>NC_143448.1:1870000-2181666 GCF_987193195.1 Phasianus colchicus
CCCCAAAAACCACCACCTCCAAAGTCACCATCCCCAAAACCACCACCTAGAAAGTCACCATCTCCAAAAACCACCACCTCCAAAGTCACCAACCCCAAAAACCTTCCAAGTCACCACCTCCAAAACCACTGCCCCCAGAACCACTATGGATGTTGCCACCATCATAAGGGTAACCAGAACCCGCCCAGGACACCAAACTTAAGATTCTCTATACCAAAAAAAAAGCCAAAAAAACTCCCAAACTCATACATCCTCCCCTTCCATCTTACATATATAAAGCATATTCCCCTTCCCAACCCCACCCAAACCTATGTCACAGGGCAGCAGCACTTGCAGATGGTGACACTCCCACCACCCCTTTGTCCCCAGCGCGGGGACCCCCCTGTGCTCACCTTCCCATCGGGGTCAGTGCAGGCTGCAAAGAGCCACTGCGGTGGGGTGGGCAGCTCCAGGAAGCGTTTGAGCAGCCCCAGCCCCATGCCCCCATCACAGCCCGTCACCAGCACGCTGCGGGCACTCAGCCCCTCCATGCTGCAATGGGTTGGGCAGGGCAGCCACCCCCACACCATTGGGAAATCACCCCGTAATTATCGGGGCGGTGCTGGTGACGATGTCAAAACCCCAGGGAGGGAGCAGAGATGTCACGTTGCAATGGGATCCCACCACCCATGGTTCCTTTTGGTGGAACCACCCAACAATACTGTTGGGTTCAAGCATAGTGGGACCACGACCCTCCAGTCCTCATAGACCAACATGGGCAAGGCTATTAATTACAGTACAACCTTTATTAATACTGGAATCTTCACAGTGCATTCGTTACTTGTAGCAGTGACTATTGAAATCAAGGGCTGGGTGGGAAACTGGGGGGAAGGGGGGGCAATTACCACAAAAAAAAAAAAAAAAAAATTAAAAAAAAAAAAAAAGAAGGGGGGTGGGGGGAGTAAAAGAAAGAAAGAAACGTGGCCGAGGGAAGGGGGAAGCAGCGGCAGAGGCGGGAGCACAGTGGGGTGGGGAAATAAATTAAAAAAAAATAATAAAAAAAAAGGAACAAATGAACAACAGCACCAGAAAAGTTACTTCGGTCAAAAGACAATTTTTTTTTTCTCTTTTTTTTTTTTTTTTCCCCCCCTAAGGAATTTTTGTTTTCTCTGTACAAAATGCGAAGGAGACCCCCACCCACCGCCCAACCCCTTCCTCCCCCACCCCCCCCCAACCCCAAACATTTGTCACTTGTCATCATCAGTATCTCTGGTCACAATAAGGGGCTGGGGAGGACTAGGTTATTCCTATGGTGGGGACGGGCGATGCGACACACAGGTGAGCTATGTACAATGGGGGGGGACGACAGGACGGGCTGTGCTCCCCCCGCTGCCCCGGCCCCAAAATGAGGTGTGCGGGATGGGGACATGGGGACGGCGGGGACATCCCGCTCCTGGCGCTGCTCCTGCCCCGGTCCCGGCCACAGTGGGGATGGACGGGGTCCTGTGCTGGGGGGTAAAGGGTGGGGGAAAGGGAATGGTGGAAATGGGAGATGGGAGAGCTGGGGAATGGGATGGGGGGAGAAGGAAGGGAGAGGAAGAGAAAGCAGAAAGGGAAAAGGAGAGGGAAATGGGGGAAGAAAAGAGGAAAAGGGAGAAAGAAAAAGAGAAGGAAGAAAAACAGAGAAAGAAAAAAAGGAGAAAAAGAGAGAAAGGGAGAAAGAATTGGAGAAAAAGAATGAAAGTGAGAAGGAAGGGAGGGAGGAAGGGAAGGAGGAAGGGAGGGAGAAAAAGTAAAAATGAGAAAGAGGGAAAAGGGAAGAAGAGAAGGAGGAGAAGAGAAGGAGGAGAAGAGAAGGAGGAGAAGAGAAGGAGGAGAAGAGAAGGAGGAGAAGAGAAGGAGGAGAAGAGAAGGAGGAGAAGAGAAGGAGGAGAAGAGAAGGAGGAGAAGAGAAGGAGGAGAAGAGAAGGAGGAGAAGAGAAGGAGGAGAAGAGAAGGAGGAAGGAGGGATAGAGAGCGAGAAGGAAAGAGTAAAGAAAGGTGAGAGAGATGATAGAGGGAGTGAGAGGGAGCTCAAGGACGGATAGAGCAGAGAGCTTTGAGACAATGGAAAGGGAGGGACGGAGAGAAGAGAGCCAGAAGGGAATGGAGAGAGCACAGGTAAAGAGCGCGAGAAAAGAGTGCACAATCGAACGAACGGAAGAAATCAAAAAAGGGAGGAAGGGAAGCAAAAGAGGAGGAGAAAGAACAACAGAAAGCCATCACGAGTGTGAGGACACATGGGGGCTGTGCCCGCTGCAGCCAGGGGTCCCGTGCACCCGGGGGTCCCGGCATCGCCCGCCCCGTCGTCCGTCGTCCCCGCGTCCCCGCGGGCGTCATCACGATATCCGCGGGGCCGACCTGTCGTTGGTGACGGTCCTGCGCAGGCGCACGCCGCGCCGGATGGCCACCAGCATGTCTTCGGCCGGAGGGTCCATGGCGGGCGCGGGGGGCGGCACGGGGGTCTCCTCCAGCGCGGTGGGGAAGGGGAATTGGCCTTCTCCCAGAGCGTGGGCACCAGCCACCAGCTCACCGATCTTCTCCACCAAGCTGTGCCGGTTGGCGGCCAACTGCTGGTCCTCCTCTTCATCGGCGGCCATTGGATGCGCCGCGCCAGTGTAGACCGAGATCTCGGCCACGCCGCCGCCCCAGGCAGCGTTGGGGAGGCTCAAGCGTTTGGGCGACGCTTTGGCAAAATCCATTGGGTTGGGTGAGGCATCCTCGGCGTAAAACACGCACTCCTCGCTGCCCACCCGCGCTGGGCCGGCGTAGATGGGCGAATCGGGCACCGTAGGGGTCTTGACGGGGACGATGGGTGGGCGGATGGGGATGGGGCCAGCGTTGGAGAGGGTGCGACGGACCGAGGGTTTGGTGGAGGGCGTGCGGCGGATGGTGGCCACCCCAGGGGTGCTGCCGGCCGGCAGGTTGGTGCCGCTGGGCAGCCCGGCGGTGGAGGCGGGCCGCTTGGTCTGAATCATACGGCGGTAGTTCTGGGCGATGTTGCTGTTGCGAGGGATGGTTGAGGATTTGTCGAAGTCGCTCTGAGGGTCGCACTCCACGTCGCCGTTCACCGAGTAGCAGTCGTAGTCAGAACCTGGGGATGACGCAGGGTTAGCTAGGGAGGCCTGATGAAGCTGTCAAGCCCGATTGCAGACTCAAAACACTGTCGTGGCCAGTCCTGAGCACTGCTGTCACAGCGTGGTCAGTGCCAAACCCAACTGGCACCGCTGCAGTGCCAGCACAACCAGCCCCAATCAATACCATCACAACATATCAGCATTCAAAGCCAACCATCACCACTGCAGAGCAGTCACCACCAGCCTAACACCATCACTACCAACCCCAATGATCATCATCATGACATGATGATGTGCTCATGCCATCACGTGAGCACAAGCAAACCCAACCAACCCCATTGCAAGGTGACCACAGTCAGAGCTGTCACAGCATCACAGAATGGCTTGGGTTGGAAGAGACCTGAAAGACCACCCAATTTCATATCCATGCCACGAGCCAGGACATCTCCCATGGACCAGCTGCCCAAAGCCCCATCCAACCTGTCCCTGAGCACCTCTGGGGATGGGGCACCCGCAGCTTCTCTGGACAGCCTGTGCCAGTGCCTCACCACCCCCTGAAATCCCCAGCCAGCCCTAGCCATTGCCATCCCATAACTGCAAATTCAACCATCGCAACTTGACCGCAACCAGGCCCAACCATCTCCACCAAAATGTGATTACAAACTCAGCTGTGACCATCACAATTGGGCTCAACCATCCCACAACCAAAGCTAAAACCAAGCATCCCCACTGCAATGCCACCACAGCCACCCCAATCATTATCATCACAACACACTCGCAGACAACCCAACCCCAACCCCAACTGTCTCAGTGGTTCCTCAGCCTCTCACCACACCACTCTGCACCATCCACTGGCCATCATCACCACCATCACCCCCACACAATGCTCAGTGTTGTTTCCTTTACTGAGTGCCATGACACTGCACACACTGAGATCCCAACATGCACATCCCAGTTTGCCCAGCACCGGCCCTAAACTCACAGCCACAGCCTGATCCTACACCAGCAGTTCTCCACTGTGGCCACCAGCCCACAGCATCCCACTCCAGGCTGTAATCCCAATGACAACGCAACGCACCCCAATCCTTCAACACAACCAAAACACCCCGTCCCATGCAGGGCCAGTGGGATTGACACACACGCACTTGGAAAATGTGAAATGCTTTGCAATGAGAGTGGAGTGACTGGATGGATGGGAAGAGGGCTACTGCTGTGGGTGTATGAAACATGGAAAAAGCATCAGCTTGGTGCCCACAGGTGTCAGCGGTGCCATGGAAAGCTGTCTCCGTCCCCTCCCGCCCTCTGTGGGATGCCCCATTGAGTACCTTGGGAAGGGATGGTGTCCTCGGAGCAGGATGGGGTGGTGGTCTGTGTGCTGTAGCCACTGGAATACTGCAGTGAGTCCCGGCTGCTCTTCTGGTGCTCCAGGCTCAGCCCCCGTGTCAGCACCATGGCCAGGTCGCTGGCGGCGGGGGAAACCTCCTCGCCATGCTGTGGGGACAAGGATTGTCAGCACCCTAAGGGATCCCTTGGACCCCACCACCCATCCCCACAGCCACTACCTTGGCTGCAATGGTGGCCGGTGACATTCGGGGTCTGGGAGCATCCTCGCTGCCCATGGTCGGGTACACGCTGCTGGCTGAGCCCATCTCAGCTTCCCGCAGGTGCTCCACGCGGTCCTTTCGCCGCTGTAGGGTGCTGACCACGGGCTGGTCATAGGGGCTGGCCTTGGACCAATCCTGCAAACAACAAGGCAACAGTGGTGATCTGGGGGAAACGGGGTGTGGGGAATAAGGAGGCGTAAGTTTGGGGATCTTTTTGGCACTTCATCCTTCAAGCTGGGGGTGGCACCAGCCTGGGATGCTCTGCCCTATGGGGGAACACCTCTTGGGGAGGAGAGGAAGAGGAGGATGATGAAGTCACCACTGTTTTGCTCTGAGAGAGTGAGGACTCACCGAGGTGGGGGAGCTGCACTCGCTGACCGACTGGCATGTCTCTGAGGCCTCTGAGGATGCTGAGCTGGAGGACTTCTGCCATGCCCCACAGTCCAGGAACAGCAGAGAGTGCAGGAGGAGAGAACAGAGCCAGTGAGCTGATGCCATACAGCTGCACCTCTGGCAACATCAGCACCACCCTGGGGCCCTGGAGCATCCTTGGTACCAGGGAAGTTGCAAGGTGAGGGGAAAGCACTTTTCTGGGGATGCCATCAATTGGCTCATTAAAAGGTTGAGGCAATTTGGAAACAGTCTGTTTTCTCGATATGGGGCTGAGAACTGGTGCGCTGTGCCCATTCTACAGATGGGAAAACTGAGGCCCAGGAGCTCCGTCCCCTTCCGTGCCCACTGTACCTGGCTGGTGATGTCTGAGGGCATCGGGGAAGGCGGTTTGGAGTAGGCAGCATCCTGGGAGATGAAGCCGGAGTCGTGCGAGGAGACGCTGGAGAGGCGTGTGCCGGCGCTGGCCGGCTGGGCCAGGCTGCGGTAGCGATAGGTGGAGCTGGGTGAGCAGGTCTGAGCCCCCCCGGGCCACGGGAGGCCACCCTTGGCACTGCTGACACTGCTGGGGGGGCACGCGGGACGCGGGGCGAGGGGCAGCAGGAGGACAAAGGAAGGAAAGGACAGTTTGAGACACAGGTTTGGCATGTGTGTCCATGGGGACAGCGCAAGCAGTGCATCCCCATCATCCCAGGCAGGGATAAAGCATGGCTGGGGAAATCAGGAACGAGGGTGTCACCCCAGGGATGGGGACAAGGGACATGCTGGTGAGCCCCATGCACCCTACATCTTCCCCAAAACCCAGGGAGGGGGCATGCAATTGGCCACCCAACCCATCCCCATATCACCATATCCCCACCGCTACTGCCCCATCACCATCCTTCTATCTGCCCCTAGACCAATTCCTCTCTGCTGCTGGGCACCCGAGGGCCACCATTTGTCTCCAGGGTGAACGACGCACCTGCACATGCTCGATTTGCGGGAGCTGGAGCTGCTGGGCGACGATGGAGGGGTCTGGTAGGACCAACTGTAGTCAGAGCCCTTCAGGTCCTTGATCACCTGCGGCAAGGAGGGGTTGGAGCCCCCCAGGTGGCACTCACCCCCCATAATCCCAAGTACCCCACACACTGACCTGCTCGCTGGCAGGGGGCAGCTTGTGGGGCTCGGCGGTGAGCACCACCAGGTCGTCAATGATGCCCTGCAAGTGAGTGATCTCCCCCAGCATGGTGAGCTCCCCGTTCTGCAGCCGGACAAGCGAGACAGCGTCAGCCTCCCAGGTGACGTGGGGACCCCAGAACCCCTGTGGGACCCCAGGACTCACCACCACGGGCTGCAGGAAGGTGATGAAGGTGCAGAAGCGGCCCCGCTCCTCGATGAGCGCCTTGCGCACCGCCTGCTTCTCTGTCTCCTCCAGCAGCAGGTACATGTCATTGACGTCCTGCAGCGCGTTGTCCAGCTGGGGCTGCAGGTCCCCTTTCCCTGCGGGGGACGCGGTGACATCAGCCCCATATCCCCATGGATGAGCCCCTGTTGAGCTGCGGATGGGTGGGGTACTGTCCCCACGGATGGGGATGTCACCGAGGGGCCGTGAGCTGAGCTAGGCTAAAAGCAGGGCTGGACGGATGGATGGATGGACGGATGGACAGACGGACAGACAGACGGACAGCCCTCAGCAAAGGGGGAAACCTGGGGATGGGGTAGGGTTTGGCTTCACCCAGTCCCAATGGGAGACACAGATAAGGAAGCAGAGAGGGGCCGGGGTGGGGGCAGCGCTTCACTTACCCAGCAGCTCTGCGGGAAGGATGTGGAGGGAAGGAAAAGAGAAGGAGACAGAGAGAGAACGTGTGAAACGACAGCCAAGGTCCCCCCACACCCCCACCCCAAACCCTCACCCAGCTGACCCTTACGAGCCTTCTTCTGCAGCTTGAGCGTGTCAGATGATTTCTTCTTGATCTCATGGCGAGCTCGCTTGTACTCTGTGGGCACAGGGCACTGTGATGGGGTGGGACCCGAGCATCCCTCTTGGCACAGATCTGTCCTGTCCAGCCCCATCCAATCCCATCTTGTCATGTCTCATTCCATTCCACCCCGTTATGTCCATTCTATTCCATTCCACCCTCTCCCACCCCATTTCATTCCATTTAATCCTATCCCATCCCATCCCATCTTGTCCCATGCCCTCCCATCACATCCCATTCCATTCTACTCCATCCCATCTTGTCCCATGCCTTCTCATCACATCCTATTCAACTCCATTTCATTTCTTCCCATCCCAGTTCATCCCAGCCCATCATCTCTCCTTCCCTTCCATCCTATCTCATCCCGTCATGTCCCAATCCATTTAATTCCATTCCCTTTCATCCTATCCCATCCCATCACGTCCCATTCCATCCTATCCCATCCCATCACATCCCATTCCATTCCATCCTATCCCAGTCCATCATTCCATTTCATTCCATCCTATTCCATTCTATTTATTTCCATCCTATCCCATTCCATCTTATACCATTCCCTCCCATCACGTCCTATTCCATCCCACCCCACCCTATTTCATTCCATCCCATCCCACCCCACCCTATTCCCTTCCATCCCATCCCATCCTATTCCTTTCCATCCCATCCCATCCTATTCCCTTCCCTTCCCTTCCATCCCATCCCATCCTATTCCCTTCCCTTCCATCCCATCCCATCCCATCCTATTCCCTTCCCTTCCATCCCATCCTATTCCCTTCCCTTCCATCCCATCCTATTCCCTTCCCTTCCATCCCATCCTATTCCCTTCCCTTCCATCCCATCCTATTCCCTTCCCTTCCATCCCATCCTATTCCCTTCCCTTCCATCCCATCCTATTCCCTTCCCTTCCATCCCATCCTATTCCCTTCCCTTCCATCCCATCCTATTCCCTTCCCTTCCATCCCATCCTATTCCCTTCCCTTCCAACCCATCCTATTCCCTTCCCTTCCATCCCATCCTATCCCCTTCCCTTCTATCCCATCCTATCCTATTCCCTTCCCTTCCATCCCATCCTATCCTATTCCCTTCCCTTCCATCCCATCCTATCCTATTCCCTTCCCTTCCATCCCATCCTATTCCCTTCCATCCCATCCTATTCCATTCTGTCACATCCCATTTCATCCCATCCCTTCCCAGCATGCCATCCCATCATGTCCTATCCCATTCTATTCCATCCCATCCCATTTCATTCTATCCCCCATCCCAACTCATTCATCCCTCGTCTCATCCCACACCACGCCATCCCATCCCAACCTTTTGCGTGGTCCTTGTCCAACTGGTTGGCAGTTTTCTTCCAGTCCTCAATTCTATCCTGCAAAGGGTTGATCAGGCTCTCCATCAGGGCACTGGGATGGGGGGAAACAAGAAAAAAAGAGATGGAGTTGGAGGGGGGGAAGGGAGGGAGCTGATCCCGGCCTCCTCACACCCCCGATGCCGGCACCTACTTGGTGAACTGCCGGAGCTTGGCCTCGATGCTGCGGTGCCGCATGCACATACGGGTCAGCGCGGAGCCGATGTCCCTCGTGGCCCCTGGGGGAGAACGGGACCCCGCTGAGCGCAGGGATGGGGACGGCCCCGTTTGGGCACCGGGAGGTGGGCGGCGTTTTCCCAGGCTAAACCCGCTAGATGAATGGCTGGCCGGCCCCTCGATCATTAACTCAGCAGCGGGCGGCTCTGCGAACTCGCCCCTAATTTGTCCCCGGGCTGATGGGTGGGACGCGTTCACTCTGAAGCCTAAGGACGGCCACGCGGTGGCACTGCTGCAAACCCCGGGACCCGGTGGCCATCAGCGATCCCATCCCGCAGGCCGGAGACTCTGTTCCCCAAAAGCCCCAAGCGGTGCCCCCCAGGCAGCCAGGGATTCCGCAGAGCCCCCAGCACAGCCCTCAGCCCCCACACGCAGGGCATCCCTTAATCCTCCTCCTCCCAGCGCTCCTCCTGCCCCTAATCCGATTCCACACCCCCACGGGCAGGGACACCTCCAGCCCCACGTCCTCAGCCACCAGTGGGGGCACTACAGCCTTCATCCCAGCGCAGCGGGGTTGCCCCAAACTTTGTCCCCTGCCCAGAGCCAGGTGTCTCCCTGCCATCCCCCAGTGCTCTAATCCCCCCAGTGCAGTGGGCCACTGGGTTTGGAGACAAATCTGCTTGTGGCTCAAGCTGCTGCCTTCCTCCTCCTCCTCCTCCTCCTCCTCCTCCTCCTGCACGGCTCCAGATGGTCCTGGATGCCGCCAGTCTGCAAAACAGCCCTGGACCATCTGCTTGGCACAACCAAGCGGTGACACGCGGCGCCTGCGCGGGGACACAGCGCTCGGGGGGGACCCCACGGCCCCACATCTCACAGGGAGGAGAGATGTGCAATTTGTCACACTGGGAGATGCTCCACAGCATGGGGAAATCCTATCCGGGGACACACCCCGCAGGGGGACCCTACCTCGAGTGTTGGTGGCCATGTCAGCCACTTTCTGGAAGGCATCCAGGAAGGCGACTGCAGCCAGCACCGTGGTCCTGCAGGGAGAGGGGACACCGACTTCAGTGCTGCTGTCACCCCGTGGGTATGGGGACACTGCCAGCAGGGTGCTGGTGGCATCGCCCCGACCACTCACCTGAGCTGGGAGTGCAGCTTGGTGGCCTTCGAGTTGAAGTCCTCCCAGATGGGGTAGGAGCTCTGCAAGAGGGGAAGGCAGTGGTGAGATCCCGAGCCTCGGGCAGAGCCCCCACGCTGCCCCCGTGGGGTGGCATCTCTGATGTCTCATAAAGGCTGAGCACGGCCCCTTCCCTCCACCACCCTCATCCTTCCTGGTTTGCCCCGTTCCAGTCTCGGTGACGTCTTCATCACAGGGGTGGAGGAAGCAGAAGGGACAGGGACAGGTCGCCAGTGCTGGGGAACCATCCCAGTGCCATCTGAGCAAAACCAGTCCCAGCATCCTCTCAGTGAGGCCATCCCAGTGCCACTGTCACGAGGAGGAGCCGTCCCAGTGGGGTCTCATATTGGTTCCAGTGCCATCCCAGCAAGGCTAATCCTGGTGCCATCACACGTCGAGGCCATCCCAGTGCCACCATCAAGAGAAGCCAGTCTTAATGTCCTCCTGGTGAGGTCAATCCTGGTGCCACCACGGTGAGGCCATCCCAGCGCCATGCAGCAAGTCCTGGTGCCAGCCCAATGTCACCACCCCAGTGAGGCCATCCTGATGCCACCATCTCGATGAGGCTGGTCCCAGTGCAAAGCCATCCCACTGTCCTGGTGAGGCCATCCCACTGCCACCACCCGATGGCAGCGTTGGGGCTTGCAAAGAAACTGGAGGTGAGCCTTGGTGGCTCCCTTGTCTCATTTGGAGACAGTTGGTGTGGGTGGGGAGCAGGGCTGATCCAGCAGTGTTTTGGAGGCTACAAAAGTCTCATGTCCGTAGGGAAGCCATCCGTGGAGCATGTTGCTCGGTGTGTGACATCTCTCCGGCTGCTTCTGGTAGGCTCATGGGGACAGCCATCATGGCAGGGGACCACGTCCCCATGTCCACCTTCCAGGGCCACCTCCATGCCCCATCCACCGGGCACATCCCCATCCCTCAGTGACACCAGGACAGGGGTGAGGACGATGGAGACAAGGACAACACTGGGGACAAGGACATGCCAAGGTCACCTGGGGACGCTGCACACCAAGGGGAAAGGCACTGGGAAGAAACCCAGAGACCATCACGTGGCTCCACTGTCCTCCTCCCTGAAGCCACCAACCGGTGCCAAAAAGCCACTGATGTCCCCACTGCCACCAAGATGAGATCCTTTTGCCTTGGCCCCACGTGGGAGCATCACTGTGTTCAAATGCTGGCTGCAATTATCCGTCCCCATCTTGTGGCCACCGGGACCCCACGTGGTGACAACACTGGGGACAGGGATGCAGCACCCATAGGGCCCTATGGTGCCTGCAAGCAGAGCTGTTGTCGTAGCACGTTGTCTTTTTTCCTTCCTTTTTTTCAGCCTTTTCCACCAAAAGGAAAAACAATCACCCATCCTAGGAATGAATCCAGCTCGCTGTCACGGCGAGGGGCTCCCAGCCCCATAGAGTTGGGGTCCCTACTGTCACCAGCACAGAGATGGTGGCTGCAGGCTGGTTAAGCCCATGGGCAGAATGGGGATACTGAGGCACAGGGCGATCCCACCTCCATGCTCAGAGCTCAGGTTGAGCTAGAGACTCCAAACCCCTCTCTGCCCCATAAGGATCATCCCATCACCCTTTTAATAACAATAATAATAATGAGATTTTCTCCCTCGGGAGTTCTCTCCCACCACCCCTCTCCCCAGACACCACCGGCCCCTGAAGGGTTAATCCCTTTCTCAAGGAAGCTTTTATTTATTTATTTTTTTGATCCCCCTCCCCTGTTCTGGCAATGACAGCATTGTCTGGCCGGGCTGCAGTGAGGAGCCGAGCGGGAGGAAGAAGAAGAGGAGGAGGAGGAGGAAGAAGAGGAGGAGGAGAACGACGAGGCTCTGCCTCCGGGAGCTGCAGCCCAACGCAGGGGGCACCGCTGGACCCGCTAAGCTCAGCACTCAGGAGAGCCCCCATTGCCCCCCCCCCCCCGATGGAGCATGCGGCCAAAAATCATTGAAAAAAAATATAAAAATATATAGAAAAATAAACCTCCCCCCCCCACACCTCATCCTTTCCCTTCCCCTCTCCCCCACGCCCAGCAGTAAAACGGGATGGGGGAACCTGAGGGGCGGAGGGAGGGGGAAGGAGGGGGTGAATTTTTGTGCTCCCCTCGGTGCGGTGAACGCCGTAAGGGGCTGCGAGGCTCCGGGAAGCGATCCGGGGCTGATGTCGGGGTCCGGGTGCCCGATATGGGGCTCCGGTAACAGATCCGGGGCTGATGTCGGGATCCGCGTTCCCGGTTCGGAGCTCCAGGTGCCCGATTTAGAGCTTCGTTAGCCCGGTTTGGGGCTCCGGGTGCCGATACGGAGCTCCGGTACCGATCCAGGGCTGATGTCGGGGCTCCGAGTGCTCGGTTTGGGGCTCCGGTACCGATCTGGGGCCGATGTCGGGGCTCCGGTGCCCGGTTCGGAGCTTTGGATGCCTGGTTTGGGGCTCCGGGTGCCCCGTATGGAGCTCCGGTAACCGATCCGGGGCTGATATCGGAGCTCCGGTTCTCGGTTTAGAGCTCCGGTAATCCGGTCTGGGGCTCCGGTCCCGATCCGGTGTTGATGTCTGGGCTCAGGCGGCCGCCCGGTGCCGGATCCCGGCTCCCGATGCTCTCCCCGTGCCCGCCGCCCCCCGGTGAGGACGGGAAACGCTGCCCGGCGACCGTCGGGTTCGGAGTGAGGAGTGGGGGGTGGTGTGGGGGGGGGACACCCTACCTTCATGTCGTTAATGATGGCCTGGAAGAGCCCACCGAGGGCTCCGCACTCCTTCTCCGCCGTCTCCATCGCTGCGGCAGCCCCGGGGCGGGCGGCGCCGCCGGGGGAGGCCTCGTCGGGGCCAGGCTCAGCGGCGGGGGGCGGCGGGGGGGTCGGGGCGGCGCGGAGGGGCCGGGAAGGGCATCGCCTCCCAGGGCACCCGCCGGGCTCAGCGGGCCCCGACGGCGGAGGAACGGAGAGGAACGGATGGGAGAGCGGAGAGCGGAGCTCGGAGCCCGGGGCGGCGGCGGAGCGGGGCGGAGAGGGGCGGGATCTGCGGCGGCACATGCGCTGCCCGGGGTCTGGGGGAGGGAAGGGGGGGGTGGGTGGGTGGGTTTGGGGATGCTGAGGGTTTAGGGAGGGAGGGGGGGAGAAGAGAGGAGGGTGGTAGACGGTGCACCCGAGGGATGCGGGGGGTTTTGGGCAGCGAGTGGGGTTGGTTGCGTTGGGAGCGCGTTCCCGAGGGATGCTCGGGAGTGCAGATATGGGGGACACGGGGTGTCCCAAGGACAGTGCATAGGGGTTTTGGACAGCCCTGCAAAGCAGCTGTGGGGGTGCAGCATCCTCTGGGGCCAAGGATGGGGGGAGATGGGGACGGCGATGCTTGGGGGGTACCAAGGATTGGGGGTGCAGGAGGTGCTTCGGGAGTTGCACCCTGAGCTGCTGGGGGGGCTGGGGATGCTTGCGGGTACATGGGGTTGCTCTGGGATGCTCTAAGGGCAGTACTGCACTGCATGGAGACTCTGGGAAGCAGCTGTGGGATTGCTGAAGGTGGAGCAGTGGGATTTAAAGGGATGCTGAGGACTGGAGGCACAGGGGTACACAGCTACCTACTCTGGAGTAACACCACGGGAACCCAAGGGGTGCTTTGGGGATGCTGGGGGGACTGTTGGGGCTCTGTGGGGCAGTCCTCAACCCCAGCTGAGATTTGGGGGGTCTCCCGAGCTGCAACCTGGTCATAGCACGCAGCCAACGATCCTATTGCCACAAAAACACCACCCCAATGTCCCAGTAGCACCGCACTGCTCCTCCGGCCAGCACTGGACAAGAACCGTCCATGAGGAAACCATTAGGGCTGGAATTTCTCCCTGTAGAGCTGTCCCTCTGGGGGTGGTGGTGGCAGGTGACACACGGCAGCATCCCAATGTTTCCTCTGCACCCCAAGCAGTGGCAGAGGGCTGGAGGAACCCCGCTGCCCCATCCTGGAGGGACGGCTTTTAAAGTTAACCCGCCATGACCGGGTTTGGAAAGCCCTTTCCTGGGAATGCCAGGAATGTCGTGATCCCATCCAAAGCAGCTCGGAGCGGGGCTGCCTGGGGAACCCGCTGCCAGAGCCATAAACAGGCTGGGGGCCATAAAAGCCCTCTGCATTCCTCCAGCCCCCTCCCTGGGATCAGGTGAGGGCCCGAAATGCTCTGGGAGGGGGACGGGAATGCAGATTAGACCCCAAAACGCAGCCGCCCACTGCATGGTCCTTGGATGCTGGCTTCACCCTGGTTGTTTTGGGGCCAGGAAAATGCCTGTCACTGCGCTGCGGTTCCATGAGCGCGGCCGGGAAGAATTCCGGCTGCTTTTTCCCACTTGGGGTGGAGAAACTCTGGAAGGGGTCCAGCCTAAGGGCCAGCGTGGCAGGGCCGCAGCAGGGACCCCATATGCAGCCTGGGGAAGATTCTGGCTTCTAGGCCTGGATGGGTCCGGTTGGGAGCCCCAACACTACAAGGAGGGAGCAGCCCGGGGAAGGCACAACACTGGGGCTGCTCTGCATCATTCTTTTTATTTGATGGCAGGGAGCTTAGGATAGGAACAAAGAAGGGATGCGTGGAGCGAGGGCTCTCCTCCGCCCGGCACTGGGATGAGGCTGAGCCTCTGGCTAAGAAAGAGGGGCTCAGGGTACCGGGATGCTGCCCCGCTCCCTTCCCAGTGGGGAGGACCCACTTTGCTCCCTCCTACCCTTCCCCGTGCGTTTCTTCCCCTCCGGTCCCACTGGCAGGAGGCCGGGCACTCAGCTGACGGTCACGGGGAAGGCATTAGCGAAGCAAAGTCTGCTCACCCTATTGCAAGAGAAGACACCGTGCCTTCCCCGCTCCCTCTCCTCCCGCAGCTTCCAAGCACGACGCCGGGCACAGCCTGGGGTCCCTCACACTGACACAGAAGGGGAAAAACCCCACACCCTCTGCCCTAAAAGCACCGGCATCTCCGCTGTCCCTGTGCCCTGGTCCGTGTTCCCTTGTCCCCGTGCTCAGAGCACGACGCGTCGCTCCGGCTGCTCTGCCCGCCCCGCTCGCTGGTGCCTCACTTCCAGGTGTTTGCTCTGAACCTTGTCAAAGTGCTGCAGCAGCTCCGTGTAGTCGATGGTGGAGGATGCCGGCCTGCGGGAGCTCGTGCTCACCCTGCTGCCGTCCCTGCGGGGAGAGAAGGGATGTGGGCATCCAACACATGGTGCTGAGTCAACGGGCGCAGCCTCTGAGAGAGGTGGTTCCCTCCTGTAGAGGCAGGAGATGTAGTTCCAGAGGGCTGGGTGTTGGGAAAAGGTTTTCCTTCAGAAGAGCAGTGATGCAGTGGCACAGTTGCCAGAGGATGAGGGGGAGTCACTGTCCCCGGGGGTGTCCCAGATGTGGGGATGTGGTCAGTGGGCACGGTGGGGTTGGGCTGGGGTGGGACTTGGGTGTCTGAGGGGTCTCTTCCAACCTTAGCGACTCTATGATAAGCAGGGGAAGGATGGGATAAAGAAGAGGACACACACATCTGGACCCCCAGGATGGGAGAGCCCTGTCTTGTCTCCATTTCCCTCTTTGGTTTTAGGAGAAAGTAACCCGAATTCTCTGATGTTTCGGTGGGGCGGTGGGACAAGGGGCGTCCCCACCACACTCAGCTGCCCCGGGCTCTCCGTTATGAAAGCAGCCTCCGGTGTTTGGAGGAATGTAGGTCAGCGTTAATCAGATGCTCGAGCTGGCTGACAGCTCAGATCGCTCTGAAAACCCGGCTGCTGCGGGAGGAGAGGGAGGGGGGATCACGGGGGGGGGGGGAGAGGTGGGCAACACACGGCCCCCTCCCTGCCCCACCAATTAGGAGCAGGGCGGTGGGCACCAGCTCCAGCCCTCCAGCGCTAGGGATAAAAGCCAGCCCGGGGGATGAGCTGAAAGCAGAGCAGTGGAGCTGGTGGGGGTCGGATTCGTAAAGCCGTGCAGCTCAGGAGCGCTCCTTTTTTCCGGAGCTTTCATCGCGGCGAGCGCACGGCCCTGCTTGTTAGCCAGGGCTGGATGGCCAAAGCCCAGCAGTTGGAGCCCCAGTGTGCCAAAAGGAGCGGGATGGGGGGTGGCAATCCCGACCCTGCAGCACAGGGGGGCACGGGGGGCTGTCCCCATCACCATCACCTCAGAGGTGCCCCTGGGCAGCACAGCCATCCCTGCCGGCACGGTGTCACCGCGCCTTTGGGTGCCCGGACGAGGGGGGACGCATTGGGAGCTGCCTCCTCACTCCGTCCTCCGTGGCTCTGCCTGTTTCCATAGCGACCCCACAAAGTGAAATTTTCCATCCCCGATGCCAAATGCCTGCGGATGAGGCGCAGCCCTCCCAGGGTTACCAAATATAGACAAAAAAACCCCAAGCGAGAGCCGCCGGGCGCATCCCCACCGCACTTACGCGCTCTGCATGAGCTCGGGGTTGGGGACGCACTGCAGGCGGTGGGACAGCAGCTGGAAGGCACTGCTCTGGGGCAGCAGCATCAGCAACCCATAGAGTGCCTTGATCAGGTAGGGGTTGTTCTTCACGTCCAGCAGCTGCAGGCGCAGGTCTGCAAGAGGAGAGGAAGGGGATGGTGAAGCACTTTGCTCCCAGTTCCCACTGTCCCAGGTTCCTCCCAACCTGTCGGCATGGCTGCAATTTTGAGGGGTGTTGCACCAGTGATCCCACTGGAATAATTCCTCCATGTGTCTCCCAAGAGCACCTCCTGAGGTTCCAGCATCCCTCCCCCATGGCACCTCCCAGCCCAACGTTCTGCTCCCTGGGCTCTGTCCCCAGCAGGGCTGCTACCTGGCAACACGTGGACCTGTCACCCCCTGCACCCTTTGGGACTGTGCCATGAGATCAAAGAATACTCCAAGTTGGAAGGGACCCAGAAGGACCATCAAGTCCAGCTCCTGATGTGGATGGCCCCATCATGGGCCTGACCCTCACCTCACCTCCCATCTGCCCCCACCATTCTGATGTCTCCCCATGCCCATCTGTCCCCAACCCCACAATTTAGAGGTTAAGATGAGCAGGTGGGGAACCCTCAAGGAATAACTCAGAGCTGTGCATACCCACCAACACACGTGGATGTCTCACATTGGGGGAAATGAGGCGTGGACCTTGGGGACCAGTGTCCCTGGGCTGTGACAGGTCCATGCCATGTGCCCGGCCCCCCCAATTCCTCCCCATCACTCTGTAGGGCCACTTGCTCCGATAACCCACATTGGGCAGCTCTAGCTGAGGGCTGAGCAGCGAGAAGTCCGATAACTTCTGCTCTATTTCCTCACGCAGTGCTGCTGGGAAGCGTGGGGAGGGGATGGAGGGGCTGGCAGAGCGAGTGCCCCATGCACGGCACAAACCCCAGAGGAAGGAAGGGGCTGAGCCTTACATGTGAATATGGGGCACTCGATGAGCTGCACCAGCTTGTCCACCTCGGTGAGGAAATCCACTGTGACCTCCAGGTCTCCACTGAGCGTGGCTGTTAAGGATGCTGCATGGCAGGAGTTGGCATGGCAGCAGAGTGATGTGTGGGGCAAAGGGATCCCAAATCACAGAATGGTTTGAGTTGGAAGGGACCCTAAAGGCCGTCTGCTCGCACTGCCTGCACTGAGCAGGGACACCCACAGCTCCATCAGTGCTCACAGCCCCGTTCCCTGACCTTGGCTGCCCTCAGGGATGGAGCAGCACCAGCTCTCTGTGCAGCCTGAGCCTCACCGCCCTGAGTGTGAACTTCTTCCTTAGCACCAGCCTAAATCTCATTTTAGTTTGAAACCCCTTGTCCCATCACAACAGACCCTGATAACGGGTTCTTCCCTGTCTTCCTACAGGTCCTTTAAATACTGTGAAAGGATAAGCATGTCTGTCTCCTGCACTGTGCCTTGCCACATGCAGACCCAGTGTGTGCTGGGTCTCACTGTGATTCCACTAGTGGAGCCCCTAACCCTGGGAGTACCCAGGGGATGTGTATTATGGCACAATGGGACGTGGTTTGGGGACAGGACTCAGGAAGCCAGACTGATGGTTGGAATTGATCCTGAAGGTCTTTTCCAACTTAGACGATTCCATGACTCAACCTGTGCCATGTTTACAGGAGGTAATGTCCTTGAGTTGTGCCAGAGCAGGTTCAGGGTACATGTTAGGAGCAACATCTCCTCCAAAAGAGCAGTGAGGCAGTGGCACAGCTACTCAGGGAGGGGGAAGAGTCCCCATCCCCAGGGGTGTCCGAGAACCGTGGGGATTTGGCACTGAGGGATGTGGGCAGTGGGAATGGTGGGGGTGGTCTGGAGTTGGATTTGGGATCTTTGGACTCGGGTCTTTCCCAGCCTTAATGATTCTGTGACATTCCACCAGAATGTCTGCAGAGCAAGGACAGGGTTGTGAGCTCAGGGAAGGTCCCACAGTACCCCATGCAGAGCCAACAGAGCTGCAGCCCAGCCAGTGGGGCAGAAGCCAGGATTTTGGGGAAGGGAGGTGGCTTGGACCACACCTCTCTTTCCTGTGGCATGTTTGCAGTGAGCCAAGCAGCAGCTCCAAGGGGCTGCCACCCCCAGGAGGGACACATGGGATGGGACATCAGTGTTTGGCCTCCTGTAGCAAGTGGAGGTGAAATGGCAGCACTGCTGACCCCTGGGATGCTCTGGGCTCGGCTTTCTCTGGGTTCTGCAGCTGGAAAAGGAGAAGGAAAGAAACCATCTGCTCTGCTCGTATCACTGGACATCAGTCCTGGAGGCCACAGCCTCATCTTCCTGGGAGGAAGGAGGTGTGGGAGCCTCCCCTGCTCTAAGGCAGATCAGGGTCAGCACTCAGCCACCACCGCCTTCCTCTCCTCACTCCACAACAGAAAAAAGGGAAAGGGAGGTGGCAGGCACCCAGCAAACTGCCCTGTCCTGTCACCATGTTGCCACGTGGCTGGCACGGGGATTCAGCCCCTGGTGAGGTGAGGGTCCCCAGCTGCTGCTCTGAGCCCCCCAGATACTCCAGCCAATAAAAGCCCAAAGGATACAACTTCTGGATGAGGTCGTAGGCGTGCTTGTAGTTCTGGGTGAGGAAGCAGAGGGACACGGTGGTCACTGGGTTGTGGCACCAGGAACGGTACAGGCAGCAGAAGAGGTTGCGGCTCTCCTGGGGAAAGAGGAAACCATGGAGGAATGGGAGTGATGAAATGCAATGGGGACATGGCACAGAGCAACCCGTGCTCCCTGCACCCACTGCACACCCAGCCCTGCGAGTGCTGGTCCCAGCTCTGCCACAACACAAAGGGATATTTCCCCACCGCCCAGCACCAGTGCTGCTCAGAGCCCTTGGAAGATGGTTTTGGGGTTGAAGATGGAATTCTAGGGTCGCTCAGACCCTTGGACACTGCCACTACTGGTGGGCTGCAGCTGCTCTGGGCACTGTGGTGTTTTGCAGGGAGGAACAGCTGCAGAGTGGTGGGACACCCACTCGCTGTCACCCACGTGAGCATGCAGGGAGGGAGCTGGCAGCTGCTGGGGGGCTCAGGGGCTGTGATCAGCTTACAGGCTGGGGACAGAGCCTGCTGTGCAATGGGGGAACAGCAGGAGGTGGGCACATCCTCCAGCCACTCACTACACTCCATGGGGACCTGCATATGCCTCAGTTTCCCCATCTGTTTAATGGAGCAATTTGGTCCCTGTAGCTCCAGCCTTGGGCTCTGAGCTCTCAGCTCCCTGCCACCCTTGTTACCCCCCAGTGGGAGACCCGGTGCCCATACCGGTGTCCTCAGGTCCTTCAGCTGGTTCCTCAGCTGGAAGAGCTCGGAGGAGGTGAGCAGGATGGTGTTCAGTGTGTGCACCATGGTGGAGGCAAACTTGAGGTCCTCCTCCCGCAGCAGGATGTCCGCCATGGAGTGGAAGATGTTCTCTGCGTTCAGAAGCAGACAGAGCTGCCTGTGTGTCACAGAGGGGAAAAAAAAAAACAAGAGGGGAAGGATCACATCACATCCTTCCTGCAGGGGTGACATGTGGGGACACCCGGGGTTGATCCAGCTTTTGGGGCTGCATCCGATAGTGGGGGATGTGTAGGGAGAGAGCACAACCAAGAGACAACCAACAGGACCTTGCAGTTGGGCACCGCTGGAGCCAAAACCCCAAAGTCCATGGACAAAGCTCTACCACCCCATAAGCTACCCCTCTGTTCTTCGAGCTCCACGCTTTGACTCCCAGGACACTGGGGAAACTGTGACTGGAGCAGAGCCCAGTGCAGTGCCCGGAGGGTGGCTGTGCCCCCACAACAGGAATGTTCTGCTCCATAAACAGAATTCCCAAGGTTTTAAACACTGGAGAGATGAAACTTGAAAACCCGCGTTATTAATTTTTTTTTCTTCCTCCTTTGTTTGGATTTTAGGATTTCCTGTTTTTCTCTGGCGTGGCTCTGAGCTCCCGCATTCCTGGGCGGTTTGCATGAGGACACCCAAACCAGCATCCGTGAGGACACCCAAACTGGACGGGGCACTGAGAAATGGGGTTTTTGTCCCCAAAGAGGGGTGCTCCCAGCTCTGGGTCCTGTTGAGTTCCTCTCCCAGCCCTCACAATGGGATGCTCTGTGTGGGGTTTACGTAACCAAACCCAGCCTTCGCCCTGGCCTGTGTTAGAATGGAGCGGGCAGTGATAAATAAGCTCATTTATCCCAATTATTCTTACGTAACTGGGCTGCATTCATGGGATGAAGCGTTCTCACCGCCTGGGCACGGGACTGTGTGAGGGAGAGAGGCAGTGAGGGAGGGATGGGGATGGGAGAGCAGCCCTGGAGATGTGCTCAGCATCCTCCCCGCGGCCAACGGAGCTCCTGGAGCACAGTGGGGAAAGGGCAAGCAGCCCATGAACTGCAGTGCCTGCAGCCAAACTGGGAGCTGCTCTGGCTATGGGGTGCCTACAGCTCCACTGATGCCCTTGGACCACGCATGCCAAAGCAGTGCCCCAAAATACAATGGGTCCTCTGGGGATGAACACTTTCTGGGCTGTGTTAACCCATCCCAAGAGCACCCCGTGGCTCCATGCAATGCAACAGCCTCAAACAGACATTGCTGTGAGCAGAAGGGACAACGCTGCTGCTGTGCCAACTGACCCCGAAGTGCTGCCCCCAGTCCCAGTGTTGTAGGGCAGCCGAGGGATCTCCTTCCAGAAATAGAAGCTGGATGTTTCTGCTTTTGATTAGCAAGAAAGGGAGCAGCTGGTGCAGTGTTCATACCCACTCGGCGCTGCGGTCCGACCCTGAGCTGGCTCTGCAGTGCTGCTGGGGCTGTGTTGTCCCCTTGTCCCCACATCCCTGCCCCAAACTGCTCCCTGGCCCTGTGGGTTGGAGGGGAAAACTGCCCGGCCCCACAGCTGCTGTGACAGCTGAGGCTGAGCACCAGTGAGTGGCACAGGAACGGCCCCAGGAGGATCCCAGCGGCGCGAGGGGAACGCGGTGCCCATAGGAGGGCAGGGCTGGGACAGGTGGCTGAGATGCCGGGGGGGTGCTGAGGGTGGGATGGGGCTGCAGGCAGAGCTGGGAGCCCCAGTGCCATTCCCAGCCCCTTGCAAGCCATTCCCAAATATACACAGCCTGGATAAATATAGCCCAGATATATATAGCCACGTATATATGCCCCAGAGGAGGACGCAAAGCCCTGCTCTCCCAGCTGTGGGAGCACCAAGCAGCACCCGCAGCTCTGCTCCCTCCTCCTCAGCTTCCCCTCTTACGGGTCACCCCATCACCTTTTGCTCTGATTCCCACCGACTTCCCAGGCAGACACTTTTCCTGCAGAGACACAGCCAGGTGTGATTTGCTTTTTTTAGCAGCTCGACAGCTTAAAAACTCGGGTGGTGATCACGCTGCCTGCAGCTCACGCATCCATCCCCCTGCTGCTAAATGGGATGCTGCCTGTGCAGTGCTGTGACCATGCAGGGACGCGGCTCATTGCCCTGAAATGTCATCCCCGTGAATGCCACCACCCTGTCCCCAGGGGAAGAAAAGCAAGGTGTGGGGCAGCCCTGGAATCTAGTTCTCCTGGGATCAGAGCCACAAGTCTACGTAGGGCCAACACAACACCTGGAAATTGGGCTCATCCAAGGTGATGGGGAGCCCTTTGGGACCACTTGTCAGCTCTGCCCATGCCAGAGCAAGGCAGTGCCCCTCCGTGCTTCCTTCCCACCCTCCTCTTCCTGCACTCCCTTCCCCTCTACAAAGGCTCCTTGCTACCCTTCCTCTCATCCTCATCCTATTCCTGCCAGGAAAAGCAGCATCCCAGGGAGCTCCACAGCTGGGATCCCTTAGGATCCCTTAGGATCCCAGCAGGAGCAGCCTTTGGGGTGCAGATAGAAATGGGATGGGGAGAGAAGAGGGAGGAGAACACGGGGAAGTCGTGAAGATGTGGTTTCCCGGATCCCCCTTCCCTTGCTGTGATGGTGCAGATGGAAATCACCATTTTTTCGGGTGGAAATCATGGCTCTCCATTTTACCAAATGGAAATCACTGCTCTCCATTTATCCAGAAGGAAACCACTGCCCTCCATTTTTCTGGATGGAAATCACTGCTCTCCATTTATCCAGATGGAAATCATGGCTTTCCATTTACCCAGATGGAAATCACAGCTCTCCATTCCCCCCTTCCCCACTCCCCTTTGCCGAATCTGGCTGCAGGGCAATGGAAACCATGGCAACTGCAACGACGGCTCGTGCTTTAAAAAATTCATCATGCTTCACATAGGAGATTCCTGGGTGCTTTGGAAGCATCTGCTGGACGTCCTAAAGCACGGCCTGGTTGGGGATGAGTGTGGAGCTGGGAGCCGTCCCGGCTCGCTCAGGATGGCCACAGAGCCTGCTGGAGCCACGGAGGCAGCGAGAGCAGCAAGCAGGATTGGTGCCAGCTGCCTCTGTTTTCATGTGGCTTTTGGACTCTCCTTGATGTCTCACCGTGGAGGCCCCTGGGCATCAAGGCTTGCTTTTCAGGATGTCAGGTCAACCAGGAGTAAGAGCATGTGATCAAAGGCTGCGAGTGCATTTTGGGGAGACCTGGAAAGCCTCGTGTTTTTTTTTTTTTCCCAGCTGGTGCTCCACCACCATGAGATGTTCCCACATTGCTACATCTCTGATGCCCCATTTCCCTGGGTGCCGCTCTCCTCTCATGGCACCAACATGGCACGTTCAGCTGCAGGATCAGCCAGGAAGAGGCACTCAGGCTCTGCCCCCGGATCTCGAGCAGTTGCAGACAACCCCTGAGATGCTTCTGCTCCAAAAGGAAAAAGCGTGGAGTGTTTCATTGCAAACAAGAAAACCCTCCCACGGTGCTCCTGCTGCCGTTAGTGCAACAACTGCTGCACGCCGCCGTGCCAGCTCTGCTCTGAGCCTCCATAACACCACGTTGTGTGACTGCACAATCCCCATTTCCTGAGAACAGCAGGTGAAATGCAGCCTGCTCCATGCACGTGGAGCTGCTTGCTGCTCCCAAGCACCGGGATTGAGGTTACAATGGGAATGGATCCAGAGAGATCCTTGGCTCAAAGGGGAGCAGAGCATCTCTGCAGTTCCTCCCCAGAAGCCTCTCTGCTTGCATTTGCTGGGTCTGGAGATGGGCAGAACCACGCAGAGGTAGAGGTGAGTTGCTGGGCTTGGAAATGAAGCACGGAGCCTCAGCCCTTTCCTCCCTGTGATGCTCCTCTTTGATGCCACACCACTTGGGAACCCCCAGCGACTGGAAGAGCCAAGGAACAGCAAAGCAAAGGCAAGCACCAGCCTGCAATCCTTGTGGAAGGGTTTGGCAAGGAGCAGTCCATCCTCAGACATGGGCAGTGCAATGTCTTGATGAGCTCCAACACAATGGTGCCCTTGGAAGAGGTCACCTGTGGTTTGCAAAGCAGATCTCCAACCCTCCAGCTGCTCATTTGACCCATGATCACCACAGCTCCATCTGGGAGCAAGAAACAGTGCTGCACCATGGAGAAAGAGTTCACACAGAAGGTGATTGACTGTTGATGTCCTCCGGGATGGGCTGGCAGCTAAAAATAACTGAATTTGGGAAGTTAATGGGCTGCTCAGCCCAAGGCATCGCTGAGCCTTTACATGGATGTGACAGCTACAGGTGAAGGCCACTGGGCACATGCCCACCAGCACACACCCAAGGAACCCCACAGTGACCCACAGATGACATTACCAGGCTGCAGAGCTCCAGGGTGCTGAGCTGAGCACCTCCAGGATGCTCTTCCCCCGCTGAGCCCGCAGGAAAGCAAAACACCCCACAAAGCCTGCAGCATCCCTTCTGATTTGTGAACCCTCTGACAGTAAAACCAGCAGCAGGACCTGGCAGCACGATCCCAACCGTGTGTTCGCAGGGCTCCTATGGCACATGCCTGGCAGGGCTGAAACCTTGGCTCTGGCCACAATGTGCCTGCCAGGACAGAAACCCTGGCTGCAGTGTGTGCTGCAGAGTGCAGTGACTCAGCCCCAGCAGCTGCTGACCCCCAGGGCATGCACACATACAACGATGATGCTTTCGGGTTTTCACCTCTTTCCTCTTCCACGTGAAGGGTTTGGAGGAAGGGCAGGGGGTGGGAGATGCGTAAGGCATCTCCGAAGATCTTTCCTTTGAGATGCGTGCTTCCCTTTCAGGCTGACAGCTGTGGCCTAATTTTCACGAAAACTGACAAGAGCCTTATTTCTCCCCCTGTAATTTCTTTCCGCCGCCAATAAAATAGGTTAAAGGAGCGGGCGCAGCGCTGCGCCGGGAGCTGGGGGAGGATGCTCCACTTTGGGGCGTGCACAGATTGCTGAGGTGGGAGCTGGGGCTGCGCTCACCTTCTGCATTGCTTTTCCCATGGAAGGAGAAATAAAAGCACTCTGATTCCTTCCCATGGATCTGTGACCAAGGAGCGGATTGCTGCCCTAGAGGCACCGCGGTCGATGAGGACCCAGGCAGGCTGGGAGCTGCCTGCAGCTCCTTCCAGTCCCCGCTCCAACAAAATGGGAATTTCCCTGGGTGTTGTACTGTTCATTCAATCACCACTCCCACATTCGGAGGAAGGGAAGTGCTTCCTTCCCACGCACTGACTTACTCGAGGAGCTGGCAGCTCTGGAGGAGCCCTCACCATCCCAACAAGGCAACTCGGAGAGCGCTCTGCATTACGGAACGTCAGCTGAAAGCATCACACCCGCAGCTGTGTGCTGGTTTAGAAGCCCCAGGTGCTCCAGCAGCTTTGCACAGTGGGCCCGTGTGAGATGAGAGCAGTTGGATGCTCCCTCCCATGTCCCTGAGGTGCCACCTAAGTGCACCTGGTGATGGCTGAGGACCTGCACTGTGCACCATGCTCCGTGCACCAATCTGGGATTGCAGGGAAAGCATTGAGACAGAGAACCTGAAACCCCTAGGAGTTGCCCCTGGAAGGAACTTGGCTGTTTTGTAAGGATTTTCCTCCCCTATGCACACTTCCCCTTCCTCCCCTCCACACTCTTGCTGACCCTGACGAGTCCCAGCCCACTCAGCACTGCTGCTCACATGTGTTTTCCATTTTTCTACAGGAAAACACATCAGCTCCTCAGGTCCCAAGGCAGCTTTGGAGTAGAGGATGCTTAAAGCCCATTTCCTGAGCCACCGGGATGCTCTGCTGCAGAAGCTGAACTCCAGGACAGGGATGTCCCACCTCCTTTCAACCCAGCAGGCACAACATCTTCCATCTTCTCCACCTCAAAGCCTGAGCTGCTGGTAGGGCTTCCAGCAATGCTCTGTATGTGGGGTGCCAGTAGGGCTTCCCACTGCTACTGGTAGGGCTTCTCATTGGTACCAATAGAGCTTCCCATCACTGCTGGTAGGGCTTCCAGCAATGCTCTGTATGTGAGGTGCCAGTAGGGCTTCCCATCACTGCTGGTAGGGCTTTCCATCACTGCAGGTTTGGATTCCTATCACTGCTGTTAGGGCTTCTAGCAATGCTCTGTACATGGGGTGCCAGTAGGGCATTCCATCACTGCTGGCTGGGATTCCCATTACTGCCAGTAGGGTTTCCCATCACTGCTTGTAGGGCTTCCAGCAATGCTCTGTATGTGAGGTGCCAGTAGGGCTTCCCATTGTTACCAGCAGGGCTTCCCATCACTGCTGGTAGGGTTTCCCATCACTGTTGGTTGGGATTCTCATCATTGCTGGTAGGACACTCCATCACTGTTGGTTGGGATTCCCATTACTGCTAGTAGGACTTCCCATCACTGCTGGTAGGGCTTTCCATTACTGCTGGTTGGGATTCCCATCACTGCTGGTTCGGATTACCATCGCTGCCAGTAGGGCTTCCCATGGCTGCTGCTGGATGCCAAACTGCATGGAGGAGGTTTTGGGGAACGGGCAGGGATGTGCAAGGCAACGAGCCCAAGGGAGGAAAATCAGGATCAATCAAACCTGTTTGCCTGCAGGGATGAAATGGGGACAGCACATTGATGGCAAAGCTCCGGCCTGCCCCAATTAGTGCGTGAGAAGCGGGTTCCTCTTGCAGGGCAATGAAAGCAGAGCCAAGGGCAGGGGTGCAGCACAGATTGCTCCCAACAACCCCCACGGGCTGGGAAGTGTGCAAGCCGCCAGCATGCTAATGGCTCTTATGTAAAGCTGGTGGCAGGGTGGGGGCTGACCCACATACAGGGGCTGGTGGCTGGCACCTGGGGACCTTTGTGCTGCGATGGGGACAGCCCACATCTTGGGCCTTCTGCCTCATCCTGGCGCTGCTCTGCAAGCCTGGAGTTGGGGATGGCTGCTCTTAGTTGTGCAAAGCGGAGGAAAAAAAAACAACCTAAACAGCTTTCTCCAGTTATTCCTTCCTGCGAGGCAATGGGGAGGGAGGGGGAAAAAGTGCACAGTTCATTAAAGCAAAAGGGCAGGCGGCCAGAGAGCATCCTGGCAGGCAGCGCGATGCGTTTTCGCAGCCTCGCTGCCTCCCGACACAGAAGCTCCCCTTGTAGTGATCACAGCTGTTTGGATTTTACCCGAGTTCATATCACAGTTTATCAAAGGGGCTGCATTTTTTTTTTTTTCTTTCTATTTTTTCCTGAGCTTTGCTGAGGACAAACTGAATGGTTCAGGCGGAGACAAACGCGGGTTTTGTTCTGCGCGTGGCATTGATGCTGGAGGGGGGGACAGAGGGATTTTCTGGGCATGGGAACATCCAGCATCAGTGGGCTCAGAGTAAGGATGCATCGCCAGTGGATGGTGGCAGCATGGCAGGACTCTACCCCGACCCCTACCCCTACCCCTACCCCTACCCCTACCCCTACCCCTACCCCTACCCCTAACCCAGACTCCCAGTGGTTTCAACATTCCCTTACAACTGTGCAGACCCATATGGGGTTCCCAGCATCTCCATCCCCTCTGTGTTGTTGGGTGGAGGCAGAAGTCCCTCCCTGCTCCAAAACAGGAGACTGTCCCCAGGCCATGGGAATCACTGCCCAGCATGATGTGCTAGGCTGACACCCATGGTTGTCCCTTTACCTGCCTCCTTTGCAACCAAGCATCCCCATCCTCAGCAAAGCAGAGCTGCACCTGATCTCCATCACAGTGGGACTTGGAGATCCTAAGGATGGTGCAGGGTGTGGAGTTCTGCAGGTGAACCCTTCCCTACCCAAACTTGCTGCCCAGTGGGAAACTTGGGACTTTCCAACTCACAGCTTAATGCCCTACATTGGCCAAATAACCTCATCTGCTCCAGCAGAGTGGATCAGCTCGTAACCCCATGGGGTTCTGGTGTCCCCCAGGGTGAAACCAGGGAAACCCAAGGTGATGGATCTCTGTCCAATGGCCACCACATTACATGCACCCCATAGGAGGAGGCTGCTGCACCACGGGGATTTCACACCCCAGCTCTGGAAGACAAGCTTGGGCAGTGCCTGTGCCTCGGTCGGAGCACAGTGCTGACTCAGGCAGCCTCTGGTGCTCCCAAAAAGGGCTCCAAAGCCAAACCCTGCCCTGCAGCACATCCTGCACATGAGCATCATCTCCATCCACTGCATAGCCTGTGGGTTTTCTTGTTTAGCCACACTGCTGGGTCACCAGCCCTGCGCTCCCAGCAATGAACCTGGGAGCTGTGGGACAGGGCTCAGCCTTTTGCTTCATCCCTGCATCCCACCAACAGGCGAGCACTAAATGAAGCCTGGAAACCTCTGTGCTGGCTGCCTGGACAAGCCCCGGCACAGCGGCTGTTCCTCTGCTTTGGGGCTGGCCATGTGGCTCCAAAAGGCATGTGATGCTTTGGAAGCTCCTCTGCATTTTTCTGCTGTTCCAGACCAGCATCAGGAGGCCAGTAGCTGAATGGGGATGTTTTCCTCTTGCTTAAGGGCTCTGCTGAGGCCGGGACTCTTTCAGTGCTGCATGCCAGCTGGGGCAGATTGCTCTGAGCTAGAGGGAAAGGCTCAGCTCTGCATCAAGCAGAGAGGTAACACTGAAGGAAATCACAGAATCTGCTTCCAACAACCACTCTGGAGCTACTTTTGGTAGAAAAGAGGAGGCAGGGCAGCCAGTTCTGAAGGCAAGACGGTTCTCAGCTCTGGAGATGAGCACCATTGGCAGCAGTGCAGCTCCCTTGGCACATCCCCTTTAAAGCCAGGTCAGGGGGCACTGCAATCAGGTGTGCACCAAGCAGCCCCAGGGAGCCCCTTCCTGGGTGCTTCCCTTCCCCTTTCCTCCTGTCTCATGCTCTGCTGTAGCCACATGCTCGTTCTGCATGCCAGGCCCTTCCCCAGGGAAGGGAAAGGAAGGGAAGGGAAGGGAAGGGAAGGGAAGGGAAGGGAAGGGAAGGGAAGGGAAGGGAAGGGAAGGGAAGGGAAGGGAAGGGAAGGGAAGGGCATGCCATACATGCAGTGCTGGATGCCACCAGGGCAGGTGGCAGGGTGAGCTCTGTGCACCCACAGACCCCGTGTCCCTGAAGAGCAAGGATCCCATATCCCAGCTCTTTTGGGCACACAGTGTGCCACGACCTCTGCCTCCAATGCTCATCGGGACAGGGACCAAAGTCCTTCTGGAGTCAGCAGCCAGACATGCCCAAGCCTGAGCTGGGTTGGAAAACAAAGTGCCTTACCACAGCCCCTCCGCTTGACCTCACAGACCTCAGCTTGCCCAGCACTGCCAACGTGACGGGGAAAAATGCTGCGTGGGCAGTAAACCCTGCGCAACATTTCCCTTTCCATCGAGCACTAATCCTTGGGTTGGCAATCATTACCTCAGCTAACAGGTTTATCCCCTTCCCTGCTGCCCCAGCCCCAGCTCCACCATCCCTGCTGGCAGGGGGATGAAATCTCCCCACATCTCCCAAGTGGAAGCATGGGGTCAGCTTCTCACCCGCTGTGCCCAACAGCTGAGGGATGCAACGCGGGAGGACGCATATGGCTTTCATTTGGGAAGCAGCTAAAAATAGCAGTGCGAGGCTCTGCATTTGGTGGATCCCTCTGGCAGCAGATCAATCTTTTCCAGAGAGTCCTGGAAAACTACTCCTGCTCTGTTTCCATCTTCCTCACCCCGATGCAGTTAAGCCAGCACTTGCGCTGTCGTCAGGAGGATTCAGAGTTACTCAGCAATGCCTGGGGCTCCTCACCCTTCCCAGAAGTGCTGCCTTGGCCCCAGCCCAGGGCACACGTGAGCCACAACGTGACTTTTTTTTGCACCAACATGGATTTTTTGCACAACCAAACCCCGGGGTGTGGGTCACCATGAGTAGCACCAGCCTGAGTGGGGCTCCCAGCACACCTCCAGCATGGCAAGCAGGGGGGAACTGGAAGTGGCAGTCATATGAGAGAGCTTTTACATGTGCCCCTGCCCAACCAGGGGATCTGTAGCAACTTTCCAGACTCATTCATGCTGCCCAAAGGCTTGGGCACAAAGCATTATGGTGAGCCTTAGACAGGACCCAGCCTGGCTTAGCAGACTGGGAGCTCTACACACTTTATTTTCTGATCACAGCTCGCAGTGGTGAAGCTCACACACTTTGGAGGAGCAGCTCTCTTCTCCTACTGGAGTGCACCTGGGCACAACTTGATGCCATCACACCAAAACCAAGGGAGGAGAGAACCCCAGTCCTGCCCCCTCTCACCAACATCCTTGCAGATTTTTCCTCGACCTTGCCTTGCCTTGATTGCTAAGTCCATTATTTTGAAGCGAGTCGAGGAATTTGTCTCCCTTGCCCCAGATTTCATTGCATTCAAGATGACGCTCTGCCAGCTGTCATAACACTCAGTTTTCCAGCCTCGGTGCCTAACTGCAGCTCCTAAATAGTGGAAGCAAAACCCACTTGTGTTGGGGAATGAAGCTTCCACCAGGCAAGCACAATGAAACCACGCTGATCTGCAGTGCTCTGAGCCGAGCCAGGTGGAAGAATTCGGTCCATTTGGCACCCTGAGCCACAGCCTGCCCTCTTCCTCCTGCTGCTCTGCTCACTTCTCAGCACAAACGGGATCTGACAACACTATTTAATAGGGAGATACTTTGCCTCGGGGGCTGGGAGCAAGAAATATGGTGGTGCCTCAACATGCGAAAGGCAAGTCTGTTTGCTCTAGAAACGTCAGCACTGACTACCAGCAAGCCAGGGAGGCTTGTGGAAACCACTTCTGGCTGCTGGTGATGTAGGAGAGCACGGAGCTTGGACCCTTCCCCCAGCCCACCCTGCCCACGCAGTGCTGGGGGCTGACCTGATGATGAAGGCTCCTCTCATCTCCAGGAGTTTCCGCTCGCTGCTGAACCTCTTGAGCAGGTTGATCATGAACTTGTAGAAGTAGGAGTTCATGGTGGGGGTGGAGGGAGAGCACTCCAAGCCTTTAGGTCCTGGGGAGGAAATAAGAGCAGATGGGACACGTCGGCCAAAGCAGTCTCAATCAGTGCACAGACACCTAAAATATGGCAGAGCACTCGTGGAAACAGGAGTTCCAAGCCTCAGTCTGAGCAGAGCCAGCACTCTCCATCCCAGGGGAAGTATCCTGACATATTTCCAGCCTTGAGCAAGCACACAGGGATGAAATGGGCTTTGTGGGAGATGGCCACAGACCCCACCAGTTCTGGCAGCTGACAGAAGGGGTACCCAAGCTCTAAGTAAATGCACAATCCCATATCTTTGGGCAAAACTTGTAAAGCCATTCCACAAAGCAGACAGCCCTGATGTGCTCCAAGCCATATTTTCAGCCCTGGATCACCATACTGCTGCAGGTGACACAGGTCCACTTGGTCTGTCACCTCCCCATGCCCCAGGGCTGGTAGGATGGGCACAGAAGCCCAATCACAATGCAGCAGGGAGTCGAGCTTACAGACTGGAAGGCTCTTTCATGATTCCTCCTTACGCATCCTGGCTCAGGGCTGGAGGATTAGGATGGCAATGGGATCACAAAGGGTCACAGCATGCTGGGTGAGCTGCACCACCGTGGCTGTTTGCAGGGCTCTCCCTTAACATCCCCTACAAGTGGAGAAGCACAGTGAGGCTGTGCACAGCCCGACATGGTCAGGGCTCCCATTGGGCTCCAGTGGAGACGTGTGCAGTTTGATTTATGAGTGGTGTCTGCTTCTGTCGGGATTCAGCAGAGCACGGAACAGCCAATTAAAAAGGCAATCAGGCAGCCGAAGCCTGGGCTGATGGAAAAGTCGCTGGGCTGATTCCCACTGCACTGATGGCAGCCATACGGGGAGGTGCAGATGCGGGCATCCAAAAGGATGGAGCAAAACCTGCTGTGAAGGAACGGGTGCCTCCTTCCCATGGGATCCCCTTCCCCAGTACAGCTGAAGCCCTGAGCCGTGCTTTGAGGCAGGCCTCTCCCCGAGCACAAGTGTGAGTCACAGCATCGTGTTTCCCCTCAGCTGCAGGTAAGCTGATCTGGGCAAAAATATTACACTGCTGAGACAATGTGCTCCGAAACAAAGGTGTGATTGTTTCCAGGCATGGATCACCCAGAGTGAAACCACAGCCGTGCCCGGCGTGTCCCTGCTTCAGCTGTTAGCACTTCTCACCAGTGCTTGCAAACGGGAACAGCCGCACATGGGGCAGTCCTGCACCAGACCCAATGCACTGAGGCTGGAACCCATCCAGGGGAAGCTCTGTCCCTTCGAGTCCCTCCATCCTCAGGACTCCCCTGTTATGTCTCTGCCCCCCCCCCTTGGTGCATGGGCTGCAGCACAGTGGATCTGCCATCGGACCCTCTGCATCTTTCAGACTCACCGCTTCGTCTCATAACTCCCAGTGGTGGCGGTTGGAAGCCAATAACACAACACATCTCAGACTCACAGAGCCACTCGGGTGGGAAAAGCTCTCTCAAACCCCCAAGTCCAACCTCAGCCCACCCCAACCATGCCCGATGAGCACATCCCTCAGTGCCACATCCCATGGCTCTTTAATCTCAGCCTGTGGCCCCATGGGTTATGGCTCAGCGCACCGAGATCCGGCGTGGGAGATCTGTGTGAGCAGCTTTCAGTGTTTCCATGCAGCACGAGAGACGAGCAGAGAGGTGTGACGAAAACTGTGGCTCGGTTCATTGAAGCTTGCACCTCTCCCCCTTCCCCTAGAGTGAGACTTTGCAGATTTGTAACCTGACAGATCGGCTGTGAACGCAGCATGAGCGGGGCTGCCGGAGGTTTGGTTGGTACCGAGGAGGAGCAGGAGGAAGATCCCTGCTCAGAGCAATGAGAGAGCTCAGCCTGGGATCAGCTGTGATAGGAACATAAGGCAATTTTTTGTCTGCAATAGAACTGAACGCAGGCGCTGGTTGGATCTGCAGGTGGGAACAATTTCTGCCCCGAAAGAGCAGTGATGGCACAGCTGCCCAAGAGGTGGGGGAGTCCCCATCTCTGGAGGTGTCCCAGAGCCGTGGGGATGTGGCACTGAGGGACACGGGCAGTGGGAATAGTGGGGGTGGGCTTGGGTTGGGCTTGGGGGATCTGTGGTCTTTTCCAACCTTAATGATCCTGTGATTCACTGACTGCTCCCAACTACAGTTGAGTTTTGATGCTCAGAGTGACACCCAAAGCAATTTTTCTCCCCTCGAAGTATCCATTGATGCTATTACACAAAGAGCCCCCCAGTACCTCCCTGAGCTGGAAAGCAGCAAACCTCACCCAAGGGAAGCTCCCAGCCTGGCAATGGGCTCCTGCAGCACCCAGGCTCACCGCACTGCTGGTGTGCTCCCACAGCTGTGTTATAAATCAAAAGAGACAGGCAATTAGGAATCCATATTAAGGGCCTTATAAATATATATTGTCACGCAGCCTGCTTCCTTCAAGCCACCTGGCTGCCTGGCAGATGGAGCAGGCTCCAAACCTGCAGTGCCAAAGCATCCTCAAACGCTCAGGCATTGGATTTGCCTACATCAGCCACTAAGCACCAAACTTCACCGTCACAAGTTCCGCTCATTTCCCATAATTGGTTTCAAACTGGGCTTAATTAAAACCAGCGCGGACTTGCTTAACTCCAATGAAACCAAATTTAAGTGTGATCTGACCAGAACTGATTCCTTTCTGAAGCAGCAGAAGCTGTTTAATGAGCGCCCACCAGGACACTGGTGCTGGTTTAGCTGCAGTGATTGACTTCATGTTGTAATTGAGGCAATTTCAGTGCAGACCCAGACTGGGAGATGGGGGGGGGGGGGAGAGGCTGGGAGCTGGCAAGGAGCACTGCAGAGTGGGTGCTGCGTCTTCATTCCCATAAAAAGGGTAACTGGAGACTGCTTCCTCGCTCACCAAACGCTTTGTATGATCAAGGGTCTGGGAGGAAGCGTTGCCTCCAGCAACATTTCCAGCATCCAGACAGAGCAGCTCCTCTTGCATCCCACTGCCATGCCCTGTGTGTGGATGGGGCTGCTGGAGCCCAGCATCCCAACCATTCCCTCGGGGCTCACACGTCCAACACTGACCTCCCTGGGCTACCCCTGCATGCAGCTGGCCCCAGTCTGGCCCTGGCCCCACGGAGCTCAGCACAGCCCCACGTAGAGACGTGGGAATCTGCTGTGTACCTCCCCCAGCAGCCTTCTTCCCTTCCTTCCCTTCCCTAGGATGTTTTCAATCGGAGCAAAGCCTCGCAGAGCAGGATAAAAATAGAGCTGTAAAAAAAATAAATGAAATAAAGGCAGACTCCCCCTGCAAAACCCAGCATGGGGCGTAGCTGGAAACAGATGCGAGAGTGTCGGCAGCTCAGCTGGGCTCTGAGAGACGTCAGCTCAGCCCTCTCCAAAGCACAGGATGCTGCTGAGGGAAGGAACACTCTGAAAGTACTGATGGTGCTTGGCCCTGGTTGTGCTCTGCCTGCTCCTGCACTGCTCCTCATGCAGCCACCACTGCCTTCTTTGCTATTTGGGAGACCTCAGCACATGGCTCAGCATTAAGAGGTTCCTGGTGGGGGACAGCAGTGCCCTGTCCGTGCCCTGCTGCAGGCATAGCAGACAGCTGGCATCACCCCATGGCTGATGGGCAGGGGAGGAGGCACATCTGGATGCCCAGTGAGGCTTTTCCTGCTGTCTTTCAGGCTGTCATTAGGGGACCCTCATCCTTTTCAGGGTGCTGAGCTGAGAGCACTCAGATCCCTCATTTACTCCCTGCTTTCATGCTCCTGATCCCTTGAAACCTGCCTGCAAATCAGTTCCTTTGAGAGTAAGTGCTCCATTTGCTGGCATCTGCTGCATCCTGGCATTTAATACAGGATGAGCACGGACGGGTTTTGCTTTGCACTGACCAAGAGGGACAGAGAGAAGCCCAGGTGGTGGCACAGCACTCATCACCTTCCCATCAGTGCCTGAACAAAGCAGACCACGTTTCTCAGGGATTCTTAGCAGGCTGCTCAGAAGTAATCCACAGAATCCTGAGCGCCACTGGTTGAAACTAATGACCTCAAGCGTGTTAGCACACCCACGTATGAAGTCAGCCTCCCCATAAACATCCTCTGGTGTGATGTGCTCTGAGGGCACGTCGGTGTCCCCACCACCTCCGGCAGGAAGCCAGGCAGGAGGGACTGCAGGGAGAGGAAGGTGCCTCCTGCAGAACAAAGGGTCGTGGTGCTGCTCTGTGCAGACAGGAAGGGATGTGCGCACGGAGCTGCTGGGGCTGGCAGCCTTTTGGAGGGGCTGCCCTCCAACTGTGCAGAACTGAGCTGAAGAAGTAGGCTGCAGGGCTTGCACCAGTGCTAACCATGGTGGCAACCGCTTGTGGGCCATCTGCTGCTTGTACCTGACTTTGGTGCAGAACACCCCTGAAGTAAAGCTGCTAAGAAGCCAGATGGGTGCTTGGACTGTCACCCCAAAGAAGTGCCAGCCCCAGGCTTGTTTCTGCAGCTCCTGTCATTGGGATCTGCCACCCAGGGTCACCAAACAGGGCATCTGATGCACGGCTCACCATCTACCTCTACATCAGGGATGCTCCAGCAGCACTTGACACACTTGAGATGGCAAATGGGAGACGTGGCAATGAGAAAACGCACGGCTTTCCCTCTGGTTTTCTCCAGCTACACCTCCACGGGGCCCTGGGAAAAGCAGGCAGAAGGGAAGGCAGAAGGTAACAGAGGGACCGCAGAAGGCTCAGCTGCCCCACGCAGGCAGGAGGAGGCCTGCCTGGACTCCCACACACCCCTTCTCACCTCATTGTGCCAGGAGAAGCTGTCGGAGGGCAGCTGACCTTATGTAATGGGAGAACAAAGCAGCTAAATAAAACTCCGAGCTGGGAACGGGCTGCGGAAGTGGGACACCGTTTTCCTGACTAATCACCCAGCATCTGAAGGAAACCCGAGTGAATGGCAGGGAAACAACTGCATAAACACATCCCAAAGGAAGAAAGGGTGAGAGAGGAAGTGGGGGAAGCCCGCGGCGTGGCGTGGGTCCCTTCTGCCTCCCCTGCTGACTCTGTGGGGAGAGCTGCTGCCCAAGCAAGGGCTGGAGATGGCCACCCTCACCCACCTGCAGAGCTGCGAGCTGGGATGTAGGACAGAAGCAGACCCAGGGTTACTCAGTCTTCCTCCCAATGAGGGCATGAAGGCAATAGGGTGACCCCCAGGGGGAAGCACCAGAACTCTGTGGCCTCCCATCCAGTGTTGGTAGTGCGATGGCATCCTGCTTCCACAAAGAGCTCCAAGCCAAAACATGACACAGAACTGCCTGGGAAGGTCTGCTCCTGTCCACTCCAGTACAAAACAGTGCCTGTCCCACTGGTGCAGTCACACAGTCACACCGAGCTCCTCAGTGCCACTTTGGCTTTGCTCCCTCTAATCGCCCACCGTTACACCAGCACCACGTTCAGGTGTAGGGATTTCTACTGGTTTTCTTCCAAACCCCAAGAACACCCCCACCAAAACAACCCTTCAGCAAAAAGAGCTGTTTCAAAGAGCCCCCACTTTCCCACCACGGCGCAGGAGGCTCCCAGCCCTTCTGTGACCCCTGCACAGCCCACATCCCATTTGCTGAACTGGGGAGCATCCACCTTTGGGTAAAAGCCAATGCATGTGCAAAGCTCAACCTTGGGAACCTTTCTAAAGAAGAAGAAAGCAAACCAGGTGACCAAAGCAGAATGCATCACAACCCCTGTGGCTTCGCAGAGCTGGAGCTCTGGCTGCAGCAGCTCTGCTGAACACAGAGAGCAGCACCAGACTCCTTTTCAGCGTTCCACTTGCAGAACCGAAGCCAAGTTGCTTTTCCAGAGAGCTGAGGGGCCACGGCAGCCGTTCGGCCGCACGCCATGCAGCCTGCTATTTTTAGATAATCCACAAGGAAGGAAACCTCAGACAGCCATCGGTGTGAGCTGAACTGCAGCCCTTTGGCAGCACCGTGGGGCTGCTCCACCCGTGCGGGCTCATCCGTGACACCGGCACATCGGTGGCAAGTCACCCCCTCCCTCTATCCTGCATGTACCAGGCAGGCAGAGCTGCAGGAAAACCAACCCTGGGCAGCCCATGGATTGCTAAAACCTGGCTGCTTTCTGCTGCAGACCAAGGAGGGGGGAAATAATCGGCGTTCTTCAAAGAAAACAAATGCAGGGAGCAGAACGCACGGCTGCGGCGCTGGTTCTGCTGCGCAGGGAGAGGCTGCCTTGGCTCTGCTCTGAGTTTACAATCCACAGCTGACATGAAATGTGCCTTTGGCCAGGCAGACCTGGCGTGGGGAGCACAACGGGGAGGCTCCGAAATAGCAGCAGCAGAAGCAGCAGCCGAGGAGAAGGGGCAGCCAACGAATAGTGGAGGATGAGCCACAGACGGGGGGGAGGTGGAAAAAGCTGCCCAATGCGCCGGGATGATTAATGAAGGGTTTTTTCCCCCGCTGTCCAAACAACAGGACTGTCCTTCTGCATCTCTCCTCCGTGGTCTCCACAGCGCTCACAGCAACGCCACAGTTTGCATTCAGCACATGCAGCCACGAGCCAGCAATGTGCTGCATCACAGGCACAGAGGGGCTGTGTGTGCTGGGCACCTGGGCTTACAGTGAGCACCCATCCTGAGCTTCTTCTAGGGGCTCGGAGGGCTCTTGTGAGAAGACAGGCTGGCACCCAGGGCAATGACAACATCCTTCTGCACCAGGCTCTGCAGCATCTGCCCAGGGATGTGGGGAGTCATCATTCCTGGAGGTGTCCCAGAGCCGTGGGGATGTGGCACTGAGGGACATGGGCAGAGGGCATGCTGGAGTGAGTTGGGCTTGGGGATCTGAGAGCTCTTTTTCAATTGTAACAATCCTATAATCTTGCTGCTAATTGTGTTCTTACCCCAGAAGGCGAGCGAGGAGAAAGACCAAAGTAACACAGACAGCCCTAGCCTACCATTCAGCCACAGAGTGCAGTGCAGGGCATGTACCTGAGGAGCTCAGCTGGCTGTTCCGGATGGGGACATGGAGCTCCACCTGGCTGGGTCGTGGCTCTGCAGCCTCGGAGGGGCCATATCCCTCTGTCTGTCCTGCTGGAGAAGAGGCAATCTCAGCCAGCACTTCCAGGTCCTTGAGGATAACCTGTGAGGAGATGGAGAGCATCAGTGAGCAGGCACAGAGCAGCTGAAGGTGAGCTCTGCCTTCCAAAATCACTGCCAGAGCATCAAATCCCTGCATGACACAAAAGACGAACAGAAAAAAGGGCTACCTATCAAGTTCAAAGTGAAGATTTCAAATGATTGCCCAGGAGCTGGGGCAGGAAAGGCAGTGGTGGAGCCCCTGCTCCTGGAGGTGTCCCACGGGGATGTGGCACAGAGGGATGTGGGCAGTGGGCACGGTGGAGGTGGCCTGGATTGGGCTTGTCGATTTTAGTGATCTTTTCACTTTCCTGCCCAAGGAGAAAATCCATTCTATTTCTATTCTGCAGGTCCCAAGGAAGCAGGGGAAACTATGCCACACTGTGCAGCTGGGAGCTCGGCCTGCTTCTCCCAGTTCAGGGAGGTCTGGGTTTGCTCCCTCTCAACACCCGAGAGCTGCTCCCTCGTTCCATCCATCTGCTCAGCCTGTGTCACTATATATAGCACTTCTGGAGAAGTTATTACAGGTTGGTGCTTTTTTTTTTCCCCCCCACAACTCTTCTCATGTCTCGAGCTATTTTGGGTCCCTCTCCAACCCGATGTCCTTGGGCACAGACATCTCATCACTCTTCCCTGATGCTCTGAGTGTACCAGGGCTGCCAGAAAGGCCTCACTGCACAGCTGCACCCAGCACAGGACATCCAAGTGCAACGCCAGGGCTTCTCACGCACTCCCCAAGCCACGGGCATCTCTCTGTAGAGCTGCATGAGATGGGAATTTAAGCTACCAAGAAAATCCTCGTCCCCAAGAAAACAAAAGACGCCGACATCTTTTTACATGTGCACAAGTTGAAAATGGGACCCCTGATTGCACGGAGAGTTGAAGTTATTTAGTGCAATTACAGCTGATTTTTAAGCCCCATTAGCCTGAGCAGGTGGTTCTCAGGGCTGGCTGTGGGAAGGTGCAGCAGTACTGCAAGTGGTAACCATGCTTGGGAGGACCCCATGGGCATAAACACAATGAAATCCCAGCGTGGGGCAACTGAGGGGAGGAGAAAAGATGACAAGAGCAGCTTTGGCAATGAGGAACCATCCCTGAAGACAGAAGAATGCAGCCTAACCTATGGCTGCTCCGCAATGTTGTCACGGATGGGACCTTGTTGCCATTGTGGGATGTCACCAACGTCATCAACTCTCATCCTCTTACAGGGAAGGGAGCCCACGGTTCCCCATAGAGAGAACTCATTCCTCTCCCCCTCCTGGTTTTGCAGGGATTTCAAGCCTTGGTTGCTGAGATAAAGGAGGCAGGGGCAGGAATGGAGCAGGATGTGGCACTGAGGGACATGGTCAGTGGGCACAGGGGGATGGGTTGGGGGTTGGACTCGGTGATCTTAGTGTTTTTTTCCAAGCTTAAGGATTCTGTGGTTCTACAACATGGTCCCAGCCCCCTGCCTGGCTGTGACAATGCTCACCTTAGGCTATCAGCCTGGATATCCCAGCATGGATAACACCAGCAGCTTCAACAATAGGACCACAACTGAAATCACCCCCATTGCCTCCCAAAGCCTTAAACCCCACAATTTACCCCTTCATCCGCACGGTCTGGATTTCCTAATTGCAAAAACATGGAGGAAATAAGAACCAGGAGGGATGGCGCATAAAGACCCAGAGGATGAGGAGCAGTGGATATGAAGAGCTGGGGTTCTCCAGCCGTGGGAACGAGGCAGGGAGCCCAACCTCCTCCCTGTGTGCTGCAGAGCAGTTCCCAGCCCCGGTGGGACGGAGCAGAGCCAGAGCACTTGGTATGCGCTGCACATCCCCGAGATGGAAGCTGGAAGAAAGCAATATCCTGCAGGAGCACGGGGCTGCCACTGCCATGGCAACGGGCCGGCTGCGCCAGCAGAGCTGGTCCCATCCCTCTGCAAAAGGGACGGAACCATTCCCAGCTCCTGAGCAAGGGATGGGTCTGGCAATGGGAGAGCATATGGGAGCCAAGAGCTGGGCAATGCAGGTGCCCTGGGGGATTTTTAGGGGTGTGGTGACCCTGCAGTGAGGATGTGAAGAGGGTGGGAGGCCCCATACCTTGCATAGATCCCAAAGAGCTCCTTCCATGCCCTGGTGAGGACATACACTGATGCAAAAGAGCATTGTGGTGGAGGTCCTGCAGTGAGGGCTGCCTCTGCCCTGCCTGGAGTTTCCAAGTGTGATTTCCCTAGGGGCTGCAGGAACCGATGAGATTCAGGACAACACATTTCTCCTTGGGGCCAAACAGCAGGAACAAGCCCTAAGGCAGGGTGGCTTTGCAGGATACCTGGTGCTGCAAACAGGGGGTCAGGCTGTGGGTCAAAGCAAGCCTCGCAGCCAGGAATGGGTTACGGGACGGCTGTTCTAAATAAGCAGCTATTTCCCAGCCCTGGGAGCAGTGAAACTGCTCTCCACATTGCCTCCAGAGCACGGATTTTGAGGGCACACAGAGCTGAGAGCCGTGGGTCTTTTCAGATGTAGGTCAGGTTCATTTGTCCCTTGTTCTGGTTGAGTTGAGCCTGTAGCAGCACTGCCATCATGCGTGCTGGCTCACGTAGGGGCAGGTGGATGGATGCCCCCATGCTTCCTCGGGTGCCTTCCCACGTGTAGCATCACCTGGATGCCCCTGCTACACCCATGGATGGGCAGAGCCAAGGTGCTGCATCAGCTGCACGTGATAAGGGCATGGACTGAGCTCCTGAAGGTGCTGCTATTTAAGGAAAATCCTAAAAAAAGAGAAGATTAAAGCGTGCCTACACTAAGCACAGCCCTGTATGGCCCTGGGCAACGACAGGGACGCGTGACACCACAAACAGCCGAGCAGAGCAGACGATGGAAGCCCAGCTGGAGCGTGATGCCCCCAGGGTGGATAAGAGGAAGGGCTGTAAAAGCATTTCTTCAAAAGAGACTGAGATTGAGAAGCAGCACTGCCACAACGGTCCTCGCTATGCTCTGCCACTGCTGGCAGCCCCTTGCTACACCCAGGCTCCTGCAAGGCATGCAGAGCAGTGTTTATGCTGCTTCGGTGTGTTTTTTCTTGCTCTGAAGCTTTCAGATGTAACCAGGAAGGGAGGAATAAGCCATACCAGAACCAGGAGTGCAACCAGCAGCATTTGCTGGGCCCCAGGCATGCAAGGTGCGAAAAGCAAACTCACATCCCCCCCCCTCTGCGGCTTTAAAAACAAGAAAAGAAAGAGAAGCCCACCATTAATCTTCCCACAGCAATGTAACCAGGGCTCTTTTCAGGCCCCCAGCACAGTGACTTCTCTCCCCTGATCCTGCCAAGCCCTTTTCTTTCTCTTTTTTCACAGCCGCTGGGTTTCAGCCTGCTGCTGGGAGGGGATGGAGCAGCGCTCCTCGCATCTCTGTGGCATTTGCTTCAGTTGGCAGAGCAGAATGAAGGCTTCCTTCCTCCCTCTGCCACAGGAAAATCCTCCCAGGCCATGTGAGCACACCTTCATGGCATCAGCAAACACAGCAGGAAGGGGGGAGGCGGTTCACCAAAGCTAAGTGCAAGGGCTGCACCTGGGTCATAGCGACTCTCACTGCCAGCACAAGCTGGGGGATGAAAGGATGGAGCACAGCCCTGCTGAAAAGGACCTGGGGGTACCGCTGGCTGGCAGCTGGGCAACGTGCCCTCACAGCCCAGAAAGCCAACTGTACCCTGGGCTGCATCCAAAGCAGCAAGGCCAGACCCAATAGCAGCTTTCAGTATCTAAAGGGGCTGTGAGAAAGAAGGGGACAGACTCTTCAGCAGTCTGTTGTGACAGGACAAGGGGATATGGGTTAAAACTAACAGAGGGCAGATTCGGATCGGAGCTAAGGAAGAAGTTCTTCGCGCTCAGGGCGGTGAGGCAGTGGCTCAGGCTGCACAGAGAGCTGGTGCTGCCCCATCCCTGCGGGCAGCCAAGGTCAGGGAACGGGGCTGTGAGCACTGATGGAGCTGTGGGTGTCCCTGCTCAGCGCAGGCAGTGCGAGCAGACGGCCTTTAGGGTCCCTTCCAACTCAGACAATTCTACACCAAACTACATACACATGTACTGCAGCCCTTCAGTCCCTAACCACTAATTACAGCCCAATGCTGTGCTGAGCCAAGCTGCTCCCCACGGACCAGCCTCCCCCTGAGAAACCTCCCAGCCCTGCACGACGTGGAGCACAGAGCAGCTTTCAACCCAGTGCCCTTGCTTTTCCTCGAGTCCTTATGGCACACGGAGAGCATCATTCCACCCCGCTGCACCAGGCAGTGTGACTGCTGCTTGCGGGCTGCTTGCATGGACGTAAGGTTGGGCTGACCGCATTTTCCATGATCCAACTTAAATGATATATCTCCCTCTACACCCCACCATTAAAGCCCTAAAGTACACCCTCAAGTGTACAACTTCTTGAGAACGGGTAACCTCCCTGCTTTGGTATCCAAGCTCCTGGAGTCTCTCTCTGGAAAATATTTATCACGTAAATATCAAAATATTTATAGAAATCATGAAAACAAAAGCCAGGCAGGCTCAGTGCTCTCCTCCCTGTGCACTCTCCACGCTCTCTGCTTTGCACGGGATCACGATATTTTAGCAGCGCTGAACTAAAGGCTGGGAGCTGGAACACAATGGACCTAAAACCAACAGAGCACAACTGAAAACCAAACCTCGCGAAGACGGCGATTCGCTCTGGCACAAGCTTTTGTTAGGCTTCATTGTGCTGGGGATCGGGCGCAACGGGAGAAATTTGCTGGGATTTAATAGGACGGCACAGCTCAGAGAGCTGCCAGAAAGCAGCCCAATGCTCAGAGCCACCGTGTTTTGTCACCAGGGAGTAAAATACATTCGTGAATGACAACGTCCTGGGCTCAGGATAGGGCCTCAGCTCCCCGTCGCTTGTCAGGTGCAGAAGCGGACTTCCAAAGGATGCAAGCTAAGAGGTCATTGGGATTTTCTTGCTGATTCCAAAGCCTGCATTAAGGCAGTTTTCCTCTAGTAGAGTAGAAGGGAGCTGAGCTCTATCCTGCTTCAGATCAGACACCAGTCCCTCTGTTCCCAAGTAGCAGCGATAGGATGAGAGGGGATGGTCTCAAGTTGCACCAGGGGAGGTTCAGGTGGGACATTAGGAACAATTTCTGCTCCAAAAGAGTGATGCAGGGGAGGTGGGGGAGTCCCCATCCCTGGAGGTGTCCCAGAGCTGTGGGGATGTGGCACTGAGGGACGTGGGCAGTGGGGACAGTGGGGTGGGTTGGGCTTGGGGATCTGAGAGGTCGTTTCCAGCCTTAATGGTTCTGTGATTCTATGATTCATCCCCCAGCCCCGCTGAGTCAGGCAAAAGTCCCAGCCCACAAGACCAACAGCAGCAGATCAGCATGAAGGGGCACGTAGGGAACTCCATGCTGGAGCTGGGGAAAGGAAAACGAAGCCAAACAAAGAAAATAAATGGGGTCATAACTTCACATTTGTCTCTGCTGCATTCACCTGAAGTACAGCACCTGGAATCCAGGCTGGGATGGGCTGAGCAGCTAGGAGCTGCCTCTGCAACAGCATGCAGAGGGTGATAGCCCAAAGAGCAGGTCCTGCCCTCTGCAGCAGTGCTGCATTTGATTTGAGCACAGCACAGCCCAGCACACTACGACCCAAAGGGTGCTGGGCTGGGGCTTCCACTTTTCACCACCTCTGACATCAGCTCTCAGCCTCACGCCAGCAGGTAGCAGAGCTGAGAAAGATGAAAGCAGCAGCTTGTGCAGAGAAAAACACTTTCCCCAGCATCCCGCTATCTCGGAGCTGTAAGGGAAGTTTTTAACCACATCAAATTTTAACTACAGCTTTTAAAGGTTGCCTTCAAAACCAGCTCACAAACACACGTGGATGGGCAAGCGTGCAAATCAGAGCACGGTGACGCAGGGCAGCAACGCAGAACCTGACAGCCAGCAGCCTCACATCCCGACTTGCCTACATATCAAAGGCAACTGCTTGCTTCAGCTTTGCTCCAGCTTCTCTGTGTTGCATCCGTGGATTCTAACTGGGTCTCTTGGCAAAATCTGGGCGCTGGCATTCCAGATCAGCCATTCCAGTTTGTCCCCACCCTTCTCAAAAATGCCTAGCTTGTACCCCCCCCCCCCCCACCACTTTGGCCATTTCTATTTTCTCAGCAGAGCTGGTTGGGAGCCAGCTGAGCAGTGATGTTTAATGGATTGACTTGTCGATGGATTTCCTCACCAAAAAAAAAAAAAAAAATCCCCCCCAAAACATTTAAATAAATAGAAGACAGGATTAAATAAATCAGCTTAAAATTACTTTTGAGCCATTCCCAGTTATGTCACATGGAGGAAATGCATCACCAGGGTCCTTTCTTCGCTGCTTTTTTCAAATATTAATAAGCAGTGTAATTGCAACATGACTCACAGCAGTCTCCTGCCAAGCTGGAGAGCCTATCTGCGAGATGCAGGCTTTCTGGAGCATTGCAAAGGCAGATGTGTGCTTGGGGACTCTTTTGGAGAGGTCTGCGTCGTAAGCAGCAGGGTATGGAAAATGGCCAGGCAGCCGATTGCCTTTACAAGTGCAAGTCATTCCCTTCCTTGCTCATTCCCTTCCCTCCTCTCTTCACAGCCCCCTCACACAAGGGATTTACTGTGGGGTTGGGTGCCCTGAGCGTGTAATCTGGTGCAGAGAGCACGTGATTTCTATTCCACGAGGAAGGTCTGGCGTGGGAAACGCTGAGGATCTCTGGCAGCTCTGTGCAGGATGCATCCAAACCCAGGGCAGCTGAAGGCAGAGGTGTTACCAGGGCCTGAGCCAAGAGAGCCTAAGCTGCCAGCATCCCACCCGAACACCACAAGTGCTCCAGAGTGCAATGCAGGGGCGAGAAAAAGAGCAAGGTGCCAATACTGAGGAGACCAGACTGGGGAAAAAAAAGTGAAGGAGCTAGCTTGGAGTTGGAGACTTCTGTATTGAGAAGCCAAAGAGCAGGCAGGAAGGCACAGAGAGTGAGGCCAGAGCAAGCTGGCTCCCCCGTGGCTGCTGGATTTGTTTTGCTCACTCTGAGCCAGCCTAATGCTGCTGCAGATCTAACAACAAGGTGGCAAGCTGCTGCCAGAAAGCTAACTCCTAAAGAACAGCTTGGGGCAGATGGGCTTAGTCCTCAGCTCTGTCCCTAAGCCCAGCACGTCAGGCCAAGGCGACAAGGCTGCTGGCCAAGCCCTCTGAGCAACCTGATGGAGCTGTAGGTGTCCCTGCTCATGGCAGGGGAGTTGGACTTGATGGCCTTTAATGATCCCTTTCAACTCAAACGATTCTCTGATTCCCCCCAGCACTGCTGCTCACCGGCTGGGCCCAGTGTGGTTGCTCAGAGGATGTCTCAAAGGCATGTTGACACAGACTATGAGGTAGTGTCTGACTTCTGATTCAAAGGACATGGGAAGGGGAGAAAGAAAGAAGCCTGCCCTGCAGTCTGGGGTGGCATGTTGGTGCACATGCGCTGGGGTGGCTCTGGGAAAAACCTGAAGAGGCTTTGGGGCACTGAGCATAGCTCCACCAGGCAATGCTGATGCTGGTGGTGGCTGCTGCTGAACCATTTTGCTAGGGCTTGCCTCTCAAATTTTCCAGCATCTATAGGAAACAATTCCCTTCCTGTGTTCACACCTGTCACACAGTGTCTGAATTCCCACTCACTGAGGACCTGGCCAAGACCCATTTCCAGGCACAGCACTGGGGACTTGACTCCCAGACTGGGACTTGAATCTCAGGCAAGCAAAGAAGATACATACAAGTAGGCTTTGAGGAACTGGCTCACTGAGGATGCAGAAAAAACCAAACTGAGCCAGGAGGGACTTCAGTTGTGCAGCTCTCTGCACTGGTCCTTGTTTGGTTTAGCAAACAGGGCTGAATGAACACCCCAATGCCAAAGCTGGCCAAGCCCTTTGTCTAACCCAACCATACCACACATAGCTTTTCCAAAGCTTGGCCGGATGTGGGGATGTTGGGCTTACAAAAAGACTTCTGCAGGGGCTGCAGCACTTACCTCATCTGACTCGTCTGAGAGGGTCCGCAGCAAGATGGGGAAGAGGCTGTCGGTGTGTCGGAACATCTAAAATCAGGGAGGTGAATGGCATCAGACCCACAGACAGATCAACACTCACCAAAGGAGAGTACACTCCCTGAGATGCTGCTGAAAGCTTTGCCAGTGTTTTCCATCTCACCTGAAAGCATCTCCCTTAAGCTACTTGGGTAGCAGCAGCCAACCCCCTCATGAAAAACGCAGGCACTTGGTTACAAAGCAGTTTGCAGGCAGACCTACTTCTGGGGCAGCACAGCACAGCTGTAGCCACTACACACGCTACAAAGGCCCATGACCAAGTCACACAGCCATTCCTAGTGTCACATATCTACTTTTTTTTCCTGCAGAGCTACACTGCCACCAAGTCCCACTGACCAACTTCAGCCTAGGGGCTTGCTCATCCTACAGTTCTACTCCTAAGGCTCTTGGCATTCCAGCAGTGTCAGCCTCATGGCAAGTCAGTGTTGCACTTGGGCCTTCTGCAGCACCTCCAGCTGATCCAGGTCCCAGCAAATTAAGGAACAAAGGCTAAAGCTTGGATGCCCCCTTCCAACAAACTCAGTCTCGTGGAGGAAGCAATGGGCTCACGTAGTCCTGGACCTACCTTACGAGGAGTCTTGATGTACAGGTGATAGAGCCATTTCAGGACTGCAATTCTGGTCATCATCCCAATGGATGTATCATGAAGGTGGCAATCCAACACCTGAACTATTCCATCCAGGTTGAGCGTCACCTGGATTCTCTCAGAGCTGCACAAAAAGGAGAAGAGCTGGTTCAGCACTGTGATGCCCAATGCAACCCCCCCACGGTGGAGAGGTCTATAACGCACCAGAGCCTTCATCCAACACCTCAGCTCAAACCCTAAGCAATCTGAATCGTCCCTGTGGCCTGTTAGAAGAGCCAGGAAGCAAGCTCAGGGCTTGCAAGGGGTCACAGCAATGCAGCCCAGGCATATGCTGCATGCATGCAGGGAATAAATTCAGAGACACCCAAATAGCTCTGGCTTGGCTGCCTGCAGGCTTCCAGCTGCTCCAACCACACAGCCTCACCCATGCTGGCTTGCTGCACTCCACTGCTGCTTTCCTCAGGTCTCCACATCTGCTCTGAAAGGGAGCAGCAACCACGATGGGTCCAAAGAGCAGACATTTGCCCATATGGTGTAGGTTAGCTTCTGACTGGCGTTACAAGAATGGGAAGCACGGTGAGAGGCACAGCAGCGCACCAAAAAAACATGCTTTGGAAAGAACAGAAATTTTCCAGGCTTCAAGCTTTACCACTTTCCCAAAACAGCTGGTACATACACATGACAAAACACCACGCTAGGTGAATCCTGCAGCACGACTACACCGAGGAACTGGCTCATAGGGCAGTCATCAGGTTTGGGGTACAAAGGCTAAAGACCCATAACATGCACTCGGGACCCAACTCAAGCTTGGTTGGTTCAGACACCTCCAGAAAACATCCAACCAAATGTCCTCAGACTTTACCTACTGGGGCCATTCCACCAGGTGAGGTTACTCAGCCCCCACCAACCCAGCAGGCTCACACCACGGACTGTAGATGGTACAGTGGTTTTTGGGATGCAGCTCTCTGCTACGGGGCTGCCTCACGAGCTAAGTCACTCCTCTCCTGCTCCAGCTACTGAATTATTCAAGGCTGGGCTGAGCTCCTGCAGGTTTTTCTAGCGTGCTCAGAGCTCCTCTGCATCGCGTATGATAAGAAATCCTAAGGGGCAGATTTCTCACGGTATAATTTGCAAGTAGAACGGCGGCTTAATAGGATTTGATCTTCCCCAGGACACATGTTGGAAGGGCAAGGCGAGGAGGCTGCAGCCCCCTCACAACCCTGTAAACATCCGACTGCTTCATCTGTGTCACTGAACAGATGCTTGGGCCTGCAAATTGCATTTCGAGTTGGCCTAAGTTGTGCTTTGATGTTGCAAACAACAGCCGAGGGCAAAAAATCAAATGTTCAGAATGGAGAGAAGTAGAGATGGGTTCAAGCCATTGGTTGGCTTCTTCTTAGAGGCCTCAATACGCTCAAGGGGAGCAGCATCCCAGCGGATCTAAGCCCCTGTGAACCTGGAGAGCTGCTGATGAGCGGAGCTGCACCTTTCTCCCCCTGCCCTAGCCTCCTATTCCTGCTCCCCATCTCTAACAGACACGTGAACAGCTCGGATGAGGCTGCTCTCCCCATCCCCTTCCTGCTTTTCCCAAGGAGCCAGCTCCTCTCTGGTACACAGCCTGCGTTCCACCTGCCACCACGAGGCTCCTGATTGCAGAGCAGCACGAATCCTTGACCTGATTACATCTCCACGCCAAAATACACCGTGTGCCTGCACAGGATGGAAAAAGCTCTGGGTAATGTGAGAAACGTGCCTGGTATTTGCAGAGGCTGACAGAGGGGCTGGGCTGGAGGTGGCCCTGATGCTGCTGTGAGGGGGGATGCGGACGGGGGGGGGGGTGCTGTGCTATGGAGGAAAGGGCCAGCACAGCAACAAAGCCACTTCCAGACCTGCTCATGCAAAAGGAGCTCATCAAAAACCATCACCCAGTGATACAGGATGGGTACAGTGGTGGTCCCATTTGACCACGCTCCTCCAGGCTGGAACAGCAGCAGATTTCTGTGCTGCTGTGTTGCGAGGGAGGAGGAGGGCACTGCTTACACACAGCGAGCACAGCTGCAGCTTTGAAGCATGCTCACAGCTCGCCGTGCATCCCGGCTCTCCCTAATCCCCAGGCAGCCCAGAGCAGGAGCTTGGGAGCGAGGGTAATGGCATTGCTTTAATGCAATCCTCTCGGGCTGATATGCAGGCTCCCAGCGTCGACAGCTGTGCCAGGGCAGATGTCAGATGCGATCGCTTCCATCTAACCCACTACCCTAGATTCTTCTCCACTGTGCAGCCCTGGCACCTCCTCCACGGTCCATGTGCTGCAGCAAGCAGTTTTTCTGGCGGATTGAGCAATGGTGGGAGCTGCACCAGGCTCTTGCCTCTGGATATTGGGACCTTTTGCTCAAGCAGAACTGTGGCTGAGGAAGCTGAATCCCCCCCCCCCCCAGCACGTGGCCTTGCCATTTCACAAGGCATCCTCCAGCATGGGAATACTTCCCACTTTTCAAGTGCATTCAATGCTTTTCACCCTATTTCCCTTATCAACTCATTTTCTCAGTTCTTCCTTTTCTTCATGGGCTCCTGCCATCTCTCTCCTCAGCGGTTCCTTTTCACTGCCAATCTCTGAGCTGTCATCTCCCTCCTGGCCTCCTGCCCAGCCCAGCTGCTTTCCCGACCCCATTTTAAGACAAGGTTAAGGTCCAGGCCAGGCTCTAGCCTTTAAGCGGGCTCAGCAAGCTGCACTGCCAAGGGTGGAAATATCCAGGTTCTTTCATTGTGGTCTAAGTCACAAGGGCATATCCCATATGGGCTGGCAGCTGCGCTGCTGAACTGGCCTGAGCTAGTGGCCAGGAGGTAAATAGCTCCTTTCTGCTCTCTGTCCCACAAGCTGTCGCTTGTTCATCCTCTATCACTCCTATTTTGATGCTTTTGGCTTCCTCCTGCTCACTGTGATCTCCGAGTGCTGGAAGAACACAAACTGCTCTCCTAGTTACAAAGCTTGAATTTAGCAGAGCAACCCAGTGCAGCGAGCTGCAGGCACCAGGGTAGAGAATGAGGTGGCATGCTCGAGGACCCCTGGTCAGCAAGGGACAGAGCACAGCCCATCTCATCCCTCCACGGCACACAGGAGCAGGGCAGCCCTCCTGCACCCTCTCCTGCTCCAAACCGCAGAGGAAGCTCAGGAGGAGCCTCCCCAAGACAGCACGTTGGAGCCGAACGCTGCAATTTCAGCTTCCTACTAAGCCCTAACAACCATTCTTCCAGTTGCCTGATCTAAACACAGCTGAGCCACGTGGCAGCAGTGTGCCCTCTCCGCAGAGGATGAATGACATCTGCTTGTACTGGAGAAGTCGGTGCTCCTGTCCCTGGGGCCACAAAGCTTGTCCTCGTGGCTCAGGACTGCCAGCCCTGCCCGAGATGGATGTCACACCAAGGCCATGAGCTGCCAGAGGCAATCTGGAGCACTGTCCCAAGGTCACCAGGCCTGGAAGATGATTAAGAAGGAGGCAACCCTTCCTGACCAGTAGTTTGGTGTCCTGACACTGGTTTAACAGCTGTGTACCTAACCCTGCTGCATGCCTAACCATCAGGATGGCTGGGAGGCATCCTCAAGCCTTCAAGCGTTGTTGATGCAGACAGGAAGCTCCAAATGCATAAAAAATGCCTTCCAGCCACGCTGGTCCAGCGACGCGGGACAGATGTCTGCTTCTCTTTCAGCTCACATTCCAGCAGGAAAATCAGGGCTCTGCTCCAGCAGCCACAATTCCACTTCTCTTTCCCGATCCGGACTCAAATTCACAATGGCAGGGGCAGCAGTGTCAGCTGGGCCACGGAAATGCTTCAGCATCTCTGAAACCTCGTATCATCTCTTCTGCAGAAGCTAAATTCAGGAGTTCTGCCTTCCTGGGAAGCCCCAATGCCCTTGCAGTCCCTGTCTCAGAACAGACACGGTCCTCACTTCCAAGTAAATGCCACCAGGAAGCTCCCTCCAAGTTCCAGGCGAAGCCAGTGATTACCATGGAAGCATTCTGGACTGCCTACAGCACATTTTAGGAGTGGGGGCGGTCACTTTGTGGCCCCAGGAACGTGTCCAGAATCCATCTATGGAGCATTCAGACCTCGTCATCATCTGCTTGGACTGCATCTTCACGCAATGCCTCCACAGTTTCCCTCTTCTCTGCCCCTGCTGAACGAGGTCCTCCTCCTCTCACTGCTGCTGCAGGGTTATCCTTCTGCAGGCGTCTGCATGGGGAGGGCAGGGGAAGGGGCGTGAGAGCCGGGCGCTGGCGCAGGGCCCCGCTTCATCCCTTGCTCTCAGGGGGGAGACTGGGGGAATGAACAAAAACACAAGCACAGAGTGATTTCATCTTAAAAGGCAGCTGCAACTTCCTCTGTCCGCAGGCTTCCCAGCTTCAAATGGCAACGGAATGGTTTCCTGCGGTCCTGCCTTGACACCCAGTGGGCACTCGGTGTGCAGGCAGCTGCCTGCTCCCCAGTGGGAGTTATGACTGCAGCTGGCTCCTGCTGCCCTCCCAGCACGGCACCTCGTGGTGCAGAGGTCTGTGCTGCTGCTATGCCAGCTACCGTGCTCTGCCAGCACTAGAAGTGCAATTCAGCTGTCTACGTTCTTAAGAGACAATTTTCTGATGAAACAGAACCCCTGGATTCCAGCCACCCATGTGGACAGGCAGAATGATGGGCACGGTCACATACAGCCCACCCAGCTCCATGCCAGCTCCCCATAATGAGAGCCATGGGGAAAATGCTTCAGGTAATGATGCTGGCCAACATGGTATTCGCACAGCGTGGAGAAATGGTCATCCTGGCAGGTAAACTCCATAACAAAACCTGGCATCTCCCATTCTTGAGCTTGAGAGCTCAAGAAACCTCTCTGCAAACCCAGGCAATCTCACCTCCACATTCTCTTGTCTACAGTGCTCCAAAATGAGCTCTCATTGCTGCACGGGGCAGCTGGCAGGAGCAATGAGCATCCACCACCAAGCGTGGGGTGTGGAGACAACAGCACCCCCACGCATCCCACTGAGCTCAGTCTCACTGCCTTCACTCTCTCTCTTTCCCCTCCAGATGCAAGCTCTCCAGGACAGAGATGCAGTTATCACGTATCCCTTTGACACAGTGCCTCATTTTCTCTCCTCCCTTTCCAGCTTCAGCCTCGTGCACGCCCACTCCAGCACCTGCTAAACTTTATGGGCTGAGTCTGCAGCCATGAGTGTGGGAGGCTGGCAAAGAGCAGGGCCAGGATGCAGTGAGAACAGGGAAGCTGGGGGAAATCACTGAAGAGCCATAGAATGAAATCTAGAGACAAATGGAAACAATCTGCTTTTGTAGGAGGGGAACAATCAAGGGCATCATTAAGGGAGTAGATGGGCTTTGCAGGAGCGCAAAAAGGGAACGGAGAGAGAGAGAAAATCAAATCTGAAAAGCTGACACTTGCAGTGCTCAGGGATGTTACGATGGGTATCACATGTCAGCCTGCTGGCAGGATGCAGCCAGAGTAATGCATGCTATTCTGAGGATCACAACAAGGTATAAATATACGTGTGAGCTCAATAGAAGCACGGCAAATAACGATCTCTTTGGAAGGGTACTGCAGGCAGCAGGAGAAAAGGAAAGATGGTTCTAAAAGCAGATGGATTTGCTACTAAATTCCCTGGCAGCTGGATGGAAAGAAAGGTATTTGCAGGGGAGACGATTTAGATGAAATTTTGGGAGCAATCATGCTGGGTACGAAGCAGCAATCTGCAGACGTGGGCCTGATGGATGCCACACAAGGCTGGCAGGGGGACAGGCTGGTGGCAGGAGCTGCAAGGACACCTCATCCCTCAGGCAGCTGGAGCTGGGCTGCACGCCCTGAGCCATGCCTCAACGCCTGCCCTACAGCACCGTACTGTGGTGGGCTGCCAGGACTGCAGTGCTGCAGCAGCATGAAGCTGAATTTTAAGCTTTTCCACTGCCTCCAGATGGTTTGTGTCCCCCTCCTTCACATGAGACTGATGTCTCCTCATGAGATTAACTCCCTGCAAAAGCAGGAAGGAACCAAGTGTCTGCTACTGTGGTCAAGCTAGAAGAGCTGCTACCAAAACCAACACCCACATTCTCCCTTCCTTTTAGCAGGGATCTCCAGCCAGAGTGGCTTGAATACAGAAGAGGTGCAGAACTCAGAGTGCACACACACTCGCTGCCTTCCCAGGGAGCTCTGCAAGGTTTCTTGAGGGGGCAACACCACCATTTAAGAGGACTGAAGTACTAAAACAGGTTACACAGAGAAGTGGTGGATGCCTCATCTCCGAAAATATTCAAGGTCAGGCTGGATGGGGCTCTAAGCACTCGATGGAGCCATAGGTGCCTCTGCTCACTGCAAAGAGTTGGACCACATGGCCTTTGAAGGTCCCTTCCACATCGAACAATTCCATGAATCTACCACTGAGACAAGACACTGAGGTGCAAACGCATCCTCTGTCATGCATTCCACTGCAATCTGAGACCCCATTTGGTTTCCAACCCACGTCATGCTTCCCACAGCTTTGCCAGCATCCATCACTCACAGTCTGCAACAACCAGCCCCTACCTGGTTACTGTGCAGACACTGGCGTTGCTCACGTTGGAGTCACCAGAAGCATCCAGAGAGCCTGCAGGCAGACAGAAAGGAGACACAATGAACGGGATGACAGGGAAGGTAGGCAGCAGGAGCAGCATGGCTTCTGCAGGCACCTCCAGTCATTGTTTCAGGGCCCTGATGATCCCTTTTCCCAGCAGTGAGCACTTTACACTCATCATCAAGCTTGTGCACAGAGCTAGTAAAGTACAACCACCAGGTAAAATGCAAGCTGCCTATCTTCAGACCTGTGCCTTTGGCCCCCCTTCTTTGTAATTGGGGGAGGACCTCCCAGTGGGCTCAGACAGCCAGGAACTTTGTGCTATGCTGCTCAAATTACAAGATACACATTCTTGTAACAAGGAGCTCAGGTCTGGAAAGCTGCCTCCCAAAGTTCAGATTTCAATGGCCACGGGACAGCACAACAGCATGGGAAGGGCTGAGCACTGGACCATCCTCACCTGGCCAGCTGTCCCACGCTGTGGCTCCATATGGAAACCAATAAACCCAAGCAGCTTTCCAGCCTTTGCTCCATACCAGACAAGTCTCTGCGGAGCCACTTTAAGGCAAGTGCACAGCTTGGCTGAGCCCCACTGAAGCAATCTTTCAGCAAAGGGCTGCTGAGATTTTTAGAGAGCTTGAGCTGTGCAGGATTGCTGTGCAAGTGAAGGAGCCTGTGCTGGACACAGTTTTAACCTGGGTCTCACAAGCACAGTGACAAAGCGTAAAAAGATGAACTTGGCTCCTTATGCCCCCTATTGCCAGCTGCCTCTACTTGCACACAGCAGAACTGCCACATCAGCACAAAGGGATCACAGAAGAGATTTTCAGCTGGGAAAGCATCACCCTGATCCCGCCTGCTTGTAGGAGCACTGTCATCTACACAAAGGGTTAAGTATTAAAGCAATCACACTTTTAATCGATATTTTAACCAAAGATTGTCTTATGACAATCAGGGAAGAAAAGGAAAAAATGAAAAGTTTTGCTGCTCCAACAAGGTATTGCATTTTCCCCCTCCATCCCATCCAAAAAGCTGCTGCATTGGCCGGGAATCGAACCCGGGCCTCCCGCGTGGCAGGCGAGAATTCTACCACTGAACCACCAATGCTGCGCTGGTTGCTCCCTGCGCCCGCCGGCTGTGCTGCTTGTTCCAGCTGTGCGTGCTGACAGCACAGCCCTGCTGCCCCAGGCTGCTGCACACCTCCTCACCTCCTACCTGGCTGCTGCTGCACAAGAAAACCCTTCTGCCTTTTAATTTTCACCTTCTCCGTCCCCTCCTGCAGCAGGATTTTTCAAGCGGTGTTTGTGGGCAATGCTACAGGGAAGTGCTGGGCTGAACATGCAATCCCAGAAGAAGAATAGATAAGCCCATGTGATTTACATGTTACATATATTTCATGTGCCTGGCCAACATAGATGTGTCAGAGGCAGCTTTAGTCATCCTGGGACAATGGCATCTGTTGAGGGGATGCTGGAAGGCTAAATGCACTGCTGTCTGCAGGTATCAGCCCCCCAAAACCTTAATCAGTTTAGTTTCTGCTCACTTGAATACTCTTCCAGGTCTCCCATCACAAGTTAATGACCATGGTGATGTGAAATGTGCTGGGATGTTCACCAGATCATGCAGTACTGCCTGGGCTGCCGGTTGGATGAGGGACCTGCTCTGCAGGTGGCACCAAGTGTGTGTCTCAGCAGAGGATCAGCTGTGAAACAGGACCCCAGTGTCATGGAAAGTGCAGAGGTTCCCTGCCACAGGCAACCAAACCAACTTAAGACCTTCTCAAGACCTTTCCCCAACCTTTACCACATCTCCAATGGCCCAGGCCAACAGGAACTCACCACTGGATGCTGCCTCTGGCTTGGAGACGGGCTCCTCCAGGTTGGGCTCTTCTGACAGGGTTACTGACTGCTTGGCCTCATCCACTTCGTCGTCCTCTGGGATGACAAGCTTCATCAGACTCTGGTTGCACACGTTTGCCACCTCTTTGATGTCTGAGTGGAGGCAGTGTAAGGAACACGCAGTCTCATGCATGCTAGGTGCCATACCTGGCCAGCCACAGAGAAGCCATCGCAGCCCAACCACATCTCCCTTCACATCCAAATGGCTGGGGTGATTTTTAGCACTCAGGGGGCAGGACTCCTCCTGGCCCTCTCCGGGAGCAGCTCAGTTACAAGGATACTCTTCTTGCGATCATCGTAGGAGAGACATGGCAGGACAGCAGTCAGGATCCCTGAGGAGTAAGGCAGCATCACTCGGCCAGCCAGCTGGATGAACTCCCTCATCCAGCACATGGCAGTCAGCTGGATCAGGTCATCTGGAAGACACAGGATGAGCAGAGGTGAGGGAAACGACAGCAAACTCCACAGGATAAGGACTGCTTGCAACCACAGAGCTGATTGGACTTCAGCAGGGCTCAAAGGGAAGGGGGCCTCTTCTTCAACCAGAGTCTCTAGTCTGGACAAACTCTAGCATGGGATCACACAGGAGCTAGCCAAGCTTGGGAAAAGCCAGATATCCTTCTCAGAAAGCACATCAAACTGCAGCTGTACGCAGCTGTATCACTGCATACACAGCAGACCCTATGGTGCAGCACTAACACAAAGTGTCAGGCACATCGTGTTTAACTGCCCTGTCAATGCAACAAGTACCATCTCAGGTTCTTTCTCAAAACAAGTCCCCTTTCCAGATGTGCTGGATAACCACACGTGCTACCCACAGCCAGTTATTTAATTTTCAGACACTCCCACTACTGTACACTTGTGATGACACCTGTTCTGTATTTGAGGTGGAAAAAGTGGTAGAGCCAGCCATGGGAGAACTGTCCCAGAACATCACACAAAGGCAGATCTCCTGAGAGAGCTGCCTGCCCACCCTTTTTTTAGCATGCACAATAGCAAAGAAAGGGGCAAGGTGCAAGGTGGTATAACATGGTTGGTAAACAGGAAAACCCTGAGCCTGAATTAATGGGTTGGCACTGCAGAGACAAAGATGGATGCTGCAGCTCCTGGCAGCTTAGCACTGAACACTCACCTGCAGCCTGGCAGTGGATCACCAGAATATTGGCCATTTCTGCAAACTTGACACTAGAGGGATTCTTCTTGATCTCCTTGAGGAACTCCCCAAGAGCCACCTCACACCTGAAGGCAGACAGACAGGTAAACACTCCTCTGCCACAAGAGAAGTAAGAGAACAGCCTTCCACACACACACAGCAAGGACACCCATGGAATGGCACTTGTATACATCCACTCTGCCCCAAATCAAAGGCTGCAGACTGTAGGACACACTGGCACTCACAAGTACAAATCCATCCCAAGGTAACAGAAAAGCTGTCTTATCTGCTCCACAAACAGCCTATGGAACAAGAGCAAGATCTGGGCCACAGAACCCATTGCACCTGCTCCATATTGGGTCCAAATTTACCCTATCCCCCTCCCACACACACACACCAGGAAAGATGGAGGCAATGGAAGTCCCACACATCTTCCCTTCTGACAACGAGCACATGTTTGGAATGGGGAGCACAAAGGGGAACAGGGGTAGGGGTGAGGTGGGAGGGCAGATCCCCAAAGCCTTCAGTACTTGTTCCTTGATATGTATGCCCTGGGAAACAAAGAAGCATGGAGGAACTGATAGGGTCTGGCAGTGGGAAAGACCCAGGCTTGTCTCAGCACTTACTTATGCCCTATCAAACAGGTCCAGTCACTTTCATTGCAAGAGCTAAGATCCTCTGATCTGACTGAGAACATCCAGCCACTCCTCTGTTTCAAAATGCTCCTCCAAACTGAGTCTTAGCAACGGATCTGAAAGGCCAGCTTGCAGTGCTTGCTTATTCTTTGCACTCAGGAGACTTGGGTTTGGTGCTGCACCTCGCTGAGAGGCTGCTCGCAAATCTCCTACCCCAAAAGCACAGGTGAGCATCCCTTTTATGACACCGTGCACAGGGGCTGGAGAGGTAACAGATGCACTGAGCCACAACAGTTTGTACCACAGCACAAACATCACGATGTCCCCCACAGCCGCTGCAGCCACAACAACCTGGGGAAGGGAGGCCTTGGCCAAGGACACACTGATCCACCAAACAATCCAGCTAGGTTGCTCTCGTCTCCCACCGTGAACGTGTAAGTTTAGCTACAGTTATGCAGAACTGCAAACCAATGAAGAGGGTGACTAACACAATGCATGAGCCTGTTGCAGGGAAACGTGCCGGCTCCAGAGCAAAACACAGACCTGGCCCCCAGCCAGCCTCCACACTCACATTTTTCGTATCTCTTTACTGTTGTCTCCCAGGATCTGGAAGAGCCCATCCAGGATTTCTGGCAGGTAATCCAAAAGGTTGATGTCAGGCACAGACTCTAAGACCAGGATCTAGCTCGGGGAAGGTACAAGAAAGAAGGTGGGTGAGTTTTGAAGAAGCTAACATCACCAGCACAACTCTGGTGCAGTATTGAGGAACACTGAGCTACAGGAAGGAGGGAAGCACAGCTGCCTGTGTGGGACAGGGAGGGAAGGACAAGAGGATTGCATGGAGCTGCCCATCTCAGAAAGAAGCTGGGCTAGGAAAGGAGGCAAGGGATCAGACTGCTGCATTTCCAATCACAGCTCCTTAACAGCAGGGATCACAAACAACTGTTGTGCCAACAAGCAGATGTGGAACGACAAACAGCATGGCTGAAATAGAGAGCCCTGAAGCACACACATCCCCCCAAGGCCCTGGTCAGATATTAACAGCTTCTGCCTTGCACAGAAATTAGGAAGTGAATGGAGATCACTTGCTTCGTGGACAGCAACATCTCTCCATCATTGCTGGGTTTGCAGGGGACCCTTAAACTTGCATTTGGAAAGCAAACAGTAAGGTGTTGTCCCTTGGGAGATTGCAACCTCTAGGTCATGATGCATTTATTCATACAAGCAATGCTTGGACTGTATTTTCTAACTTGCTGTGCAAAGCCCTGAACCATGGTGGCAGAAGTGCACCATCGTGTATGTGTGACTGCAACAGTGACATGACAGGGAGCTGGCATTTCAAAGAAGCAGAAGTCAGAAGTTGATGACTTAAAATAAGGCCTGACCAAACTCAGGTCCCTGTGTTCACACATCACTATGGACATCTGCTGTTTGCCCAGGCACGGGATGCCGACCAGCAGCAGTGCTTTGGAGGAGAAGCACGTGTGTACCTACCCAGGATATGATGAACTGACGGGCATATTGGTTGTTGGAGTAAATCCTCTCACGCAGCAGCGGGATGAAGCCTACCAAGTCAAACTGGTTACTCTCTGTCACGATGTCCTGCACAGCCCAAGAACAGCATGTCAGAAGGTTAGCCCAGCACACGCTGCCCCCACCCAGCCACGTCCACCCAGCCCCCTTTTTAAGGCACATGTCAGCATCTTGTGATCCTTATCCTGTCAAGAGGCTCTGTCAGAGAGCAGCAGGCTTTCCTGGCTGCTGGGAGACTGGGAGAAAGAATCATATGGTTTGTTCAGACGATGAGGCAGGAATTCCCCCTCGGGCAGTGAATAACTGTATGCTGGATGCACTGAGGAAGGCTCCTACTGCCTGGCCGAACAGGAGGAGGGTGGGACCTTCTCTGGTTCATGCCTCATTGGTGCATTGCACACATGAGCAAGCAACTTTGATGTAATCACATGCGTCAGTGACTGGAGAGTCCCCTGACTTTCTTTTAGAGCTCTTCCTATACGCTTGACAGATTTTGCTGCATAACAAATCCCTGACACTGGAGCAGTAGAACAGATCCCCTCTGCTCTGCAGGCTCTCAGCAGGAAGGACTGCAACAGGGAATGTGGAGACTGCACTAACTACTGTGCTAATGAGGAGAGGGGGCACGACGTGGCAGGGAGCTACTTCCCTCCAATTGGACTGTGAAGTCTGCAGAAGTACAAGCTCCTCAGCAGACAGAACAGGAAGAGGAACCGACTGCCCCCACCCTAGAAGCAGCAGCTCTGATCTTTAGTTCTCTTCGTTCCTCAATTAGGCACAGGAGAAGGGAAGAAAATTAAGACAAGCAGCCCTCCTGCTGTCCAGGATGGAGGTGCAACTTCCCTCAGACTAAATCCTTGCTTCCCCAGAGACCTGGCTCCCAACAGCTAAACATCCATTTTGCATTGCAGTAATCTACAAGCTCCTCAAACCAGCCACCAGACTCTCAATTTATCAAGCTACAACCAGTGACAGAAATAACCACTTTGGCAGAAGCCTCACAATTCCTATGGGATGGTTTTAGCAGGAGCAGCCTCCTAGACCAGTATGTCCCCATGAGAACTCTGCCATGACATGCCAGGCAGTGTGCAGGCACCTGCAGGCACGTTGAAGCTGCCTACCACACTTGCCTTCTGCACCAAGGATTCTCAGCTAGAAGGGGAAACACACCTTGAGAAGTCGATCTAGGAGCTCAGAGCCACTTTTGACATTTGGGTCAGGATCAGCAGCCAGCTGTAAAGAACAGAAACAAAAGTCATTATAACAGCAGTCCCAGGCCTTTTTCTATCTCTGCAGTGGAGCTCCCAGCAAGTTCATAGGACTGTTGCTCTCTTTTGATATCGTTGGGATGGACACAGAGAACCCTTCATCTCTGACTCATCATTAGGCTCCAACAAATTCTCCAGAGACCTCCTCAAGGGGATGTCAAGGGCCTATCACCTTCCCACACTAGGAGGGTTTCCATGTGTCAGCACCCACATTGTGGCAGACAAAAACAAGATAAGCTGCACAGAGGAGTGTATGTAGACATGCTTCTGACCCTACACCAAGGCCAGTACGCTGCTGCGGAAACGTTTTTGTGCAGTCCTTCAGACATGCCTGGTCAAAGCAGACCAGTTTCCTTAAAAAGATGGTATCAGACTACTTGGTTTGTTTGATCCTGGAAAGAAGAGCGCTAGAGAACAAGGTGTACTATTCCAGTGAAGGAAAGGAAAAAACCCCTGGGGTCTTAGAGGAAGCTTCTTACCTTGCTGAGGCCATCAAAGAGCACATTGAAGTGTGGGAGGACAGAGCCTCTGGCCACCTTCACAATGTTATAGAGGGCCTCACAAGCATAGTACCGCAGCCGACTGTCAGCATCGTTGAAACACGTCAGCACTGGTTCAATCAGCTCCTTCAGGTAGAGCCCAGAGTCCTGATGGACAGAAGGAGACTGGTGAGTTGAGAACCATGGGGAGAGGACAGAGATGGCAATGCCATGGGTCCTGGAATAAAGCACAAGGGTATGGTGCAAGAATTCAGGCCCATGGTGGCCTATGCTTGGCCCGGTATCACTACCATTTTTATTTACTGCTACTGCTGTAGGTGATGGTTTCTATGTAAAGCCATTGAGGTTTCCAGGACACCCCAAACATCAGACAGCAACAGACCAGCCTTACCTACAACCTCACAACTGAGCAAAGCAACACAGCTCCCAGAAGGAGGAGCAACTCAGTAGATCTGTTGGGTTATTCTTTGTACCATCCGGAGCTGGGCAGCAGGAAGGATGTGGTAATAGAGGCTTCACAAAGAAAAACAGCACTCACTCCAGAAAGACCAACTCCACCAAGGCCTGAGCTACCAGAAAACAGGCAGCATTCGTGTGTGCAGCTGCTTAAAGACAGGTGCTACAGCTCCTGGAGCTCAGCTGGACACAGCTGCTAGATGAAGCAACTGGAGCTCTGATTTCCAGGCAAGAGCAGACAGTGCAGCTCCACTCTTACAGAGAGTATGCTTGTTGTTTTACATGCTAAAGTCTGTCCTCCTGAAAGAGCCATGCTAGACAGAACATGGGGCAAACAGGCTGCTGTTTCTCAAGCATCTAGCAAAGGAGATGGCAAGAAAATCAACAATGTGCAGACCAGCAGATTAAGGAGTTCAGCTCTATGTTTTATCAGAGTCCTTCAGGGCCACCAAACACAACTCCTCCAGTCCCTCAGAGCACAAGCTGCCCTGCCCCAGTGATGTGCAGAAGGCAAAGCAGGATTAAGCTTCCCAGCTACATCTCTGGGACTCTTTATGGGCTGACAGCAGAACAGAGTGCTGCTGACCCAGAGAGAAGTGATGTGCAAAGAGACTCCGCGCTTTAACAATAGGATGACAAAGGAGCATTGCCCAGAAACACGTGGCCATCAGCTTAAAGGCTGTTAATCGTCAGGCTTCAGAGTGTCTGTTTCAACTAGTTGTGACCCTCATTAGAAGGAGATTAACCAAATTGAAATACACCTTGCAGTGCTTCTAACAGAGACGGTCTGCTCTTCCTAAGCCCTGTGCTTTCTTTATGTCCACCCTACTAGAAACCCAAATGAGTCCTTCCCTTGTAGGCATTTTCAAAATGAACCACAATGAAACCCAATGGAGCTCTGAGTCCACAGAGTCCCCGTTCCCCTCAGCAGGGATATGTGTGCTCTGGCCTAGCCCCAGAGGTAACTCACTGAGCTTATTCCTTATAATGAGAGGTAGGCAATGGAGGAAGCTCTTAATTGGGATGGAAATCAGTCAGCTTTCAGCAGGAGGAACACAATGGGCATCCATGTAACACCTCCAGAGCTGGACTGAATGATTAATGCTTTCAGCAGGGAAAACTTCTACCAAATTAATAAGAAGTTATAACTTAGGCTAATACAACTTTACACCTCACACTGCCTGCTTGCTTTGACCACAACTCTGGCATGATTTGGTCTGAAATTTAACCACACTCCCCTGTCTGTGCTGCTGGAGCGTGGTGAACTGTGGAAGGAAGGGCTATGCCTCTTGTAAGTTCCATTAATATCAAGTCATACCTAATTTCTGCCATCTGGGTAACCAGCTGCACATACAGAAATGGAGACAATGTCACCAGCTGTCAGCAGAAGGTATATTCTGCTTTTACATTTCAGAAGAAAGAGTTTGGCTTCAACTGACTGTTGAACGGGACCAGACTTCAGCTGCGACCTGCTGAGTCTAGCCCTATTTTCAGCTCAGCGCAGCAACACTCAGTGAAAACACATCAGCTGGAAACACAGATGCACTGACACCAAGGCTGGGGAGCTGCCAAGGTTTGACCCAAGCCAGAAAGCATTCCAGTGCTCACAGCACGTGGCTGGGTCCGCTGGGGAATCTCATTCACAACCTGGTGTCACACTGCAACACGGGATGCCACACAGCTGGGGAGCAGCCAGCCCCAGTCTCTCCCTGGCACACTGGCCCATGTGGAGCACAGTTCTTCTCCCACTACAGGGAGCCAACAAACACTCATGTTTACCTTGCCCAGGGCGATGGAGCAAGCAGCCAGGCCGATGAGTCCCCCTTTCCGGCTGTGGGGATGTTGAGAGAGTGCAAACTCCTGCGACAGGATGAGGATCACATGCTTGATTTGAGACGTGTTGTTCTGAGCCACAAACTCTCGTACCAGCCTGGGAAGAGAAGAGGAAAGCACATGGGAAGCCTGATGAAAGCGCCTGGGGGTTCGATTCTCTGTGGCTGCAGAAAGCAGCTTTTACAAAGGAGAAGGTGAGACCAGGCCAGAAGGAGGATTCCTTCCATTCCCAAGGGACTGAGAGGCAAAAGAAGCCACCATGACCGCACGCAAATACCCTCTGCACTGAGCTGTACGCCAAAGCAGGCCCTGCCCCACCTTCCCTTCTGTCTGCTTACCCACCCTCACCTCGCATGCGATGCCCACCAGCTCAGCACCACCAGCCCCCCCAGCAGCGCTGGGCCAAGGCAGCTGTGCAGGCAGCTGCACACAGCTGGAGCATTGGTGGTTCAGTGGTAGAATTCTCGCCTGCCACGCGGGAGGCCCGGGTTCGATTCCCGGCCAATGCAGCAGAAGTATTTTTCTTTTTCTTTTTGACTTCTGTATACAGCACGAGGACAGATGCCTGAGTATCTCAGCCTAAATGGTTATCGTTACTTCAACCTGTGCTGGAGGCACAAAGATTTCCAGTGCCTACCTCCATATGCTTTTTTGTTGCTGCTGTACCAAATCTGGCCAACCCCAACGCTCGGTATCTCACCCTCAGCCCTCCTTTCAAGTCTCAGCTCTGCACTAACCCTGCCCCAGCTGCATGAAGCCAGACAGGCACTGAGGGGCTTGGAAACCTCATGCTGCCCACTTTTAGCTGGCTGTCACTCTCCCATCACCTACTGCGTAGCAGAGGCAAATCATTACAGGAGATATTTATGGCCTTCTCCTCACTACATGACGAGCCTCCTCTCACCCTGCTGCCCTCTTTCTCCTTGGAGGCATCACAAAGCTCACCTACTCTTCTCCATCCCAAAGTAGAATTTGGTAATGGCCAGAGCTGGTGCCACTCACAAAATGCTGATCCCAGGCCGACAGCTCTGCTTCCCAGTCCCACCCAGCACCTCGAGGAGCGTGCAGCAAGTCCTGGCAGCATGGAGGGAATCTCTTTACAGCCTGGATTTACTGAACAGAGTGGGGTTGGTTTGAAATGAAAAAAAACTGTATATCTCAGGAGTCAGGAGGGGGACCGACTTTTTATGCAGGTAGATAGTGATAAGACAAGGGGAAATGGTTTTAAACTGAGACAGGGGAGGTTCAGGTTAGATATTAGGAGGAAGTTTTTCACTCACAGGGTGGGAACACACTGGAACAGGCTGCCCAGAGAGCTGTGGGTGCCCCCATCCCTGGAGGCATTCAAGGCCAGGCTGGAAGGGGCTCTGGGCAGTTTGATCTAGTGGTTGGCAGCTTTGCCCACAGCCGTTCTATGACTTTATGACCCCTCTGAGTTTAAAGGGCTCAGGGGTGAACTAGGGAAGCAAGAGGCACTGAACAGCAACGTACACAGTGTGAGGGATTCTGCACACAGCAGGAGCTGCTCCACATTACAGGGCAGAGAGCTGGGAGGTACCTGCACTGAGGCAGTGAGTTCTTTCTCACACAACGCCATAGGCACAACAATGATATGTGCAGTGCTATTCTGTGACTAGTTCAGGTTGAGCTAAATCCACATGTCTGTAAAAAGGGTTGGACTCTGTCTTCCTCATCCTGATAGCCTTTGCAATTTGGGTGCCCAGCTCCATCAGCAGATCCCAAACCTGATTTTGGTTAGTTGGTATAAACCAACCAAGTCAGAGCAGGGCTGCTTGGTTCACAGAATCACAGAACCATAGGGATTGGAAGGGACCTCTGGAGATCCCCCAGTCCAATCCTCTGATAAAGCAGGTTCCTTACAGTAGGTTGCAGAGGAAAGCATCCAGTCAGGCCTTAAATATCTCCAGAGAACATTCCATCACCTCTCTGGACAGCCTCTTCCAGTGTTCCTCACCTTCACCAGCGACTGTCACTGGTCACAGGACAAGGGGAAATGGCCTCAAGTTGTGCCAGGGTAAGTTTAGGTTGGATATCAGGAAAAACTTCTTTACAAGAAGGATTGTTAAGCACTGGAATGGGCTGCCCAGGGAGGTGGTTGAGTCACCATCCCTGGATGTGTTTAAAGACGGTCTGGATGTGGTGCCCAGGGACATGATTTAGTGGAGGGCTGTTAGTGTTAGGGTGGTATGGTTAGGTTGTGGTTGGATTCGATGATCTTTAAGGTCTTTTCCAACCTGAGTGATTCTATGATTCTATGATTCACATTAAAGATGTTCTTCTTTGTGTTCCTATGGAATTTCACAGAATCACAGAATTGCCAGGGTTGGAAGGGACCTCAAGGACCATGAATCTCCAACCCCCCTGCCACACGCAGGGCCACCAACCATCCCACCTAATGCTAGACCAGGCTGCCCAGGGCCCCATCCAATCTGGCCTTGAACACCTCCAGGGACGGGGCATCCACAGCCTCTCTGGGCAGCCTGTCCCAGTACCTCACCACTCTCTCTGTAAAGAATTTCCCCCTGATGTCCAACCTAAATCTCCCTTCCCTCAACTTAAGACCATTTCCCCTTGTCCTGCTGTCACTCACCCTTTCAAAGAGTTGATTTCCCTCCTGTTTGTAGGCTCCCTTTAGGTACTGAAAGGCTGCAATGAGGTCACCCCACAGCCTTCTTTTCCCCAGGCTGAACAAGCCCAGCTCCTTCAGCCTGTCCTCATAGGGGAGGTGCTCCAGTCCCCTGATCATCTTTGTGGCTCCTCTGGACCCTCTCCAACAGCTCCCTGTCTTTCTTGTACTGGGGGCTCCAGACCTGGATGCAGTACTGCAGATGGGGTCTCACAAGAGCAGAGTAGAGGGGAACAATCACCTCCCTGTCCCTGCTGGCCACCCCTCTTTTGATGGAGCCCAGGAGCCCTGTGCTCTAGTCTGTGCCCTTGTTCTGCTGCTGGCCACCACTGAAAAGAGCCTGGCCCCATCCGCTCAACTTTCACTCTTCACAGACTTATAAGCATCGATGAGATCTCCTCTCCAGGCTGAACAGCCCCGGGGCTCTCAGCCTTTGCTCACACAGGAGATGCTCCATGCCCCACTCATCTCTTTAACTGGACCCCTCCAGCAGTTCTCTGTCTGCCTTGAACGGAGGAGCCCAGAAGTGGACCCAGAGCTCCAGATGTGCCCCCCTCGGGGCAGAGAAGAGGGGAGGAGCACCTCCTTCACCCTGCTGGCCACAATCTGCGCACTGCATCGCTCCCGGCCATAAGACCACACTGCTGGCTCGCCGTCAGCCCGCTGCCCGTCAGGACAGCCGGCTGCACCCCAGGGGATGCCGGCAGAGCAGTGCAGGAAGGGGACAGACGGGTCCTTCCCACGCACGGCCACGGAGCAGCACGGCGCCCGCAGTGACAGCACAGGAGTTCAGACGCAGCGGGGAGGTGCACTGACGAACGAAAGGACGCACGGCAGTGCCAGCAAAGTCCCACACACCTTCACCTGGGGTCGGACGCCCTGAAGGTCGGTTCCCCCCGTCTCCCTCCCGGACCTGCGGCCGCCCCACAGCCCCGCGCCCTCACCCCCGCCGTTCCCCCGGCTTTTTCCCCCATCGTTTTCTCACTTCTCGATCTCGAGGGCCGCCACTTTCCTCTTCTCGTACAGCTTGTCGTTCAGCGCCCGCACCACGCTGGGCGCCAGCGGCGCCAGGTCCCGCTCCGCGTTCATGGCACCGCCGCCACCATCACCGCCCGACCCCGCCGCCACCGGCGGCCCGCCCGCATCACGTGACCCTCCCGCCCGCCTCACGTGACCACGCCCCGCCGAAGGGCGCCCCCGCGCGGCGCGGAGGAGCGTCCCCAGACTCTGCATCACAGAACGGTTGCAAAGGGGCGCGATGCTCATCCGGTTCCAACCCCCTGCTGTGTGCAGGTCGCCAACCAGCAGCCCAGGCTGCCCAGAGCCACATCCAGCCTGGCCTTGGATGCCTGCAGGGATGGGGCATCCACAGCCTCCTTGGGCAACCTGTTCCAGTGCCTCACCACCCTCTGGCTGAAAAACTTCCTCCTAGTATCTAACCTAAACCTCCCCTGTCTCAGTTTAAAACCATTCCCCCTTGTTCTGTCACCATCCACCCTCATAAACAGCCGTTCCCCCTCCTGTTTATACGCTCCCTTCAAGTACTGGAAGGCCACAGTGAGGTCTGCCCAGAGCCTTCTCCTCTCCAAGGGAAACAAGCCCAGTTCCCTCAGCCTTTCCTCATCGGACAGGAGCTCCTATTCCTTTCCGCACAGAAGAGCCCTCTGACCATCTCAGTGCCCTCCTGTGGACCCGCTCCAAGAGCTCCACGTCCTTCCTATGCTGGGTGCCCCAGGCCTGGACGCAGCGCTGCAGGTGGGGCCTCACAAGAGCCGAGCAGAGGGGGACAATCACCTCCCTCTTCCTGCTGGCCACCCCTTTTTTCATGCAGCCCAGCACACAGTTGGCCTTCCGGGCTGCAGGCACACACTGCTGGCTCATGTCCAGCTTCTCGTCCACCAGAACCCCCAAGTCCCTCTCCAATATCCACATCCCCCCACAGCACTCTGCTCTGCCCGTGCCTTTATTCCAAGCCGTGACACAGACCCCCACCATAGCACCACGAGCCCCCTCAGCCGGCGCCGTGCCCATGGGGGACACCTCCGACCCCATCACTTCTCGAGGGGCAGCCCCTGCAGGTAGAACACCCAGGAGATGCCCGCTCCCAGGCCATCCGTTCGGGCGCAGGAGACCACCAGCCGGCTGCTGACGGGGGTCTTGGTGCCATCCGGGCTGCCCTCGAAGGAGACAGCCATGAAGATGGTCTTCTTGGGGCGCAGGGTCTCGGTGGCTCTCACGGTGAAGGCTGGGTTCTCCACGTTGTACCTGAAGGCTGTGGGCTGGGGGAAGACGTTCTTGAAGGGGATGGAGGTGCTGCCACCGGCCTTGATGAGGAAGGGGCCCTGCGGCCTGGGGGGCAGGGCGAGGCCGAAGAGCGGGATGCTGTATTCCCTGCCTGAAGGGCCCAGGAGCTGCAGGGTGGCCCGGGACTCGCCCAGCTGGCAGGGCTCATAGATCACCTCCACGCTCACCTCCGAGCCCCCCAGGCAGGCGGGAGGCATGCTGATGGTCTTCTCCGTCTGGAAATCAGCACAGTCAGTCTGTACGGGACAGGAGGGACAAGCAGAGGAGCGTCACAAAAGCAGAGCTCAGAGGGGACAGCAGGGAAGAAAGCAAGGCTCCCCCTGCATCGTTTTAGTAGGAAGAGAACCTTGAAGTCATCTAGTCCAACTCTCCTGTAGCTAACAGGGACACCCACAGCTCCATCAGTGCTCAGAGCACCATCCAGCCTGACCTTGAGTGTCTACAGGGACAAGGCAGCCACTACCTCTCTGCTCAGCCTGTGCCATTTCTTCCTTATATCCAATCTAAATTGCACATCTTTTAGTTTGAAACCATTCCCCCTTGTCATATCACAACAGACCCTGTCCCCTTCTTTCTTACAGCCCTTTTAGATACTGAAGGCTGCTTGCAGGTCTCTCTGCAGCCTTCCCTTCTTTATGTTGCACAGCCCCAGCTCTCAGCCTGTGTCTGTAGGGAGGTGCTCCATCCCATAGGTCGTTTCTGTGGCCCACCTCCAGATACACTCCAACAGGTCCATGTCTCTCCTGCACTGAGCACTCCCCATCCGGACACAGTGCTCCAGGTGAGGTCTCACAGCAGAGGGACACATCCCCTCCCTGTCCTTCTGGCTGTGCTGCTTTGGATGTAGCCCAGGGTTTTGGCTGGCTTTCTGGGCTGCAAGGGCACACTGCTGCCTCATGTCCAGTTGCTACCCACTAGTCCCTTCAAGTATTTCTCCCCATGCTTTCTTTTGCCTATCACATTTCCCTCCCCATGTTGTTCCACAGAGACTGCCTAAATCTTCCCAGCAGGAATAATCCTGCACCCAAGGCCTGAGACATCTAAAGTCCCAGCTCCGGCAGCAACATGGAAGTCCAGGCACCATGGGATCTGCAAGAGCAGTTCCAGCAAGGGCAGTGGAAAGGGTCTGTGAGTGAGGACAGTCCAGATGGGGACGGGTCCAGCTTTGATAGGAAGACCCACCAGGCTCCCATGGCCATTCCAGCTATGCCAGGCAAAGCTGAAGGATCAGGATCCATTCACAGAGAGGACTGGCACCATCCAGAGGTGCTGCCTTCCAGCCTTTCTGTGCAGCTGGGCTCCCTTCCTCTTGCAAGAGCGCAGCACACTTACCTGGAGGATGTATTCTGTCTTTTGGCGGTTGTAATTCATGATCTTGGTGGTGATGGTCTGGTTAGAGCCCAGCATAGTGCAGAAGTACAGTGGCTTCTCCGGCTTGCTAACTGTGGCTTTCAGGATCAACTCGTAGTAGAATGAGCCCAAATTACTGCTATGGAGCATCAGGCGCCCAGTGCTCTCACCTACCTTCAAAGGCTGGTACTCAAAGACAAGATTGGCCTGGGAAGGATGGAGGCAAAAGTCACAAGGTCAGGCAGAGGATGGAGGAAATCAGTCCCAAGTGCGCTCACAGTGCTGGGCGGGAGCCCAACCTGCTCTAGACAGAACCCAGAGGAGCCCAAATACCAGTCCTTCACCCATCATCCCTGCTTTAGCAAGCTCTAGTAGCTGTGCCCTCGCTCTGCTCACACGTTATCAAATTTGATAACACACATCCCTGCTTTCTTTGGAAACAAGGATTAAACCCCCACTCCATACAACATGCTTCTCTTTCACTGCTACTACAGTCATAAATTTTGTCTTTATAATGTGTTTCCAGCAGTTCTCAGGGAAGCTGGGCAGCTTGACACAGCTGAGCACACTGCTAGTGAGGACACGGGAGACCCAACTGACTCTGCACAGGGACCTGGCCCAAAGAAGAGCAATCATGGAAAGAAGATGCAAGGCAGTCACACTTGCAGGATGGCCTGTGGGACACCGGGTTTGCATATCTCAGGAGGCAACGTGACAGAACATCAGGACAGGGCAATTCTTACTGGAGATACTCTCATTCACTCCTTCCCCTTTGAGTTATTAGCAAGTGGGAGAAGTGGAAGCTGTCACCCTTGAAGAGCAGCCCCATATTGGCCAACATAGGGCATCACATTCAACAAGCACCTGCTCCCAGAAAGGCTGAAAAGTGTGCATTGGGTGAGCTCTAAACCTACCTCTGAATGAGCAGGAACAGTGAAATGTGGGGGAACAGTGATGTCAGGCACTTTGCAATCTACATCAAACACCACTGGGGCAGCAAGAGGGTTGTCCACCTTGATGGTGGAAGACACGTTCTGCCGGACAGCGGCGCTCACTTCGACAGTGCCAATGGGTCCTGAAGCAGTGGCCTTGAAGGTGATCATGTAAAACAAGTATTCCTTGGTCACCTCATTGAGGAAGGTCACCTGAATCAGAGAAAAAAAAGGAAGCTCTGGTCATTTTACACACGGAAATCTACCGGGTGTACTAGACCAGCCCAAAGAGTTCTCCAGCTCAGCACCCACACTTCACAGATGGCCATAAGCAACCACATGGGAGGAGTGCAAGACTGGGGCAAAGTATTTCCATTTGTAATCTCCAGAATGCTTCCACCTCACCTATGACCTGACCAGCTCATGTTTTGCAACCCTCAAGGGCTGCCAAGACTGACAGCTCAAGGAGTGCATCTGGAGGTGCCTGGTGTCTGCCTGGGACCTTACAGACTGGGCACATGGAGATATGAAAAGAGGCATGTGGCTACTCAGCCAGCAAACAGCTCCTGGAAGGACCCTGCAGCCTGGTGTCTACATTTACCACTGTGCTAAAGACTCCTTCCTTGTAGGAGAAGAATGTGAGCTTGTAGTCCTTCTTGCTGGAGCCAGGCACATCAATGTATTCCAGCCCATGCAGCACAGAACTATGTTCCATGTCCTCTGGTTTGAGTATTTCCATTACCACAAGGAACCTGCGGGTGAGGAGGAGGCAGTGAGGGTAGGAAGGAAGAAACCCCATAGGGTATCCATCACCTGGGGGTACATCACAGCCCCTGGTCCTCCTCTCTGCCTCGGGCAGAGGGAGCCAGTACCCTAGAGAAAAGTGCTCCAGGGTGGATCTGAACGTGAGCAGTGTGACCACAGGCATCTATGGTCAGAAAGCGGCCAACAGCAGTGCAAAGCTTGCCAGAAGGACTCCCATTCAGCAAAAAGTCCCTCCTTGCACCGCTGCAGGATTTGCTGATGGGAAGAGACCTCCTGGGCCCAACTCACCTCTGCGGTTTGTTCAGCCAGTTGGAGACGGGGAGGAGCTCAGTGTAGGGAGTCCTGCATGGCACCTCCCGAACAATGGTCCCTGAGCACTTTGGGTCCTCAGCAGACCCTTGTAGGAGGTAGTACAAGCCTGTCCCATCTGGCAATGGGAAGAAGATGGAGCCCTGGAGACAAGGAATGGGGTTTGTGAGCTCTCCTGCTCTCAGCCCAGAGCAGTTACTGACTCTTTCATGCACAGTATTCATCTCAGGAGCCAACACCAAACGCCTTCTGTGGCATCTCCTCTGTCTCCAGAAGAACTGAAAACTGCAGGACTCTTAATGTAAGGCTTTAAATATGAATATCATACATTAAGGAGATACCAATCACATGCAACCCCAACAGGGTATAGATCTGCTCAGTGCACTGGAAACTGACCAAGGAGATCTCTGGCCTTTGTTATTGCTCTGGGCTTCAGTTCTGGCTTGCTGTAAGGCCAGATGGAGCAGGGCAGTGGGCAGATGCCCAACATAGGATTTAGGATAATTCATGTTTAGAGGAGACCATCTTGTCTAACGTCCTGCCCAAAGCAGGGTTAGCTATGAAGGTTGTGCCAGGAGGGTCAGCATATTGGCTCAGCTCACATACCTGATGCTTTTTTTTCTCAGAGCTCATGGTTAGGGGCTCGTAGGTGATCTTGTATGGCTTGTCTTGTTGATTGCCATCAAGATGGATGCATTCAAGTCCTTTCCAGTGATCACCCTCAATGACAGGTTTCACAGCCCAGGGCTCATTGCTTGGGTTGGACAGGAGGATGGTCTGGCTGTGCTTCTCACGCACATGGCATGAAAAAATCAAGGTCTGTAACGGAGGAGCACAGATCATGCTTGGTTGGACAGAGGATTTCTTTCCACAGGGCTGCCACCTGCTCACCCACTTGCAGAGAGATCAAAGGAAGAGGCAGAAGTCTGAAAAAGGGTCTTAGACCATCTCTACACCAGGCCTTGGAGCACAGCAAGAAGTGTTTTAGGAAAAGTCATCTGCCAAATGTCCATTTGTGCCATAGCTTTTGGAGTCAATCTTGTTGGTTGTTCATAGAAAAAGAAGAGGAATGAGTTTTGTCATGCTGGGTGAAGGAGAAGGAAAACGAGGAGCAGGTAAGGAGCCCCCAGTCTGTACCCTGGAAGAGGTGTGGTGGGATAAGAGGGACCCGAGCCCAGCACTGCTGCTGTTACCTCTTTGATGACGGGGGTCTCCATGCAGCACCCTGCCAGAGTAAGGCAGAGTGGCTCACTGCCCTGGATGAAGCACTGCAGCCCCTCATACTGGATAGTGGGGCTCAGCTTCGATGGGTGGAAGCTCACCACGAAGGGGACGTCCATTCCTGGGGAGATGTAACCCTTTGTGGGGCTGATGGAGAAATCTGGCTTGAAGCTCTTGACGTCCCACTTGAACCTTGCAAAGGAAAGCATAAGTACAGAAAGGATTAGCAATGGGGAGGCTGTGAATGCAATATGCTGCTTCCACACCTACTGTACTCTTCTCCATAGGATCTCAGGTGTGGTGAGGTTTTAAGTTGGGCAGAACTCAGCTTGCACCCTACTGCTTTTGAATATATCCCTGATAACTGCTAGGACCTGACTGCACAGCTCTCCAACGATATGACAAGGCAGAAGGGAACTACCTAGGCAAGCTACAGCACCATCCAACCCCCACCCCAGCTCTCAGCACTCAGATAAGTCACGGTTTTACATTACTTGACTCCAATGTCGCCCGTGTTCTGCATGGTGATGCGCTGGGACGTGCAGCTCTGCTGCACCACTGCTCCAAAGCTGAGGTACTCCTCGTCCAAGCTGACACAGATCCCCTGGCAGGAGCCCTGCACCATGAACAGGGAGCGCAGCAGCCCGCTGCTCTCCAGCATCACTTCCTCAGTGAACGGCTGAATGCGGCGCTCAGGGGAGAAGATCACCTCCACTTTACAGGTGTCTCCTTTGGGCTTCAAACTTAGTTCTCTGTTGGGGTGCAAGCAAAGAACCTGTGCAAAGAAACGAGAGGACAGCACACATTTGTAATTAATGCCAGCTCCCATCCCAAGCAGCTCATGGGTACTTGCAGGTACTCCTGTAGGTTCCCCTAAGGGTTCTCTAGTGAAGGAAGTGGCCTTACCCCATCTTCTTGCAGTTCTGGTACAGTGGGCATGAAACAGAGCTTAAAAGTGAGAGGGGCAACACTATTGTTTGCTATGATGACAATCTTCTTCACCGTCTGTCCCACAGAGAGGGCTCCAAGCTTCACCACCTTCCCTTGAGGTTCCACAATGTCCACCTGAGACAGGAGGGAGACAGGTGAAACAAAAGGAAAGGTGGAAAATCAAATCATGGCAGGCTGGGGAAGAGAGATGAGGAAAGCCGTGCTGGCTGGCTAGAGTTTTAGGGTTTGGATTTCCTCTCACCTTCATTTCTGCACCCTTTCCTTGGACCTCAACAGTCTGTTGACAAAGACCATTGATTTCAAAAGGAATGAGCTCATGGTAAGATGCAGCTTCTCTGGGATAGAAAGTGATGGGCACCTCCACCGTCCCTCCTGGGTGAAGGATGTACCCTGGGAAGTCCACCTCCAGGTGCATGGTGTTGGTGAACAAGCAGCTCAAACTGGCAGAAAGCACAGCAAAGAGAAGCAGAGGTGTTGCGTGTGGTGCTCAGGAGACAACATCAGGGCTGCAGTGTTATTAGGGCACAATGGCTACATCCTGGGGTGTGCTTATCTTGGCAGCAGGTCATAGCGTGCTTAGTAGAGGGAAATGGCCTCAAGTGGTTTCTTGTGTGACTGGCACCCCAAGGAGAATTGTATACAAGCAAAGACTCCCGTCAGCCAAGAGAAATGCTTTGTGAAACCCCATCGTCAGAACAACTCAGGCATGAAGACTGCTGGGTCTGGCACAGGATGGGAGAGGAGTGAATGAGCATGTGAAGTCCTACCTGACATCTTTGTCTGCTTTGTTTGTGATGGCAAGAGTCTGCCGTGCAGGTGCCATCCCAGCCTGGTAGATGAAGCAGGCTCCGAAGTTGAGTCTTGTGGTTGAGAAGTGGACAGTGGGCACTACCACAGTGGCCAGGAACACGCAGTTAAACGTAGGACCCTTGCTGATCTGGTGGGGAGAAAGACAGCTTAAGCCAGCTCAAGAGATGGGAACTGCAGCCACAAACACAGGAGATGGGTGAGGAAGAGCGTGAGGACAGCTGCTGCAGTGACAATAAGGAAAGCCCGATGCCAAAGGACAGCAGAAAGAGGAAGGGATGGTTTCTGGAGAGTCATGGCCATGGGTGAGCACTCACTAAGATAATGGGTTCAGAAGCTGTCAGGCTCTCCAGTTTGGCAGCAGTAACCTCTCTGTCCTGCTCAGCATCTTCAAAGCTGGAGCTCACCCCCAGCTCTGAGCTCTTGCTGCCAAGCTGGCATGTGGGAAAGTCAAACTCCCCCCATTACACACAGCTGCCTCACCTGCAGTGTCAGCTCTACGTCCTTTAATGAGCACATTTTCCGAGGGTGAAAAACCAGCTGGGTGTCCACCTTGCCCTCAGCATGCACACTGCCTGTCTGAGGGCTGAGGGACAGGAGCTGCACCCGGGCTGTGGGGCCGCTCAGCTCCCATGAGAAGGTGAAGCTGAACTTGCCATTGTTGTAGATGCTGAAGGTGCGCCGGGTGCTCTCGTTCAGCTGCACCTGGGGGGAGAAAGTGGCAAGGATGTGGGGGTTTGGTGCCTGCAAAATGCCAACAGACACAGCAAGGGCTCCTTCCTCACATGCTCCTGGATCCTTCCCATCTGATGGATGACCACCATGAAAGATCAGTCTCCCTCTCTCTAGAGAACAGCTTGAACATGTAAAAGATGAGCAGTAATGGCCTCAAGTTGCCCCCAGAGGAGGTTTTGGCTGGATATTAGGAGCAATTTCTACTCCAGAAGAGCAGTGATGCAGTGGCAGAACTGTCCAGGGAGGTGGGGGAGTCACAATCCCTGGAGATGTACAAGAACCATGGGGATGTGGCACTGAGGGACGTGGGCAGTGGGCATGGTGGGGGAGGCTGATGGTTGGACTCAATGATCTTAGCAGTCTTCTCCAACCTCGGTGACTTTATGAAACGTCTGCCCTCTTGCTCAAACATATCTGCAAAGCTCCTGGTTGAGGTACCGTCTTGCAGGACCATGTAGAGCAAGAGGAGCTGCTCACCTCCTCGAAGTCAATGACGTTGACCTCCTGTGCACTGAGCTCAGTTACACCACCATCGCTGTTCTCACACCTGACAGACACACTCATGGTGTAGCCAGTGGCCTTGATATTCAGGGAGAGGGGCTCCGTCTTCCTCTTGACATCGCATTTGAGGTTGAAGACCACCTCTCCTTCTAGTGTCGGTGTGAAGGCAATTGTAATGGGAAATCTGGGGAGAGAAAACCCGTTTTTGTCTCCATTCACCCTCTGATGGCTTTCTTGGCCCTGTACTGCATGGTCCTTGGGAGAACAGCGTGCAGTGGCTGCAGCAAGGCCCTAGGTTTGGAAGAAGCCAGCAGCTGTGCATAGTGCTCTGTTGCAAAGCTCAGCAGCTTTTAAACCAAGGCAAAATTGCCTGGAGCTAATGCAGCACCTGGGCAGGCTGTGAGTAGGCACACCCCTGGTGGATCTGTGGTATTGGCTGGACAGCTGCTGGCTTGGGAAATCAGATGGTTAAAGCCTCAAAACATGATTCTGCCATCAAAACCAGAAGATCCAAATCTGAACTTCGCTGGCAAGGGGGCCCATAAGACCAGGGTAACCCAAACAGCCACTGGACAGCAAAGCCTGCAGGTTTCTGGTGCTTCTTAGGGGAGGGAATGAACCAAGGCAGATATGTGCCATTGCTGAGTGTCACTTGGTGACTGCAGAGGGGAGAAAGCCTCCAAAGCAAAGTGACCATGCAACATTTGGCTGGTGGGAGAGGGAATCTGTCCTGGTAGCCCATCACACTGCCTCATTACCTTGAAAGGGGAGCAATGGAGCCTGCCATGGGCTCTACTTTCACCGAGGTGCTGCATCCCTCTGAGAAGAGAGAGCTTTCTCTGAAAGCAAAGGCGAAAGCCTCCTTCTCTCTGTTGATCATATAGATGGTCTGCTGTACTTTGTGCCCTGGAAAAGGAACAGATTAGTCTCTGGAAACCCCTAATTCCCCTGGCAGCATGGCCACCATGGCACAGTGTGCTCCTGCCCATGTGCTGAGCGCAGTGGAAGTTTGCAGCACGGCATGCTCAGGATGAGAGCATGGAAACCAGCTTCTCACCCCCTGGTCTTCCTGGCATCACTCCCAAGTCCTCTCCTGGAAGCCTCAGCCACACACTGTGCCCCCAGTACCCTTGTCTTCTTCCCTTCCCCTCCCTCTTCCTCCTACAATCAGGTCCAGGAGCTGGCTGACGTGCTCACAAGTGCCAGCTCCCATTTCCAGCTTCCTTTTGGGAGTTTGGCTCGAACAACAGAACTGGATCAGCGTATGTCTGAGCGTATAAGGCATAACCATGTGCTTACCAAGTAACAGCAAAAGGAGGTTCAGGTGGGACCTGTCCAGAGTCACTAGTGGTTCAGTGCTGTGTCCCACCAGCAGGAACAGGGCTGAAATGCTCTTCTCAGGGATTGTAAAGACCCAGAAGGACTCGGTGATGTCCAGATGTCGGGGGATGAATTCAAACTTGATCTAAGGAGAAAGAGGCAAATGAAGGAATGTTGCTGCCCTTGGCAGGGGTAAGGGAAGGAAGTGCAGGCTGTAGCATAGAGAAATCCCAGAAAGCTCTCAGCTCAGAGGCAGGCCACTGTGACACTTACAGCCCAAAGGCATGGCAGATGTTGGCAGTGTAAGAACAGGTTTTCTGCCAACTCCAGTCAATAGTTTCATCATGACCTTGCCTAAAGCAAGCTCACAGTGAGATCAGACACCCAGAGCTTAGACACAGCTGGTGTCAAACTGGCATACATTTTACTGGGCCAACCTTCCTCCTTTTCTGCACCCACCTCTGCTTTCTTCCCAGGCTGGATCTGCCCTCTCTCTGTGAGGCAGAAGAAAGCTCTCTGTCCTGGTGGGGCTTCAGGGTCCTGGCATGTCCACTGGAAGGAGTATGCAGAACTGGTTGGGTTCATCACCTTGAAGGTCCTGGGCACACAAAGTGAAAAAGACTGCTAAGGTGGCAGCAGGACATTAATAATCCTATCCTGCAGCAGGCACCAAGCACTGCCAGTCTGGACATCATCCAGATGTTGGATGCAGGTGGACAATGCTGGGAACATGAACATTTCATCTGCTTTCTGCAAGCAGTTTGTCTCCTAGATGGAAATAATGGAAATAATGCCAGCTAACGAGAAAGAAATTATAGAAAGGATACAGCCAAACTCTTGAACCTTAAAAATGGTGAAATCAGGTCCAACAAGACTCCTTTGGAAGATGATACTGTCTGTTGTGGCTGGTATGTCAAAGGTGCAAGAATGTCCCAAAGATGCTCTTGGAAGGGACCAATGTTGTACTGCCCCATAGCACAGGTTTAGATGGGGTTCTCTTAGCTCAACTCCATGCTGAGGAGCTGAGCACACACTACCAGCTGTGTTCATTGAAGTAAAGGGCAAAGAGAAGGAAAAACTGGCCACTTGTTCTTCGCCAGCTTGTTCCAGCCCCACAGCAGACTGGTGGGCACGTGTCAGCAGGACACAGACATGGTACAGATGTGCCACAGGGCTGGAGATGCCTCTGCTTAAGGAGGGTGACAAGAAGCCATTAACAGAAGCCATGCCCACACCTACCTGCTGTTCCTGCTGCCAACCCCAGTTGCTACAAACTCGATTACTTTGGTCTTCAGATCTAGCACTGCCCCTCTGGGCTCCGGCAGCTCTGGTTTGCGCCTCTTTGCAGTGATGTAGTCAGAATCCTCCAGTTCAAAGTGGCAATGTGGCATCTGGCTTTTCCCCTTCACAACCACCTTTGGGCCCTTCTGATTTGGTTTCAGGTTAGGAATGCTAGAAAGAATGATATTAGGAGAACATTGCTTCCAGACAGTTGCTTGTGTTGTGTTCTTTCTCAGTGCAAGAAATTCCAGCAGAAGTGCAGAGCTGAGATGGTAGAAGTGGGAACAGCTGTGTGTCTAGAGAAGAACACAAGTTTCTATGTAGACAGGAAGGTCATGCTTGTCTGATAAAGCAGGCTATTTAGCTTTCGCTGGCCCCTAGGCAGCCTTTCTGAATCGCCCATTCCAGATGCTACAACACAAGAAGAGCTTAATATTTTATAAAATGTCTCCATGCCTGCTTCCACCAAGGCCAGATAATCACCTTTACTCACTCCTGCATGCTGGTTATTCCCGCTGCCCCTATGGGAGTAGCTGTCCCCAAGTCTGCATTCCCACCCCCCACTGGAGGCAAAGCACGAGTTAAAGAGCCACCATTTCCTACCTGCAGACCATGCAGCTCTTAAAATTCCCCACATACACTGGAGAGAACTTCATCTGGAAGAGCTGCTCCTGGCCAGCAGGGATGGTGCCGCTGGGAGGCTCAACAGAGAACAGTGGGGTGGCATGGCCAAGGCTTGCGGGTGAGCTCAGGGTGGATGAGGTGTGCTCTAGGGCATGGCCCAGCCGGCCGAATGGGAGCTTCACAGAGGCAACAGGCATGGAGGAAAGGCAACGCCCTGTGGGAAGGAAGAGCTTAGCAGGACATTTACTTTCAGGAAGGAAATCCTGTCAAACTCTCTTCATCTCCAGAACTGAGTTGCTAAAGGCAAACTTCTCCTGTGGAATGGCTTCTGGCCAGCGTTCACCCCTATACATTTCCAGGAACTACTGAGTGAGTTGGCCCAGGTCAAAGATGTGCCAACTTATGGTAGAAACCAGTGCGCTGCACCAGCTGGGAACATTTCTGAGCACTATGTCATGTTGGACAAACTCATCTCCCTCAAGGACAGCATCAGTGGTTGAACTAGATGTTCCCAGTGGTCTTTTCCAACCGTAATGATGCTATGATTCTCTGACTTCCATAACCAGTGCCCAAGACGACTGATGGCACAGCCCAATGAATCAGCTTCAGCACAAGCATGCTGGGAAGGAACCAACATCAGGACAGACAGGGAGGGAGGTGAGCACATTCAGTGGATGCCAGGCACCCCAAGCTGCCAGCAGAGCCAGTTCCGTACCTTCCAGCCTGGATGGGAGCAGCTCCCCAGCTGGGCTCTCTGCTCTCTCACCCCCCACGTCTGCCATCCAGGTGTACTCCAGGGACACATTCCCTGTATTGGACAGCCGGAAACTGAAAAGCAAGGAGAAAAAAAAAGTAACAACCAATGAAAGCTGTCAGTGATGACATATTTACAAGCTTAGAAGTTAAAGAGGAAGGTGCAGGTGTGGTGCCTGAGAGATTCAATCCAAGCGGTTTATTCCAGCCTCGCATCTCAAATGGGCAGCTGCCTTTGGAGCAGTCCCTGCTCCACCTCCACCACTCACGGGAATCTCCTCGTCTGGAACAGCAAGGTCTCCTTGAACTGAATCGTGTCCACATCCAACTGGAAGTCAGCATAATCAATGACAGCGCTCAGGCGAAGTTCCACTTCGCGGCTGCTGTTCTCCAGGATGGTGTGAGCTGGTTCTGGGTCTGTCTCGATCACCTCCAAAGAGGACAAGGAAGAATCACTGAGCAGAGAGCTCCCGAGACTCCAAAATCAACTACATACAGGAGCTAGGAAGGACCGTTCCCATTTATTTAGATAAATGCTACATAATGCTGCTCAAAGCAGTCACCACCACTGTGGTGTGAATATGCCCATGTGGACTATGACCAGTTATCAGCCCCCATGTTTAAATCCTGTAGAATGTCTGACATTTGTCCTGGCCCCCAATAAGTCTGACAGGTCTCTATATTAGGATTAAGCTTCTCTGTTGGAGCCCTGTGGACAGAGAACCCAAAGAGTGAACAAACCTAAGTACCACCTTTCCTTGAAAGGGCCTTCCAAATGTCACATGTGGGACAACAGCCACACAGACATCTTGGGAAGGGAATGAGATCGTTAGGGAAATTTCTGGCTGCTGATGCTCTGACAGAGAAAAAAAAAAATAGCTTAGAGGTCTTATAATGGTTCAGACACCAGGGAAGAACCATCACTCAAGGTAAGAGTGTACAGAATCATAGAACAGCTGGGGTTGGAGGGACTTCAAAGACTACCTACTTCTAGCTCCTTGCTGTGGGCAAGGTTGCCAAGCCATGCTCACCAGCATATCATGCTGTGATCAGGTGTGAAAGCTAATTGATAGCAGGGCCTCAGCTTGGGGCAGGCGTTCCCCAGAAACCCCAAATGGTGCTGGAAACCACGAGGAAGAGATGACAAGCTTGGTTCTCTGAGGAGCTCCTCAGAGGGCTGGAAGCTGCCTGGTTAGCTATGTTCTTCCACTCTCAAAGGTGTGGGATAGTGAATTACTGACTATGTGTCATTCTTTTCGGACTTGATTTTCCTTCAGTCATTTTACAGTTACTGTAACATTAGCAAATTGAAAAGCTCTAATATTACTTGGTGCTTGAACAAGAGCTTCTGGAGATGGTAATTCTTTGGACTCCTCTAAGACCACCATATATTGCTCATGCTTCAGGAGGAAGCAGGAACTGCTCAGCCAGCAGATGGTAGCTTTGCTGCTGTTTTTAGGCACCTGTTTTTATGGGTTGGCTTTTGCTGCTGTGCTTCTTACCTTCTTCTTGACTGGCCACATAGCTGCCTCCCCCCTGGTGGCATCCACCCATTTGACGGTGTGCAGGCGGTCGTCCCAGTCAGAGACCTGCTCTGCTGGCAGCTGGAAGGAGATCCTGGCCACCTTACACTTCACAGGCTGTGCTTGGCAGGTGACTGCAACATCTGACTTCAAGGTCACTGTGATGTCCTTAGCACAGCCAGCATGGAGGTGTCCCACCTAGGGAGAATGGGAGCCAAGACCCAAATGGAATCACTGGCCAGGACAGGACCATCAGCAAAGGAGTTGTGATGCAAAGATACCATCTCGTACAACAAGGAGCCCCAGCTAAGTTCTGGTTTGCATCTCCCAGCACTGAAAAGCACCAGTAGGTGGAAAGTCACTGGTAGCTCCCAGAAATCTATCTGGGCAGTGGGAAAGGCAGAGCTGCCAGCACTCACCTGGGGTGAGAAGTGGAAGGGGGAGCTTGCCAGCCACTCGAACCGCATCGCCTCCGCCTGGCTGCGGTTGGTGATCGTGAAGGTCACCTGGTAGGGCTTCCCAATGTGACAGTCCCCAAACTGGATGTGATCCACTCTGGCAGCTGTTAGGGAGGAGAGCAAGAGATGTCAGTGTGTAGTGAGGTCCACCCAGCCCGACTCCTTGCCTTGCTCCAAGCCTTCCTACCTCTGGGAGATGCAATTCCCCATTCTCCCACTGTCCTTCAGAGATGCACCCTGACAAGTCCCTAAGTGTGGCTGTCTGGGTACGGGTGGGCACGTATTACAGCATGTAGAGGGCAGGTGTGCTCACAGACCATCAGGTCTGATGGTGACAGCACAGGGTTGCTTATATAGAGAACACATACTTGAACATGGCCTTCATCTCCATAGTGTATCACATGCAGACTGCCAGAGATGTCCACCTGACATCTCTTACCTTCAATTATGTCCTCCTCCAGATTGCTTTCAGTATTCTCCTCAAAGCTGTCTGCCACAAGTCCGTGGATGTTATCTAGTGTGAAATCATCCTCGTAGCCCTCACCCACCAGCTGGATGTTGGTCTCCTCATAGGGGTTGTCCACCACAGACAGGTGGATCTGTCCTTCCACACGCTGGGGCAGGTTGGGTTTGAAAAGCACGTCAAACTCTGCTGATTCCCCATGATGTAGGACACAGGAAGCAGTGTGGGGCTTTCTCCCTGCACCAAAGAAATTAGAGACAGTGATAGATCTGTTCAGAGGAAATTCTTCCTTGGGATATAATAGGAAGAAGTGATTGAAACCCAGCTGTTTCTAAGCACAGGTGCTCCCACCTATAGCTCTGCATATTCCTCTTATGCTCACAAGGCTATGATGACAGCACACACAGCCTTAAGTGTCTCAACGTCTGGTTTACACCTGCCTCCCAAACCTCCTCCAGTCAGTGCCTAACATCTAGCTGCTGCTTGGCAAACCTTGAGCAGGGCACATGTTTAGAATAACAGAATCATTAAGACTGGGTGAAAAAGAGCTCTCAGATCTCTAAGCCAACCCCACCTCACCAGGCCAACTGCCCACATCCCTCAGTGCCACATCCCCACAGCTCTGGGACACCCCAGGGATGGTGGCTCCCCCACTGCCTGGGCAGCTGTGCCACTGCATCACTGCTTCTTTGTAGAAGAATTTTATCCTATTATCCAACCTGTTTGGATGCCCACACTTCATGGCTAATGCATTTACCTTCTCCAGTAGAATCCTCCTTTGTGTCTGTAACCTGATAGATGCAGTGGGTGGTGGGCCTGGCTTTCAGGAAGAAAACTCTCGCTTCATCCAACATATCTATCATCAACTGAGAAAAGGGAACACAGAGCACTGCCACAACAGTGAGGGTGCAGGACAGCCCAAAGACCAACACTGAGCTGCTGCTGGGCCCTCACTGAGAAAGAGTAAATAATGAGCAGAATGGAATTAAACTACAGTCAAGTTTAATTAAACTGCGGTAAGATGTGATCAAATAGAATATAAGGTAAGTAGGATGTCATACATTTCCACATATGAGATAGGAAGAGAATGGAGAGGGGACGCACAGTGTAGCAGCAAGTCTGTGCCATGCTTTCTCCTCCATGGGACAAGAACTTGCTTCCAGAGTAGTTGATGCATTCCCCCAGCAGCCCCTCACCTGGACAGGTATGATGCCATTGTTCTGAAGGACCAGAGGGAGCTTTTCTGAATCACCAAGCAAGAGTTTCTTGAAGAGGAGCAGAGGGTTCCCCCTCTTGTTGTGAAGCACTGGACGCAGGACTGTCACCCGAGGCAAGTTCCCCTCCCCACTGATATCAAATGTCAGGCTTTCTGTTTTAATTGCCACTGGGCTGCAGGAGGGGCAGAGGAGAAATCGTTATTGGCTGGTGTTTATACAGCCCCCTTGTCCCTCTCCTCCCACATCCTTAGCACAGGATCCAGGAGGAAATAACGTGGCACAGAAACCACTTCATCAACCTCTTTGTCTTCTGCACATCTCTGCATTAGGGAGCTGGTTAGTGGGCATGGTGGGGATGGGCTGGGGTTGGACTTGGTGATCTAAGAGGTCCTTCTCAACCTGAGTCATTCTGTGATTCTACGACAGGTCTGCATCCTCCCAGAGGAGAGGCAGCTATCACAGACGTCCCCCTACCATCTCACAGGGTGTGTTACCTTGCCTGGAGTTCAAGGCAAGCCTCAAAAGTGCACTGGTAGCTCTGCATCGTTTGTGGACTGAAGGTCACTGTAGCAAAGGCGTGAGAACGGCTGGGCACACACATCTGAATGGGATCCACCTCAAAGACGTCACTGATGCGGCTGTTATGCTGGAGGGAAGCACACGGAGTGATGTTAGGGCATAAAACCTTCCATGCAGTGCAGCCCAATTCACACGTGTATCAGGGAGCAGGGGACAGGACGCTTCCGTCTCAAGGGAAGACACCAAAGTAATGCTGGCCTTAGACAGGGAGCTGCCATAAAGCCCAGGAGAGCAGGAGGTGCATGGAAAACCCTGCAAATAATCTAGAATTGACATTTAAAGAGAAGAAAAATAAGCAGCCTGATGAAATGGCCTCCTTGGAGCCCAGACACATTGGGCCCAGTAGAAAAGACCCTTCTATGTGTTTCCAAGAGAGATTCAGAAGGGTTCAGGTCTCCCTCCACAGACCCAGAGGAATGAGCCAAAACCTTGAGATGTGCTGAACACAACCCAGGGGCTGCTGCTCTCCCCTGTAACTTTGCACAGAGCTGGATTAGAGCGGGCAAGATGAATCTAGAAAGCAAGGCAGGCTCCCACCTTAAAAGAGGAGCAATCACCCTTTTCTTACCTTAGTGGAGATGGGCTTGATGGAGAGGACCACGTCACAGGGGACTTTGCCCACATTGCGGATCTTGAAGCGGGCTGAGGCCCGGTGCCCAACCAGAACGTTGGTGAAGATGAACTTATTCTCATCTGTGATGAACACACCTTTGTCCTGCACAGTCTGCAGGATCTGGCAGAGGTTGGCGTTGCTGCAGATACGATGCTCCTCAAAGATGGAACCTATGTCATCAACTACAAATGCTGCAAGAAGAAAAGAGGACTGAGAAGCCTTCCTGCTGAGGTTATGCGGACCCAGAAGGCTGTAAGACTCAGCCTGGGAGCCCAGGCACCATCAGTGCTAAAGGACATTACTTTCTGCTTGCCCTTCCACATATTCCTCCTGCCCTCTCCCTACTGTTGGACTTGGCTATAGCAACCTGTAGGTGGTGTATACCTGGAAGGCAGGACTCAGCCAGCAGGGTGTAGGGGATGCCAACAGGATTGTCCTTTGGGTCTCTGTCACAGATATTGATTGATAGATGCTCCTCGCATGTCCCCACTGGCTCTGCCTGGCAATCCACTGTGATGGTCTGCTGGCCCCCAGGAGGGATGGAGCCAAAGCCAGGGTACACCGTGAACATGCCGAGAGTCAAGCGTGCCTGCAGACAGAGCCCCAGAGAGGCTGATGACTCGCAGCCTTGCCTTGGCTGTCCCCAGCAAGGAGCGTGACGCCCCCTGGCCTCCAGTCAGTGAGGGGTGACCCACGGCTCAGAGGCAGCCCCACTACGTGACTGTATCCCAACCCATGGCCACCCACCTGCATGAAGGGGTTCGTGTCCTTCTGCAGAGACTGCCTGTTTTCCTTCCCAGAGTTGGGCTCTTTGTCGATGCTTTCATTCTCATTAGAGTCATCGGACATCCCATGATTGACACTGAGAGGAGAAAGCAGAATTATCCATTGTGCTGAGCTCCTCACCATCCTCCAAGGCCAGAACCTTCTCCTCATGGAGGGAAGCCTTCCTACAGTCATGTTCCTGATGGATCCACAAGCGTTGGCCTGGTGATGGTCATGGGTAGATCAGCTCTACCACCAACTCTGTCCTGCTCATGGGGCAGCCGAGGCATTTTTGGGTCCCTCTGAATAGCCAGCCACACTCTCATGACTAGGACAGGCACTGCAGAACTTCACCCACCTTTTCCTTCTTAACCCAGATGCATCCTGCTCTGCTTTGTAGATTTGGAATTTGAAGTCAAGGCTGCCTCTGTTTTCCAGGATGAAGCTGCAGGTTTTCTTGGTGCCATTCACCACAGTCCCGAAATCAATGAATGAGGCTGGGGTGATGCTGTACTTGCTGAACACGGCCTTGGCAGACACCTTCACTGGGATGATGGCGATGGCCTCCCCTCCTTCACAGAGGCTGGGCTCAATCACCTGCAGCCAGAGGAGGGTTTGGTAACACAGTGAGGAGTCCCATGTCTCCTCCTGTCACCCCACATCATCCTTAGCCTATTAACCCTGTCTCAATGCCTCCTCCAGAGCCAGATTTTCAGTTCTGCTTGGGAAGCATCACCAACACCTTCTAAAGATTATGTTGCATGTATCTAAGAGAGGATTTCCCAGCGAAACCTCTCCTCCCAGGAGACACACATCCTGCTAACATCCAGGGTTGATACCCACCTGCCTGGGGCAGCTCACCTGGCACTTCAGGATGGGTTTGTCCTCAATATTTATTTCTGCCTTCGGGTGGAAGACCAGATGGACGTGTACAGGGCGCTCAGAGGCAGGCAGCACCCCTCTCTGTGGCTGGATGGCAAAGTGGGATGCCAAGTTTGGAATGTCAGTATCCGCGTTTTTCAACATGAAGCTGGGGACAAAGAGAAGAGACAAAGACCTCTGTGGTTATAGATACTGGGTAGCAGCAACACAGCCAGGACCTTAAAAAAATAAAATAAAATAAAAGAGGGAAAGAGTCGAAAGAGTCCATCTCTACTTGGGGAATCCCCAGATTTTGGCACAGACTGCAGACAAAAGTGCTCCAATCTCACTTCAACACTGACTTTCTCATTCCCTCATTTAAAGAGTTTCATAAGGAGAAATGAACACACCCTAAAAGTAAGGACAGACAAGGTGGCCGAAGCAGTCGCTCACCTGTATGCAATCTCATACTTCCCTTTGTTCTTTAGGGTTAACATTTGCTTTGCATCATCCTCCACCCTAAGGACTCCAAAATCCACGTTGCCATCCATACCTGCAGAAATCCCATAAGGGGAAAGAGGTGGTCAATATCTGAGTTGCTGTGGGCTACTCCAAGTGACAAGATGCCTATCTGAGGCTCTCAAGTGGCACAAAATCCTCAGCACCCTTCCCAGCCTGGAAGTTTAACTGCTCTGTTGTCCTTTCTCTTGCTTAGAGAATATCTGCAGGGTTTAGCAGACAAGGAGCCCAGTTTCCATCTCCTTGCTTCCAAGCACAGTTTGTACTACTCCACGTGCTCTGCTGTGCCTTCAGGAGCTGCCAACTGCTTTTTCACATTGCTGTCATTTCGGCAAACACAAATCAAACTGCATGGGAAATGACACATTTCAAAGCTGGGACATAAGAGGCTCAAGGCTCTCTCTGCCCTGACAGTGCTTCATGCCACGCAGCTTGAAGGACACGTGCTGTATGGCCACGCTTAGCACGCCCGTGCTAGGAAAAAGTTCTCTAAAAGTGTGGTCAGGCATTAGAACAAGGTGCCTGAGGAGGTGGTGAAGTCATCGTCCTGGAGGTGTTTGAGAACCATGGAGACATGGCACTGAGGGACGTGGTTAGTAGGCAATACTGGTGGTAGGTGGATGGGTTTACTAGATGACCTTAAAAAGGTCTTTTCAAACCTTAATGGTTCTATGATTCTACCCCAACCCCTCCCAGGTGTTTTGGTTGCACGCAATGCAACGCATCTGGTTTGCTTTGTTTTGGGGCATCCACTGACCTTTGGAAATGGTGATGCTCAGAGCAACATCATAGGCTTCTGCTTGGATTTGGATATTTTCTATCTGAACAATCCCCAGGATGTTTTCTGCATCTGAGACCTAAGGCAGCAAGAGACAAACACCGCAGGGACAATTCTCCTAAATTCTATTGGTATATATGGATAATGATAGCTGGCTGGTTCCACCATGGCATAACCTACTTGGTGGGCTACCAGTGATTTAAATCATAGAGAACTATGGCCACAAAGCCATCCTTCCTTGCTGCTAAGGGTCTGTAAGCAGAAAGGAAGTTCACAAATGCTCATCCCTCTGCCCTCCTTGCAGGTAACCTTTCCAGCACAACCTCCATCCCCGAGACCCTTGGTTGCCTTGTCCTGCTCCATTCAGGACAGCAACATCCCCTCACCTCCAGACGGATGGCCTTCTTAATGTTGACAGCCTTTGTGGCTTTGAAATACAGATAGACAACCAATTCTGCACAGGGCTCCACAGTGCCTTCACTTTGTGATACAGAGAAGTCCTCGCCGAGGTTCTCCAGCCCGCTGAGCCTCCAGGCTGCAGGCAGCAGCATGGGGTTGCGCAGCACCAGCTGCTTGCTGTCACTCCTGCAGGCACACCAAGAAGCTCAGCACAGGCACAAGCTTTGCACCTTGGAGCAGCCCTATCCTTCCCATTTGGCCAATGGCCCCTTTGAAAGGTCGGCCTCCCTCTCTCTAGAGAAAAACTTATACGCGTAAAGGATGAAAGGATGAGAGGCAACGGTCTTAAGTTGGGTCAAAGGAGGTCAGACTGGATATTAGGAGAAAAATCTCTGAAAGAGCAGCGAGGCAGTGGCACAGCTGCCCAGGGATGGGGTGTCCCCAAGCCATGGGGACGTGGCACTGAGGGACATGGGCAGTGGGCACGGTGGGGGAGGGCTGGGGTTGGACCTGGGGATCTGAAAACTGTGTTCCAATCTCAGTGATTCTATGACTGTACGATTCTGAGTGAACGTTGGTGGTGATGGGTTGATGGTTGGGTTTGATGATCTTAGAGGTCCTTCCAACTGTGATGAATCTATGACTCTATAACCCAAAGAAGCTGAAGGGGACCTGGCTGGTGGCTCTTGCTGCTAGCAGAGCAGCTGGGGGCTGACCTGTGCAGCAGCAGCTTCCCAAAGTTCACGTGCTTGGGGCTGACCGTCAGCTCCATCCGCACCCCGTGGCAGCACAGGTGGAAGACTACTGGCTCTGGGTTGTCTTTAATGCAGCACACGAGCTTGTCTTCCACGAGGCCAGGCAAAGTGGGGTACGCCCAAATGCTCAGTTCCTAGCCCCAAAAAGAGACAGAGAAGAGGTTTGGTGAGCAGGCAGAGCAACTCCTGGGTGCTGCATCGCTGTACGCTCGCCTCCTACCTGCTTCTCATTGGGTTTCAGCGTCATGCTGGGAGGGTCTAAAATGAACGTGTCTGCTTTGAGATCGTGCTCAAAGAAGAAATGCACTTCTGCTTCCAAGGGGGTGATGTTGAGGATGGTTATCTTCTCACAGTTGCTGGGGAAAGGCAGCGCCTTGTACCTATCCACAAAGAGAGAAGGCTTCAGCAATGCTGGGATCGCTGCGTTTATCACCCATCGAGGCAAGTTCTGCATGCTGGCAGCAAGGGGCTGCTCTCACCACAGTGTAACAAGCAGGCTAGGAAAAAGGAGCACACTGCATGCTGTGTTCAGCCTTCCATTACTTCTACGTCTGCACCTTCACCTGGTGCCCCAATCCCATCAGTGTGACAAGGCACGAGCATTTAAAGAAAGAACACTTTGCAACACTATTCAAGAATAAAAGTGATCTGGCACATGGGTCCTTCCTGCATCTCTGGTCCTTTCCCTGCACAGTGTCAAGAAAGGCTTTTGCAAAAAAATGGTTACAAAGGAAACCTGAGTCCATTCATCAGGCTACCTGAAGATGCCCTTTTGTTTTTAAAGAGTTTTTATTTCATTTCCCAGGGTTGTAAAATATCACTGGATCTCCAGGGCTCCCATGAAGGCAAAGGCTTCATTTCTGATATTAAAAAAAGAGCAAAATTAAAAATAGAACCACGCCAGCAGTGACAATGACAGCTTTTAAGGCAGACCTCATCCAGCAGTCAGGTTCATAAATCCCACTGCTATTCCTCTGCAGGTCATACACACATGCTGGCAGGCCAAATCATAAGGTCTGCCTAATATAACAGATTAATCAACATTTTATAACGCCACAGGAAAAATAATTGCTTGGTCAGTCTGCCCATACAGCTCAAAACACTTTAAAAAGCACCATTACGTTCACTGTCATAAGTGAGGAAGCTAAGAAGAGGAGGGAGGACATGAGCTGCCCAAAGACACCTTGGGCCATTGGGACGTCTACCCAAGAGCAGCCGTGGCACCGGCTGCCAGCCCACCAGTACATACCAGTCTCTGGACTTCCCACAGAGCAGTGGCCCAAAGTGGAACACACCCGTGCTCATGACATACTGCTTGAAAATGATGTCATTGTCTGCTTTGCTCTTCCTTCGGTGAGGAAACACCACCCTAGGAGGGAGAAAATGGGAAGATGAGGAGCTATGAGATGCTCCAACGTGGACTGAAAGCCATAACCCTCAGCAGCAGAGGTTCCCAGCTCCAAGCTGGGTGAGACACTGGAGTGCTCAGATAGACTCATGTCAAAGGTGATGTAAGGTGGTGGGAAGTGGTCACTGGGCTACAATGGCCAGCCCCTGCTCCAAGTACAGAGGGAAGCAGAGCAGGGGGCAGTTATGGAGGAGCCTTACCGTGGGTCCTGGCTGATGGTGGGGTACACACAAATGCCCCTGCAGTGCAGCTGGTACGGTCGCTTTGTCCCCAGCACCTCAAAATTCATTGTCTGGTCAAACTGGCCCGGCACTGAGGAGGTGAAGTGTACCTTCAGCTCAACCTGGCCGTGGGCAGGCACGATCCACCGGAGGCTGCTCAGCCTGGCAGTTACAGAGGACACTTCAGATGTTGGGAACATGTCAACGAGACAAGGAGGAGGGCTGGGGACTCACCACCCAGCAGCCCATGGGAATGGCCAACCATTTGGTGAGATGGCTCTCCTTCCTCTCTCACCTGATGGGCTTCCCTGGAGAGGGGGCCACGTCCACGCTGCTTTGCTCCACATCAGCAGGATGTGTTGATGTTCCTGTGCCCATCCCATGGAGATTTTTCTTGCTCCGGGCAGAGCTCCGCTTCTCTTTCTTGACCTCCTTGCTGCCCTCAGTTTTTTCCTTCCTCGCTTTCCCTCTGGTGGGGGTGAGCTGCTCCTCTGACACCTATGCACCAGATGAGGAAGAGTAAGGTGAGACCTGTCCTAATTCATCCCCGCCCTGGAAAGAAAGCTGCAGGTTTGTAGACAAACACACAAGAGAATCCATAAATGACCAGTTTCTACAGGTTTCACATCTGCCCACTGCCTTGCTCTCTTTTACTGGGCTTTGTTCTGCCCATGAAATCTCTTTTCTGATTGCACCAGAGCCTCCATCCTTCCCCCACACAGGGTTTGTTCAGTTGAATCAGGAGGCCAGGGATGTGCTGTGGGTTTCTGCAGACATGGGGACCATCACTGCTCTTCTGCAGTGGTTCTTTTCCATCTCCCCCACCCAATCCCTTTGCCCTGGCACCTTCATGGTAGGAGTGATGGGGACATCCACAAGACTTTCAGATTCCTTCTTTTCTTCTTCTTCCACCGCACCTTCTGGCATTATGAAGATGAAGTGCTTGAGGGCTTCTCCTGCTGGGGCCGCTCGCTTCTCTGGGTAGTGGATCACAGAGTAGAATGCAGTAGGAGGAATGGGAGGCCCTGAGGGCCCCAGACCCAGGCTATCCAGGATCTAAAAGATCAGAGAAAACTCCATCAGTTCTCAGTCACATTCATCCTCACACTCTTTCCTTTCAGACACTGAAAAATTGGCAATGTTTTTACATGGAATACTGTGCTTTTTTATGCACGCTGGGGTGGATGGGCTCCAGAGCAGTGCCAGGATGGCACTCCCTCTTTCCATCATATGAGAAGAACCAAGAACCTTCCCAACCCCATAGCTGCCATGGAGCTGCAGTGGAACAACAAGCATGGGACAAGGCTCTGTGCCATTGTCACTTGGTGGGACACAAAGCACCAGGTCTTGGACCTCAGCATTTGAGCTCCAGAGGGCTTTACCTGCTCTGCGGGGGGCAGCTTTCCACTCTCCAGGATCTTCCCAATAGCATCCTCTGTGTCCAGCACCTGGATATCCAAGCAAGGCACCCCGACACTCTGGCCTTTTGCTGACCCTTCTGCACCTTCCCCTGCCTGTGCTTGGGATTCCTCGAGAGCCTTCAGTTTCTCCTGCCGCTCCTTCTCCAGGCGTTCCTTCTCCTGCCGCTCCTTCTCCCTCTCCCTCCTGCTCTTGTGTCTGGATAAATGCTTGCTCTGCTCTTCTGTCCTCTGCCACACCTCCTCCTGGCTCCAAGAGGACACCAGAACGCCCTGAACCCTGTCCCAGTTTGATAAAATATGCGTGATATCTTTCTGCGATGCCTCATAGATCTTAAATCTCATGGCCAAGATCTTTTCACTATCGCTCAGTGTCTTCTCCTTGGCTTCCTCCTGCTCCGTGGTGCTGGGTTGCATGGGCGCTGCTGGGCTGGCATTCGTCGGGGGGACCTTGTTACACTTCTTCTTCTCATCCTTGTCACCTACAGCAGAGTCTGGGTGCTCCTTTGTAGATCCCTTTTTGTCCACCCCATCGCTGGTGTCTGAGCGGTTGCTGGTGGATGCGTTGGTGTTGCTGGTGGATGCGGTGGCATCCTGGGCAGGAGAGGAGAAAAGAAGTATTTCAAAGCACTGAGTCAGTTCTTGTGGGATGGTGATGATCATTGCAATAGCACAACCACCCACCTGTCTGCCTCCAGGCTGGCTTCTCTTCCCCAGGACACTGTCTTTTTCTTTTCCAAGCTCTCTCCTTCCCCGCTTAGACTTCTTCCTCAGCTCTTCCTCCTCCTTCAAGCGCTCTAGTTCCTGCCTCTGCCTTTCCTCAAGTTCTCGAGCCAGCTGCTCCATCCTCCTTCAGCAAGTCAGACAGAATAACATCACTGCGAGTCACCACAGAATACATGGATCGTGCCTGCCCGTAGCCAAATTCAGGACCTGCTGGGGGTTGGTTTCATCTCCCAGTAATAGCGATAGGATGACAGGTGGTGGCCTCACAATGCACCAGGGGAGGTTCATGTTGGGTATTAGGAAGAATTTATTCTCCAAAAGACTGGTGAGGCACTGGCACAGGCTGTCACCATCCTTGAAGACATTCCAGAACCGTGGGGGTGTGGCACTGATGAATGTGGTCAGTAGGCATGGTGGGGATGGACTGGCGTTGGACTTGGGGATCTGAGAGGTCCTTTCCAACCTTAATGTCTCTATGATTCTAAATTGTGCACCTGCTCTGATAAGGTCTGCCTGGAACGGAGCTCTACAGGTTCTCCTCCCCTGTGCTCTGCCCTGAGAGGGCCATAGCCAGAGCACTGGTCCCAGTTCTGGGCTGCCCAGTTCAAGGCAGGCAGGGACAGAGAGAGAGCCCAGCAGAGGGCTGCAGGGATGGTCGGGTCCTGGAGCATCTCCTGTATGAGGAAAGGCTGAGAGCCCTGGGTGGATGAGGCTGGGCTCTTTTCAGTGGTGCCCAGCAACAGGACAACCATTAAATCAGAAAGCAAAAGCCGCAGTCATTTCCCTCCTGCAAAACAGGCTCTGAGCAACTACACTTTACATAGCTATTGCCCTAGGAAACTTGTGCTGTCTGTCCTGAAAATCAGAGCCATTTGAAGCAGCCCTAGTCATCTCCCCCTGGGGAAACAAGTTTCAGCCTTAACAGAACAAAGTGCTGAGACTTGCTGTGGTGTCACTCAATCAAATCTCCAGCAGCCTGCCTGCACCCAGCACGGGGAAGGGAAGAGGGCAGCAGGTGGGTCAGGAGCCCCATGTGGGATGGGAACAGGGGAACCCTTCAGGGACACCATACTGGAGAGCTGCCCGCGTAAAACTTACAGACCTCCTCTTCCTCTCACGCTGGACTTGTAGTATATGGTCATCAAACTGAGCTTTCTGCTCCTCAGTGAGGGCATCATACTCCTCCTCATCCATCTCCAGCAGGCGTGCTTTCTCCCTCCTGGCAACTTCTTCCTGCTCCCGTTCTTCCATGCACACACGAGAAGTCATTAGCAGATACACACAGAGCTTGATGCTGGGGGTGAGCACACAAACCTTCCCAGACACTCCAGGATATGCTGATAGTGGGGAGCCCCAACCCCTGCTGATAATGCCCCAAAGTGCTGCTTTGCAAGAACCATGTCCCATTGTGGAGGATGCACGGAGGATAGGTACCACGCCATAAGAGCTTGCACTTCTGTCCAAGCTTTAAAGACACACACTGTAAGGTAGGCATTTTGCATATCATGAAGATATACTTTAAGCAACCATGAGGTGAGTGCTAGCTATGCTGAGGCAGAAGGTTGGATATTAAGAAAAACTCCTCTGAAAGAGTGTTTGGGCACTGGCACAGCTGCCCAAGGAGGTGGGAGAGTCACTGTCCCTGGAGGTGTTCATGGGCCATGGGGACACAACACTGAGGCATGTGGGCAGTGGGCAACATTGGTGGTAGGTGGACAGTTGGGACTAGGTGATCTTAGAAGTCTTTTCCAACCTCAATGATTCTATGGTTCTCTGATACTAAAGGAAGGATTAAAAAAAAACATTTTGTACAAGTTCTGTTGGTTATGTCCAGGTGGACACAATGGTAAGGCTGAGAGCTTGAGAGGACATTTGAGAGGTATGGAGATGATTCTCACCTTCCTGCTCTTTTGCAGCCATCTCTTTGGCTTTCCAAGAGGCATAGTCCTGGAACAGGTTCACAAAATAGATGTGAGGACGGTTGTTGACAGCTTTGAGCAGGCAGAGGAGAGCAGATGCCATGCTGCGTGCAAAGAGGGTCTCCAGGCCATCAAAGACCACTCCCTGGTAGCAGTCACTCAGCTGGGAATAAAGCAAAAAAAGGAAGAGAGAGAGTCAGCAACAGCATGCTCTCAGCTTGGCAATAAATGCAGATGTCCAAGGACACAAGCCATCTTGTTGTCCATCACCTTGGAGCTGGTACTGCAAATCATGGAATCATAAAGGTTGGAAAGACCAACAAGATCACCTAGTCCAGCCATCCTCGCATGCCTGTAATTGCTCTAGACCAAGTCACTCTGTGCCACATCCACCCTTTTCTTGAATACCTCCAGGGATGCTGACTCCCACATCTCCCTGGGCAGCCGTGCCAGCACATTTCTACTCTTTCAGAGATACATCAGCTCAGGCATTCCCGCACTCTGCCAGCTGATGGCATCTGCATCTTCACCGAGATGCTGGCAGCCCAGGACTCCCTCCAGCTGTCCCCCAACGCCTCTCAGTGCCTCCCACTCTCCTGACCCCCAAAGCAGAGGATGTGCCATACCTGCAGCCTCTCTGACAGGATGGCTCCCAGCACGTCCTCGGGCAGCACGCAGCTCATCAAGCCCGTCTCTCCTGCTGTGCTCCCTTCAGTGCTCAGCCACTGCTGAGTGGGGATGCAGGGAAACAGCGAGAGGTGATGACAACTGGAGGAGCCCTGCAGAAGACGAATTAAACCCTTTGGAAGAACTCCAGGCAACTCCAAGTGCTTGGAGATAAGGTCTGAGGTAGAACAAAGCTGTGAGGTGAGGGCTCCAGGAATGAGCACATTCTGGGACAGCAGCAAACCAAACTTGTAACACAGCATCCTGCAAGCTGCCATGCTGATCAGGACTGCACCTTGCCAGCAAACCACATGGCCCAGCAGAAGTTTTCTTCCCACCTTGAACTATACCCAGCACTACTCAAAGACACTCAAAAGGTCTCATGAATCACCAGCGTGATTATTCTTCACCTGTGAGCCTGCTGGGTCCACGAACTGCAGTTTCTGGGACTGGGATGCATGGTTGTCTGATCTCCTCCTGCCTGTTGCTGCACTCGCCCGGCTGCGGGAGCTGACGGAGTGCAGGCTGGTCTTTTCCCCAGAGCTGGACTGGCTCATGTCCAGGCTGTGCCTGGGCTCAGCGCCGAGCTGAGGGGCGGATGGGTCTGTGCTTTGACCTGCAGAGGGGACAGAAGCTCAGCAGGGCCTAGAGATGGGCACTGCTAGCCGAGCGTGCCATTGGGTCTTCAAGCCATTTGTTGTACAACACTGTGTCCTTCCTAACACACAACCATAAAATCATAAGATCATTAAGGTTGGAAAAGACCTCTAAGATCACCTAGTCCAACCATCCACCTACCACTCAATACTAAATACTACCACTAAAAAAAAGCTGCATGGTATGTCCCCTAGAGATCAAGCCAAGGGTTCACCCTTCAGGACCATTGTTTCCACACCCTGCATTCTCCTACGGATGCTCCAATGCTCAGTCTTGCCCCAGCTGCCACCACCAATCTCCACTGGAGCTACATTTTCCATGCTGGATATCCCAACCCATCCCATCTTCTCCCTACCCAACCCAACCCAACCCAAGGCTTGGAATGCAAAGTTTTCCTTTAAAAACTGATGTCTGCCCTCAATCTGCCCTGCTAGGAGCACCAGCTGTCCAACAAAACACCTTAAAAGTTGCTGGTTTCATGTGGGGAACAGCATAACATCCATGAGCTGATGGCGTAAATAGGAAAAATCTCTGGAGAAAAGAGTCAGTCTGCAGCATGTCTCTCATCTGAGGCTCCTCGGGGAGGCTATTCTTCCCTTTCTCTCATGTTTGTGAAATCGCTCTCCAAGCCAGGCACCTAGTGCTTAATGAGGCCACTTCACAGGGCTTTTTCCTCGTTAAAACAGGCAGCAGTTCTGCCTGATGGCCATGGAGAGCTGGCTGAATTTAGCTTTGAGGAAATAATAAAAACCCTGAGAAATATGCAGGTGTGCTTCACCACTCTCAGGAAAAGGGACATGTGCTAAGCAGCCTGCAGGCAGCAGGAAGCATCCCCATGTGAGCCCTCAAAATGAAGAGATTTCAAACAACTGGAGAGGGTTTGTAAGCTGGCTTTGCGCTTCCACACACTGCCAACTAACAGAGCCATAGAATTGCAGAATGGCTTAGGTTGGAGAGATCATCGAGTTCCAACCCCCTGAAGTGGGTAGGGCTGCCAATCAGTAAATTGGGCTGGCCAGGGCCCCATCCATGGCACTGGGCACCTCCTAACTCTCTGGGCAGCAGCTCATGTGGAGTAATTAAGAAGTCATGGGTGCTTGGGGTGGCTCTGGCCACGTCTCTGGACATACCAGCATCCTCCGTCTCCTTGTGGCCCTGCTCTATGGCAGCCCTGAGGCACAGCTCCCACGCACGGAGCCCAGCTGAGCTGCTCCTCTCAGAGATGGCCTCCATCACCAGCGAGTCGATGGACAAGCAGGCTGTGCCATAATGCCTGGAGAGGGCGACTGCGACCGATGTCTTTCCTTGAGGGAGAGGAAGGCCTACATGGTGACACCGGCACGGGAAACCAAGAGGGAGGCAGCCTGAATGCGGCTAGAAATGTTGTTCTAGAGAGGGAGATCACCTCCAGCTCACTGCCACCCAAGGGCTTTGTCACCTCAGTGCTCGAGCCCCGTCCCACCACCATTTATTTCTGTCTCAGAGGGCTCTTCATGCAGCACCGAGGCATGTTTGTGAGGATCAGCCCTTCTGGAGGCCACAAGCCAACACACTCCTGTGAGGCAACATGGCTAAGGCCACCTCGTTTGGGGGGACACAAGCCCAGCTGTACAGACACAAGATGAGCCACTTCCACCAGCTGGGGGAAGGCCTGGTGCTGCTTCACAGCCTTGCAGATCCACGGACACCTGACTTCAAGTGGCGGCCCACCAGGATGCCTCTCTCCCTGCTCCTCCTCCCCGTGTGGCACACGCACCAGTCAGGGGTGCCCCGTGGATGATGATGGCGATTCCTTGGCGGTTTTGGGCCTCACGGCTCTCAGGAGAGATATCGATGCCCAGGTGGCGGGCGATGGCTCTGAGCACAGGGCTGTCATCCAGTTCTCCTGTAGCCTCCTTGCTGCTGCCGGTGCTCCGCTGATGCTCTGCTGGGCAGAACGCAGTACAGAAATCAGCCTCCTGCACACCCAGTGATACTCAACTTCTTCCCCATCCCCTCAGATCCTGGGAGAGGAGACCCTGCTGACTCCAGTATCGCACCTGGGGCTTCCCCATGCTCTTCTTGTATTTAGGGTCTGCCTTAAATCGCTTGCTGACAAGTCCCATTCAGAATGCAGCAAATGGAGAGGCAGAAAGGGGAAAGCACAGGCACCCAGGGATGCCTAAAGGCCCTTCTGCCACAGGGGACACAGAAGAGGCAATAATCATAGGGCTCTGACCTGCTCCATGTCTTTTCTCAAGATCTTCCTCCTCTTCTTCTCCCCTTTCAGATTTAGAGTCCACCTTGTTGGACTGGCTTTCATCAGAAGTGGAGGGAGGAATGACAGAGTAATGAGATGAGAGGGTATGAATGATCTCAGCAGAGTGCTTTCCTCCCTGATCCAAGAGAGACTGGACATCTTCACCACTGGCTGAGGAGAAAGGACAAGGAGAAGGCTGATGATGATGAATGTGGCCAAACAACTTGCCCTCTGCCATTCGTCACTTTACATGGCCATATGAAAAAAGATGGAGAACTCCCTGCGAAGCGAGTTGCCCAAGGCACTCAGAAACCTGTGTCTGCCTTGGGGGAAGTTTGAGCATCTGCTTTTGTTGTTTGGAAGGAGAAAATTTAAAATACTGGTGATGGTGGAACTGGTTCTACTGGCTGAGGAGCTCACTCAATCTTTGTGGGTGAGACACATTCAGGACAGCCTCACCATTGTCCTGGCCTGCTGGATCCCCAGTCCTGGATTTGGCTTGCTCATCCTGCAGCCTCTTCTGGTCCTGGTAGTATTCCAGCACCTCCGGGGGCAGCTTCTCACCCGGGGCACGAGGAGGCAGCAATAGGGTATTGCGGCAATCATAGTCCTTCAGCATCCGCAGGATCTGCATGCATAAGGAAAAGAAACCAAGCAACACATGAAGAAGAGAAGACTTGACAATGAAAGGCCACCAGACCTTGCCTTGGGGACTTCCTACATTTCCTCGGGGAACTGAAGTACCATGAAGCCATGGCACGAGGACCAGACCTCACCTGCTCCTCAGCAAGGTACTGCTGGTCAAACTCCAGTGAGTAAAACTCAATGGGGAACTCGCATGGGTTCTTCACCACCACTGTCCCTGTTGCTCCACTGCTGTATGGCAGCAGAGGTCCCAGCTCAAGCAGTGGGGGGTCGAACTCCAGTCGTGGCTCCAGCCCATACCCTGACATTTGCAGCTGGAGAGGTCGGCTGCTTTGGCAAATGTTAATCTTCAGCTCGCATCTGTAGGATCTCTGAAAAGAGGGTTATGTTGCTCAGACACAGCCCTGGCGTCGCTGTATCAAGCAGCAGAATCAGGTAGAGGCAGACGAGCCTGGCTAGAAACTTCTCTGCTCTGGTCAAAACATGTCTGACTCTGGTCAAAGCCACAGATAAGATGGTTACATCTCAACTAGCTTGCTACATCACTGGGAGCACTTCAGGCATGTAAGCATCCGTGTCCATACTGCCACATGCTAACAGGCTCCAAGTCAGATGTAACCCAAGTTTTGGGAAGGTTTCCTGGCTCATGCTGTCTCCCAGAGTGCCTGGGCCACGTGACAGGGATCACTGGCATCACAGTGGTGTGGATGTCTGTGCTGCCATGCCCAGGAATGCACCTCATCAATCTGCTGATCAGCTCAGAGCAGCCCTTCCAAGGCTCAGCCCTGCAGTGTGCTCCTTCTCCCTGTGCTCTCGTTAGAGCTCTGCCCATCTCACCTCTTCAGTGGGTGTAAACCTGACCCTCACGTTGCATCGTTGCCCTTGGGTGAGGTCCCCAGCCAAGGGCAGCACCTCGAAGACGCAGGGCTTGGCCTTCAGCTCCTGCTGCAGTTTCCGTCGCACACTTGCTGGCAAATATTTATCCACCTGGGCACAGAAACCAACCTGTGAGGCTTCTGTGACCTGTAATGATGGACCCACCATTCCTGCAGGTCTCAGACACAGGGCTGGGGACAAGGAGGCACGGGCGCAGATGGCAGACAAGAGGAGCACCAGATAGGGAACAGGTTGAGATGAACCAGCCTTGCCCTGTACCCTTCAAAGGCTTCACGAGTAGTAACCTAAGTGCTCAGGCACTCATAGGGGGCAAAAAAGGAAACAGAGGCCAAGGAAAACCAACTGATAAGCTACACGCTGTCCTTGCTTTATAGAATCATAGAAGTCATAGGATCATTAAGACCCCAAGGATCATCTAGCCCAACCATCAACCCATCACCACCATGCCCACTAACCCATAGAATCGTTAAGTTTGGAAAAGACCTGCACAACCACCTAAGTCCAACCATCAACCCATCCCTCCATGCCTACTAAATATTACCTTCTTAACAGGCTCCTTCAAGGTAATGAACCATTTACAGGGCACCTGGAACTGATTGTAGAGCTGGATGGTTTCCTCCTGACACTGCCCACACTGGACAGTGGAGAACTCCAGGCTGTCCCTGGAGATGCAGAGGGATGGCATAGTCACGCAGGCACGAAGGCAGAGGTGAAACGTGGGGCCTCCTGTGACCTAGTGAAGAGTAGAGTGTCCAGCTGAGAGCCCAGGTGGGTCCTGCTGCTATGCCTTGCCTGACATAAGTGACAAAAGGTGGTACCTTGATGGGCAGCAGCACATCTGCTGCTCCAAGTGGCACGTTGGCACTCTGCGGGTCGAAGCGCACCTCGAACGTCTCGGTCTCGCAGTATGGCAGGTTTGTCACACGGTCCAGCTCCACAGTGAAACCTTCAAGGATGACAACAGTGCAGCTGAGATGAGCGACCAACGCACCAAAAAGTCATACAGGTGTGACTGCTCTGTGAAGGAGCCCTTTTCACCTCTAGAGAAGACTTGCTGCCCTGTGTCACAAGGAATCCTTCACCCCAAGGATGGTTGGTGACCTCCTCAAAAGGGATATCCAGCTAAAGTTCCCTTACTCAAATGGAGGAACAACAACTTGGAGGAGGCATTCATTCATCTCATGGTAACTCAACATGGTGTCTCATGGCATGGTGGATGACAAGCCTTATGTCAAAGCCTGTTTTGGAAGTCTGTTTTGATGCAAAGGAAGACCTCACAAGCTCTTTCCTCATGAAGGATGAACAGAGGTGTTATGACCAAAGCACTTCTCAACCACAAAGGGTTCCTCTATTTGCAACGCAAGCCCACAGCGTGTACAAAACCTCTTGGTAGTCAGGAGCTGGAGATGCTGAGAGGCTTCCCAGGTGACTGGGCCATCTCAGTCCTGCACCCAAGCATTTGGGCAGCCACAGGTGGGCCAGGACACTGTCCAGAAGAACTCAGGCTCTACACTACTGAGCATGGAGTCCTGAAGAGGAGCAAGCTGTACAAAAAAGCACTCAAAACCCTCCATGTGTCCAGGGCCATACACCATCAGAAATGATGAGAAGCACCTCCATCCCACTTACCTGTGTCACGCAGGACACGTCCGTCTGCACAGAAGGACACAGGCAGCTGCCCAGTGTTGGTGACCTTCACAATGTGTGTATGGATGTTACCAAGAATGACATAGCCAAAGTCCAGGACGTACTCAGGCAGCTGCACCCTGAAAGAAGGAATAAGGAGAGTTTTTAAACTATTCCTCAGCTAGCAGTGAGATCTTAACAAAAAGCAGGTTAGTTTTAAATGGTGTAAGTGCATGGATATGGGTTCACGGATAGTAGATTCCATGGATCCTAGCACTGGTGAAGGCAGTTACCAGCACACATGAGATTCATGGAAAGGTCTTTTTCCAGATGAAACCCACTCAGCAAAACACAAACCACCTGTTTTGTAGTGTGTCTTCTACCTCAGTCATTTGTTGGAACAAAAGAGGCTAGTTAGAAGGGGTGTTGCCTGTGGTGATGGATAGGCAACATGGTCTGCATTGGAATGGAGCAGGTGGGGAGTTAGGCACCCCCAAAGCTTGTGGGTGGCCCTGCAGATGGGAGGGCACCCAACTGCTCATAGACAGCGTGGTACATCCCTCTGGATCAGCTCCTTCCCAGATCCCAGCTCTGCAGGAGTTCTCAGGAGCAGTGGTGCTGGGCGTTACCTTGCGGCACTTGAAGGCAGGGAGTCCCCACCAACCTGAGAAGCCTCTGAAGAGCTCGCTGGTCAAAGACAAAGTCCTCTGGGAGACAAGAGACCTGCTGCTCCAAGGCGTGTTCCTCTACCAGCATCTCTTCCATTTGCATCTGCAGCCGAATGTCCAACTGTGGAGAGCAGAGTCAACGGGCTGGTTGCCACCTATTAGATAAGGTTGCCGAGGGCTCCATCCAACCCAACCTTGGGCACCTCCAGGGATGGGGCACCTACATTCAGCTATTAAATTCCATGAATGTGGCAGAATTTGTGAGCAAGCACCCCAGTGATGCCCTGCATCTCCATCACAAAGTGCTATAAACTCAAAGATGATGCAGAAGGGATGGATGATCACAGGCAGGAGGTCCCAGGTGACAGCAGGGCACACCCAACCCCACTGCAGAAGGGTGGCACATGCCAAACAGGGCAGAACCAAGTTCTCACCACTGTATCCAAGTCATCCACGGGTGTCTCAGTGGCTGTGGCCTCCCCAGCAACAACTACTTCATCTTTCTGGCTCTCTTTCTCCACCTTCTCTTTTGCCTCCTGAAGGATCTTCTCATATTTTTCATTTCCTGAAGGAAGAAAATATCCGAAAATAGAAGTGGGAGTACAGCACCAATCTCATGTAAGCTGGGAAGCACCCCTCCTCCAACCTTGTCTTCTCACAGCAGCACTCTGCAGGCAGTCTATGGCAAGCAGGTGCTGCTTTTCCTCTGAATCTGGATGCTCACTTCCACCCATCTTCCCCATACAGAGGAACACCTCATCCCCTGCAGTGTGATGCTAATCTGTCCCTGCCAAGTGCCCTGCTGGTCATGTAGACAATAATCCTTCCAGCTGGCAGACACACTGGCAAGCCCTTCCTGGGGCAAAGCCCACATGGGTTCCCTTAACTGGGGACTCAAAAATCTGCTGGAGGGCTGGGTGTTGGGGTGTGACACCCCTCAAGCCTCCAGGTGGGTGACAGTCACCCAATGGGTGTATAGCACAGGAGGAAAACAGGGGACCTTCCTGGGGATAGAGAGGCAGAGCTCACCTCTGATATTCCTGGGCAGATCCAAGCAGATCCTGGGAAAGCTCCCCTCCCCTTTCAAAGTGATGGTTTCTGGCTCCAAGTGCCCCACTTGGATCTGGAAAGTCCTGCAGAAGGCTCCAGGTACTCCTGGTAGGTAGTAGACCTTCAGCACCTGCTCCTGGCTAGGTCCAACATAACCCTGCAAAGAGTGGGAGAAGGAAGGGGGAAGGCACCAAAGTTGGGTGGACAGACAGTGAGCGACATACAGGAGCAGAGAGGGGAAAGCAGAAGTGACAAGGCTGATGCTGCTACAAGTCTCAGCTGCGACTTCGGAAGCTCACAGCAAGAGGGCATCAGCGTGTCATCCTTTTGTAGGATGCCAGGTGCTCCTCTCCTCCTTGCCCCCCTCACTGCCCCACAAAGCTCTGCAGGAGCAAGGGACCTGCACCAGGGCTGCCCATTTCTGGCAAAGGAGCCAGCTAGAGAACAAAAGCAGCCCTTCTCTGCCCCACAGGGCCAAGGTTCAGTGCTTGTGCTGCCCTGTACTCACCGTGCTGGGCAGCACCAGGGGCACGCCAGGCAGAGGGCAGTCGCTGGGGCTCATCACCTGGTACTGGAATCCCACCTTGCCACTGTTCTGCAGGGTGAGCTCTGCTTCAGCAACTTCATTAAACAGCTGTGGAGGGACAGAAGATGGGCACTGAGCCTCCTAAGGTGAGATGACACTAACGTGGGGATCCCACAGCTGCAGGGCATAGGAACGGGTATCAGGGCTGGCTTGTAGAGGTGCAAAACAAACCACATACAGAGGGTCAAATGCCACCAAAAATCAAAGATAAACCAGGACAGCTGCCCTGTTCTGCAGTGCCAAAGTCTAGTGGCCACTTCTGGGTCATCACCCCACTACTCATCATTTATCCCTGCAAAGTAGCATGCATGTTGCAATAGCTGGATGGGCATTTGTCTGCAAGCATTGGTGGAGCTAGCAGCAAAAAGGGAGACAGTGCTGTATGTAGTTAGAAATATCTGAATGGCTTTTAGTTGAAAACAGGGAAAGTAGGAGTTATTCTGGGGAAATTCTCTCCACCTACTGACTGGGAAGCCCAATTCAGCTTCTCCCCTGATTTATTTTGTTGCTTAATCAAAAGCAGTAGTAAAGAGCATCTCCTTGGGTCTCAGCCTGTAGGAGCTGGATGTCCTAAGGACATGTTCCTCACCCTTCTGCCCAGGGAAGCAGTGCTAGAAACCTTGAGGAACTCCCAGCTCTGCAGAATGGAAATGGCCATAAGAACAACAGCTGGGATGCAAGATGTGTTACACAGATGCTGGAGGAAGGGCAGGGAAAGCTGTCCACCTGACAGAGTTCGTGGAAAGGGTCCTAGACCTTGCTGAAGATGAGGACCAGCCCCAAGAGAAGCTGTGGTACCTGCAGCCCCCAGTCGATCTCTGTGACATCGAGGAGGTAGCTGATGACTGAGGCCTCCCCGCTGAGCATCACCTCGTAGGTTGGACCCCCCTGCACCTCACACAGTGCCGTGATGTGGACCACCAGGTTGGCATGGCCAAAGAAGGTGAAGGTGACCTGCTGGCTCTCGCCTGGCTGCAGTTCGCCATATAGTGGCAGGATGTCAAAAACCTGCAGGAAGGGGAGGTTGGGGTAAGGAGCATCAAGGTCAGTGCAGAAGAGCCACCCAGCCCTGGGGTGAGGCTGGAGCTCTGGCTTGGAGTGAAGGACGTGGCTGCAGGGGCACTCAGACACACAGAATCATCCTAACCTCTTTCACAGCCATTCCGCTTTTCAGCGGAGGAACCACAGGGAAATCTTCTCCCATACTCACTAATTAATGCTTTCATTAATACATTACATTAGCATAATTTGGGAGGTCTCCTGGCAGCAATGCATTCTCTCCGCAGCAGATCATGCCTTTAGAAGCTTTAACTGCTTTTGGAGAAGCACGAGACTTGGAGATGAGAGTTCTGCAGCTGGGGGAGGGCTCCAGCTCAGCCCACATGGCTTCTTGTCCTTTTCTGGGCACTAACACATTGCCCTCCCTTAAAATGCTGCAGCAAAATCCACTGCAAAAACTTCCTACAGTCTGCTTGATTAATGCCGAGAGAATGAATAATGCCCACTTGATTAATGCCAACAGGGTGAATAATGCCCACAGGTGTGGTCCTTGCTCAGCCCTACAACACGTCCTGCATGGCCTCTCCCAGGGCTGGTTGCTTCATCAGCACTGCACAATGGTGTGCTTGGAGGGATGCAAGGCCACTGAGCAGCACCAAGGGCCATCAGCATGTGCAGGGGCCAGGCAACTGCTTGCTACACTGAAGATGTGGAAGTCAAAGCAAGGAGATAGCTCTTACCTCCTCCACACCCAAGGCAAGGGGCTCGTTCTCCACAAACTCCATCGGTTCCTTGGTCTCCACCAGGCTCTGAGTCTCTGCAGCACTCACCATCTCTGCAGCACTCTCCAGTTCCTGGACAGCAGGTGGTAGCAGCTGGAAAAAGAGCACCAGGAGCTGCAGCAAGAGCTGACTGCTTGGAGGGAGATCAATCTCAGGAGTTGGACTCGATGATCCTTGTGAGTCCCTTCCAACTTGGGATATTCTATTGCTCTATGATTCCATCTGCTGCCACATCCACATCCTACCTGCGTGGGCTCTTCGCTGTTGGTTTGAAGAATCATAGAATATCCTGAGTTGGAAGGGACCCATGCAGATCACAGAGCCAGGAGTTGGACTCCATGATCCTTATGGGTCCCTTCCAGGTTGGGGTATTCTATGAACCAACACTGACAACATCCTATGATTGTCTCAATGGATAAGGAAGAACCTTGTCAAGCTAGACACAGCTGAGATTGAAGCCAGGCACCAATCAAACATGGAATGTCCCTGCCATCAGTTCAATGTGGTTCTGAGCCCATCCACAACTGATGCCCCAAACCTGGACAGGTGAGGTGACTAAAAAAGGGACCCAGCTACAAGAGAAGAACATCAAAAACTGAAAAATAAGGACTTGGGAAGTGACTGGCAGACCTTCAAGTGCTGCTTAGGTTTCATCTCATCTGCTCCCCGCTGCCAGAGAGCTGAAGATCTCCATTGGAGTGACCTTTTTGAATGGCCCCATCCTGGCCAAGGCAGCTGAGATGCTGCTTCAGTGGTATTTAACCTCAAAAGTGCCCTCAAAAGAAGATAACTTGTCCTTGGGGTTTTGATCCCTATTTACACAGGAAGGCTTTGTAATTGGTCTTGGAGTTGAGGAATATGTGCTTCTTCTTAATTAGAAGAAGTGTTTTGTTCTGCAGTCTTGACTTCAGTAGTAGCTGCAAGAGTATTTAGGGGACATCCTGAGACCCAATTAGAGGCTCTATCTCCCCTAACAGATAAAACACAGGGGAAGGCTGAGTTTTCTCACATTCCCTTTTCTTCTCAGGAAGAAATGGCAAGATTTGGCCATCTTCAGCACTCTTCAAAAAGGCTTTTTGGCCTTATATAGTTTATTCTTTGGCCAACAAGCAGTTATAGAGCTTTCAGCTAACAACCAGTGCTGCTCACTTCAGCAGTGTAGAACTCCGAAACTCTGAGCACAGCTCCCCATCCTCCTTCCTAGCCTACAAAAGGAGCTATAAGGGGATTAATTCCCTTCCAGCCCCAACAGAACCTCTCCAAACCCACCATCCTCAACATCTTTCTGCACTACACATACATGTCCTGGTTTCAACACCATTTTGTCGTATCTGCATTTTCAAAACAAGCAAAGCATGCATTCCAAAAGATGTTAGCCAGACTCTTCTAAGCTTACAATCTCCCTTCTCCCCAGAAAGGCTATACAGATATAGCCTAAATACAGCAACGTGAGCAGAAAATCAAACTGCAGTACAGATTTGAGGCAGTTTTGGATCCTGCTTAGGCACATCCACTTGGATTTCCCTGGTTTACTTGTGTATACATGACAACAAAGCAGGAAATCAAAAAGACTGCATGCTTCTAACTCAGCATTTAGCCACACTGCTCTGTGCAGCCACAGGGTATCATTGCTTCTGGCTAAGAAAAAAAACATGTGGACTCACAATGTTTACACAGTTGATATTAGGATGCAAGCAGGCACAGCCCTTCTCCTTGAACTTCATGCTCATTTTGGCATTTCCTGACCCCACCACCACTGGGATCGACCTCCAAAGCACACCAACAGTCAGCAAAGCCATTCCCAAAGCCAGGTGACAGCAGACTGTCTGCAACCTCTTGTTTTGGGAAAGCACCCATCTGCTCTGTGACTGTCAATGCAACATCCAAGCAGGACGTCTATAGGTAGAGACACACTCTACCTCTGTCTCCAGGGGTCCATCTGCATCTGCTGGCTCTGGGGAAGGTTCTCCTGCTGCTCCCACTGCTTGGTCTGGCTCCTTCATGTCCATATCATGGCTGCTGCTGCTTGCTGATGCCAAGGGCTCCATTGGGGCTCCTTCTTCTTTCTTTGGTTGGGGTTTGATGAAATATTTAGGTACTGGAGGACTGAATCTAGAACAGAGAATACATCTGAACAGGGACCTGCAGTGGGAATCCTGCATGGGATGGATGAGCTGTTCAGCAGGATGAGGCTGATGGAAGCCACTGGGGATAGGCTCAAACTCTGTGCCTGGAATGAGGACAGAGCCAAACAGCAGTGCTAAGTACTTTGGGGGAAGGAGGCCTTGGCTGTTTTTAACCAAGAGCCAAGAAGAGGCTTTTGCAGCAGCCTTGGGTGCTTCACTCCTAGCTGGGAATTTGGTGCCTGCCCTTAACAATACACTCCCCAGTGGGTACTCATGGCTCAGCCAGTCCTCCAGCCAACATCCACCCTAGCAAGGGAAAATAACCACAGCTTGGAGCTGCTTGAGATAAATACTACGGGGTTAATAACTCCTGAGGAGAGGTAAAGCCCAGAGATGGAAAATCCATAACCATTTATTAAATTACCCCTGATTCTACAGAATGGTTTGAGGCAACTTCGCGGCGCCTCGACAACAGCAATATTTCTCATGCTGAAGTAGAAGCTCTCTGGGACTCCAGGAGTTGATGTGATCATCGAGTACTGCTGCAAGGCAGCCATGGACCACTTCCAGGGGGAAAGCCTGGAAATGGGAGCAATAAGTGCAAGACGAAAGGGAAGGAATCCCAACAAGCCAACGGGTCAGTGAGAGCTGCTGGGCTTCTGCTTGCTGGGACTTCATGTCCCAGCAAGGGACCCCAAGGTGAGGTCTTAGAAAAGCAGAGGGAGGGGGGAGATGAACACGGTGTCCATCTCACCCAACCCCAGCTGCCTTCCACCATCCAGGGTCTCCCACTGCGTGTGCACGGAGTGCAGCTCAAACCTCCATGGAGCGAAGAGTGGGGATGGGAGTGCAGTTGGATGGCCAGTGGGGAGGGAGGGAGGAGGCCCTGCCATCCCCAGCCTCTGAGATGCCAGAAATAAGCCTGTCTGTGAGACTGCTGGGGACACAGCTTCACACCGCTTCCCACACCCTCCTCCCAAAATAGAGGAGCTAGAAATCACGCTGCTGCTGCCAACCCGATGTGATGATGCAGGCTGAGCAAGAGCCATCAGCACTGGGACGGACACCCAAACTGCATCTTGCCACTGCAGCTGGCTGGATGCAAGCAGTCTCTGCTTTGAGAACGAGCATTCCTCCTCCTCACGGGGCACTGGAGCAGCAAGAGAGGAGACCTGGCCCCATAGACTGAAGGATGCTGCTCCCACATTCAGCTCCTGCATGTGAAATCACCTGAAACCTCAACTGACCCATCATTTTCCATCAGAAAAATCAGACAGGGTCTTGAAAGCTTCTCTTGCCACAGCTTCTGGCTCTCTCAGAGCTTTTCCATGGGACCTGGCACTGCAGAACCCCAACCACTGGGGCAGGGCCAGGCGCCATGGGCACCTGCACTTCTCACCCTGCCCGTGGGCACAGAAAGGCACAGGAGATGTTTCTGGAGGAGGTCAACCCATAAAGCACCACTCTTCTTTCAGTTCCAGGTGACTGCACTGAAAATAGCCTTCACTTGCCCTACCCCAGTGTGTTCCCCAATGCCATGGCACTGCTCTCCAAGACCACCATGGAGAATGGAAGCGCTTGGGTTGGTCACCACTGGGTAAAGGAATCACAGAACCATTAAGGTTGGATAAGACCTCTCAGATCCCAAAGCCCAACCCCCACCCACCCCCACCATGCCCACATCCCTCAGTGCCACATCTCCATGGTTCCCCCAGGGACAGTGACTCCCCTACCTTCCTGGTCGGCTGTGCCAGTGCCTCACTGCTCTTTCTGAGAATAATTTGTTCCTAATATCCAACCTGAGCCTCAGAAAACCCAAGTTTTCTTCGTTTCATCTCCTCATCATCTCTGCCCCTGAGCTCAGAGCCTCCTGAGAGCTAGCTTGCATCCCAAGCACGAATTGCAGCTCTCCAAACTGAAAGACCCAACACCATGGGGCTGTGGAGAAGCAGTTACCTTGGAGCTACCAAAGCCCCAGATCTGCTGCCCCAGGGGGCTTGTGAGCTCTCTGAGTCACAGCAGGCTCATGACAACACTGGGGAGAAAGGGGTGCACACTCCTGTCCCTCGTGTGAGACTCCCCAGCACCAGGGCACAACAAATGCGTGCATTTCAGATGTAACTTTTTGCTACCCCTCTCCTCTGGCACCTGACAGAGAGCTGCTGTCAGATTTTTGCCTTGCACTGTTTTTCACTGTCTCTATTTTCCATTTCTTCCTAGTTATAAAACCACCACAAACAAAGGCCCCATCAAGTACAACAAGAGATTGTTTTTGTCAGTAACGAGGCAGCATCCTGGCTGGCAGGGTCCCTGCAGTGCAGCCTGCCGGGGGACATGGCAGGAGGGAGGGCAGAGGAACAAGAAATTATTAATGCCACAGAAGACCCACTTGGGAGGAGAAAGACTCCTTGTTTGTTCGAAGTAAATCGGTGGAAAAAATCCCAGGTAGAAAAGAAAGAGAATCTTCCTAACTCAACAAGCCCTTTACACAAAGGATTTGCTAGCGATGCATTGCTTTGGGTTTGTAGCCATGAAGTTCCCACTGCAGAGGCATCAGATCAAGGCAGAAAGCAGGTTTAATAGGTGCCACAGCTGTGCAGATGGTTTGTCCCGGAGCACGGACCACATGGAGCACGCAAGCTGCCTCCCAGGAAGGTTTGTGTACCTGGGTCTCAAACAGGGACAGGGACAAAGGGGTCATGCAGGAACAGCAGTGCTCAGAAGGAGCCATGCATTGCTGCTTGCTCCCATAAAGAAGAAAACCTTGGAGAACAGCTGACTATAGTGTTGAGCCTTTGGCAGTAGCAGGAAGGATGCATTTGTTACAGATGTCTCTGGTTATTCTAGAAATGCCTCGTACAACCTGTGGATGCAATGCTTTTCTTTTTGATGGGAATCTCAAGTCACATGGAGGAGCTATGTCCTTTCCTTGGAAAGAGGCACAAGTCAGCCCTTGTGGAAGAAACCTTAAAGATAAGAGATCTTAAAGATAAGAAATGTGGTGTTTGAATTTGGCTCTGCCTCCCTCTGGGTTGTTCTGGAAATTGATCCCGACGCAGCAGAAAACACTGCAGTGCAGTGCTTAACTCAACTTGGTGAGGTGCAAGGGAAGGGGAGAGACTGATCTCAGCCTGTCCCTGCTCTGTGCTCTAGGGGAGGAGGAACCACGAGAGATTCATGGCTCAGCAGCGTTGGAAAAGAGGCATGGTTGGCATGACCTGGGCACGTCCAACCACAGCAATGCTTGGGCTGGGTGACGTGATTGCTCTGCTTGAGGAACTAAAGAGTACGGAGGAGGAGAATAATGCATGCAACAGTTAGAAGAAAAAAAAAATAATAAAATCTAGGCACAATCTTGTCCAGACAGAGAAATAACATTTTTATGTCCTGGTCAAAATAAATGTGTGTGTCTGATTGATGCTGGGAGCCTCTGATGATGGGCTCCAGCAAGGTTAGATGGATGGATGGTTAGATTCCATCAATCTCACCTTCATGGGACCCGATGTTTGATTCTCCCCACGTCAGGCTGAGTTAGTTTGATCCGATAATTTAGAATACCAACAGTGCTTAATGTGGACCAGAAATAATATCTGACATGCTGCCCTTCTGCTGGGCTCTTAATGAGCAATTTGAGGTGTTAATAGCTCGGAGACTGCCTTCATTTCCAGCTCTGCCACAGAGAATCACATGGTGTCTGCTGAGGGACCCAGGGAGAGTATATTAATGCTTAATTAAGATGCAGAGCAGAAATGGGAGCTGTCGTAACATCCTCCTCACTAACAAGCCAGCAAAGGGTCTACACCCAAGACCAATGGAGCGCAGGCTGCCATGCTGCCCATGCTCCCATGCTGGAACTGCTTGGTGCTGCCCAGCCAATGGAGCTGGGTGACTCAGCATCCTCTGCAAGAACCACTGCCTGTGGGCTCAGGTCCAGCAAAGCCAATTTAGGTGGGGACAGGGTGATTAAAAGCTGAAAAAAAAACAACTCAGCTCTCACATTTCCAAAAACTCAAAGGGGTTCTAAATAATAAGAGTAAAGATAAACAGGCAACCGGCCAACAAGTGGCCCCAGAGGAAATTAATTCCATACAGGCTTTGGTGTAATGTGCTTGTTTCTCTGTTATTATAAAATATAAGCATTGTTCTATCATCAAAATTAGATTCTCCCTTTAGCTTGTAATTAAACCCTAATCTAATTTACCAGGAGATGACAGCGGCCTCCAAGCAACGATTACAGCCCTGCTCCCCTCCTGCCTGCCTACCTCCCCCTGCATGACTGGAAACCTTTAGGGCCCATTCCTGATGGTGCCATGCATCAAGAAGGTCTGCTGTTACTTGCTCAGACCCAGCTGAGAATGGGCTGCCCAGAGCCCAAATCCTCCCCTGAGCCCTCCACACAGCCACAGCTAATTTCCAGTCCCCAGCAGGTCTCCTGCTGTGAACCAGATCCAATTCTCCAAACAAAGCTGCTTATTGATGATCTGTATTATTTAAAAGAGCAGCACTTCAATGCACAGTGGTTAACTTTCCTAGGGCATTATGGAAAAACCATTTGCTGCTGTAATTAAAACCATCCAGACTAGACTTTTGTACTATGGGGAGAGGCCACAGCGGGAAGAACGGCTGGAAATGTGCTTACAGATGTGCTTCAGCATGACTGCAAGATGGCCCTTGGGCTTGGAATCCACGGGGGAGCTCTGCTCCCTGGGGGCGCTGGTTTAGTGGGCAATATAGGTGGTAGGTCATAGAATCATAAAATGGCCTGGGATGAAAAGGACCACCGTGACTATGTAGTTTCAACCCCTCTGCTATGTATAGGGTTGCCAACCCCCAGACCAGGCTGGCCAGAGCCACATCCAGCCTGGAACAGTTGGACTTGATGTCAATCTTTTACAACCTTAATGACTTTACGACTCAGAGGTAAGAGAGATTCTGGGCTACAGATGAAGGTTGAAGTGTTGTAGGCTCCTACAGCCTCCATTTGCAGCTGTAGGACACACCATGTCCCTCCCAAGTCTCAGACTGGTGCAGGTCACCTCTTCCCTGAGCACTCACCCCGACCGCATCCAGTAGGTGACATTTCCAGATGGGAAAGCTGAAAGCAATTTGTCAGATGGCAAGCAGACAGCCTTGGGCTCTGCAAATTACAGACACAAGGACACAAGGAAGGAGAAAAGGGCAAGGCACGTACCTCATCTGGCTCACACGGCTGCCTGCCAGGAACGACCAGCGGTACCGCACGAGCAGCGGGCTGCAGTTGGTCATCTCAACGTAACGCACGTCCTCAGTGTCGTTCAAGATGCAGCCAAAGTCCACGGCCGTGGTCCCCATGTGAAGATTTGGGAAGTAGACTTCCCCCCGAACAGCAACGTGCTCCTCAAGAGGGTGCTCGAGATATTGTATTTTCAGAGCCCGCTCTGCTACCCGGATGTTCAAACCCTCTTCGTAAGCGGGGTTAAATCTGATGGAGAGGTGAAGTTCCTCCCCAGTCTTCAGCTTTAGTGGCTGTAAGGAGATGAGATGTTAAGGTCAGGCTGGATGGGGCCTTGGCCAACCTGACCTAGTGCTTAATCCAGCAGTTGACCATGGCCATGGCAGGGGGTGGAACCAGGTGGTCTTTGCGGTCCCTTCCAACCCAAGCCATTCTATGATTCTGTGTTAATCAGCAGCATGATGCAGTTCCATGTCTGGTGGCATGAAGTATGTAAATACGTGGTGTTCCAGGTGGGATGCCAATGTGGGTTTCTCAGTTCATCCCTCATTTTCTCTATGGTGTGTGTCTGCTCACAAGCACCCTGAACACCTACATGGGACTATCTCAGGCTTACATTTCTGCTCTATACAAGAGAAAAACTGGTCTGCTGAATCCTGGACCTGAGAAAGCTACATGCCAAAAACATAACCACATCAGCTCTATGGTAAGCCCTGACTCCTGAAGAGTTTCTTCATTCTTACACTCGGAATATGGGCAATGGCATTGCAGCCTCAGGCTCGCAGCAGAGAGGGAAAATCCAAATTTACCCATTAGAAAGGCAGCTTGTTTCTTTCAGCAGCTCAATTAAAATGTGGTTTAGCTCAGACCAGGCTGCTGCTGACCCAAAGACCAAACATCTCCAATTCTTGGAGCTGCACCATGAAGCCCGAGCTGCTCACCTGGGTGTCCATGGAGAGAGGCTGCTGCTCTGCGTTGCAGAGCAAGAAGGGCTGCTCCACGAACAGCACCACACTGAGTGGCAGGGAGGAGATGTTCTTCAAGTGCAGAGGTTTGTGCTGAGCAGTTAGGACATCGCTGGGTTGCTACAGAGACAGGAAACAACAAATGGAGAAGGAGTGGGCATTGGGCTCCTTCCCTTTCTGCTGCATTGCACGTTTTTCAACCTCTGAATTGCAGATCTCTCTATTGACCACTCTAATTGCTTTTCCCTCTTTTAGAAAGATTTTCTCAAAGTTCATCAAACACTTTTCTTTTTCAGAAGCCACAGCATCCTGCAGGGGACTGGAGACATCAGTCTCTTACAGAGGAAGCAATGGGACCCAAGAGGAGGCAGCTGCTTCTACATGGCCAAAACAAAGCAAATCCACATCATACAACTCCAGCTTTGGGCTGAGAGGTGCAAGGCTCATTTCCACTTGTGTAAGTTAGTGTTTGGGAAACGAGCTCTACACGCATTCCTCTCAGCCATCTGCCATGCCATCGTGCTCAGTAAATGGGAGAGCACACATTGAGCAGAGCGTGGGCACCAGGGAGGAGAGAAAAGCTTCTCATTAAATCTGAGCTGCTCGCAGGATCGTGGGCTATGCTGAGAGCCAGGGAGCTGGAAGAGAGACCTGGAAACACTGACAATAAATAATGAACTATTTTCTCTTTTTCAGACACCTTGTGGGAGAGGGAAAGATGATGCAGGAGGCAGGAGTTAGGAGACCAAAGGGCACCTGCTTTGCGTTGCTGTTATCGTCAGCGCAACTGAAGGACGTCTGCGGCTTCTTTGAAGGAGGTGATGGGGAAATGCAAAGAGCCAACATTTCTACCAGCAGCAGGGAGAGTGGCAGAGAGACAAGAGACCATGACAGCTTTTCCTCATCAATCTGAGCTGCTGACAGCACTCTCGGTTTTCTCAGCCTCCCTATAGGACCGGTGTTCAGACTTCAGTGTGCCACAGGGGATCCTCAGAACTCCTCTACACTGAGTACAGAAACCAATGCCTCTCTAGAAGTGGCCCCAGTCTGCTTCTGACAGGGAGCTGTAATCCCAGCATTACGTGGGTGAGGAAGCAAGGAATGGTCCTGTTCAAATCAGTAACCAAAGCTCCATGGACTCGGAGAAGACTTAACTTTGCATCCCGAAGGCTTTAGGCCAGCAGCCCCACAACTGAGCACGAGGACACAACCCAGCCACTTACCTTCTCCACACGGAAAGTGATTTCCCTGGAGGAGAGCTGCAGGACAGGGGCAATGAACTCGCACGTGATGTCCACCTGCATGATCTGGGTCTTCCCTGCCTTGCTGCCTATGATGGCATGGCACAGCAGCCGCTCCGTCACCACCTGCAATGCCACAGTCTCCCATGTGCCCCATTGCTGAGCATAACCTTTTCAGAAAGCAGTAGGACATCACTACAAAAATAACTGCATTAAGGGAAAAGAGGGTCCAAAGCCAACAAGCCTTCCCTTGGAAGCTTAGAGGAAAGGATACAAAGGAGAAGCCCATGTAACAGGGCATCTCAGGTGGCAGCCGTCTGCCCAAGCTAAGTGTTCTTACACTCCAAATTCTCCTGGTTCCCCTTGTGGAATCACTTCTCCACATCCCCCTTTTGCCCCACTGCAACCCCACACAAGCAAGGCAAGAGCCTTCCCAGAGGCTTGGAGGTGGCCCCAGGAGCCCAAACTGAGCTCACAGATCCATATTCAGCTTTCATTGAATCATAGAATGGCCCTGGGCTGAAAAGAATCATAATCATCATCTAGTTTCAACCCCCATGCTATGTGCAGGGCTGCCAACAACTAGACAAGCACACAACACCCTCTCCAGTGCCCTGGTCTTTCTATTTCCTCCCTGGTTCCCTTTCCCTCTCTCCAGCAATCTCCTAGAGTTCAGAACTGCAAAGTGAAATGCGTGGAGAGTCCCACCACATGAGTTGCCACATCTTCCTCCACTACCACCCTCAAACACCTTTCAAAACTGGGGGCATGGTGCAGATTCATTCCTGCTCACTGGCTGCTTCCCTGCACAATTCCCTTCCAACCCGAGCCATTCTGCAGTCCTCTGAATTGGGCTTCCCCGGGCAAAAGGGGCCCATGCAGCGACCCCATTAACACCTCAAGCTGCAGCTCACGGGTGCACAGCCCTACTGGCAGACCAACTGCCTTTGGGACAGCAGGGCTGGTGTGGAAATATTGACACAAGCCCCAGCTGTCAATGGTAACGATCCCTGGGAGCAGTTCCCCACGTGGAGAACGTCCTCCTGTGATCACCAGGGCTGACACACGCTGTGTTCATTTTTCTCCTCTGTAGCTTGGTGTCAGACAAGCCCTCTGCCTGTGTTTGTGCACGGAGGAAAAATGCTGCTGCTCCCAGACGCTGCCCCCTCCCGCAGGTGTTGTGGATGCTTCCCCCAGATATATCACCTTGTCTTTCTTGTGTGTTGTTGTTTAATTATTATTTACTTACTTCCTAATCTCTCTGAGCTTAATTCTTTTCTCTGCCCTTCCCTTCCGCCTCAGCATGGGATGCTTTATCGCCTTATCACCTTGTCACCTGCTGTTTGCCCCCTAAAGTAGCCCATATTTTGATATCAGCAAGATGGCTTTATGGTAGCCATAGAAACAAGAAAAGCCTTAGCAACTGATGGTGGCCAGCAAGGAAAGCAACTGGTGCTGCCATGGTAACTTGTGGCATTTAAACACTTTCTGAAGGCAAATGCTCATTTTCTCCATTAAGAGCCAAGGGGCACTGAGGTCGACCCCATGGATGTAACCCGATGGGAAGGGCTCAGCCCCAAACCCAACCTTACCCTTGGAGTGCTGGAGAAGCCTTCCAGTGTCATCTCCATCGTCCTGCCCGGCATCAGCTCCAACCTCAGCGGCCAAAGCCTGAACACGGGGCCCTGGGGGGGGCTGTCCTTGGTGTCACCCACAGCTGGGAGGCGACTGCGCTGGTGGAGCGGGGTGAAGCCTTCTATGGTCCAGTAGAGCAGGTGGGTGCGCCTTCCCCTGTTCGTTATCTTGAAGTGATAAGAGCAGGAACTCAGGCTGGAAGAGAAGCAGAGAAGATGGAAAGTGTCAGGGAAGCTGGGATTTCCCAACAGTCACCCAGCTTCAGCACTCTGCTGGCTACAGCAGAAGCCAGACCACGGCTGTCCCAAGTTTATCAGCGTGCAACATTTGGTCTGTGTGAGAGGAACAGCTTTCATGAATCATTAAGGAAAAGACCACTGAGCTCATCTAGTTCAAACACTGACCCATCACCACCATGCCCACTAACTTCAGGGCTCCACACTCACTGTATTTTTCCAAGGTGCTTCCCCCAGCATCTCTTGCTGCCCCCAACAGATCACCATCCTTTGCCCTGGTGCTGTGTTTTGGGATGATAAATAGGACATTGGTACATGGGATCAATGGAAGTTCTCCTGATATGAGCACAGCAGTGAGAGCCAGTCTGTCTGCAGAGGAGACCAGCAGGGGGTAACTAACCAGAGCGAGACATAAACCTAAATGAGCATTTAATGGAAATTGATTCTTTCATGTAAAGAAACACTAACTGCAGGCAAGGCTGGAGTAACTATTTTACCCATTATAAATCTCAGCTTGGCCAGGGAATGAATGAGTTCCAGGAAAAGTTCAAAACCAGCACAAAACACACGTCCACCCTAAGGAGCTAAATACAAACACAGAAGGCAATGAGTCTTTGAAACAGACTGCAGAAGTGTTTGCTGTGTAAGAACTCAGCATGAGACGTCTCATGGAGAACTCAAAGCACTCGTGCCAGATGCAGGACCACAGCCCTGAGAAGCTCAGCTGGTGCCTGGGCTCTTTGTAAGGACCTGCCTTCCTCCCCTGCTCGTAAGACACAGAAGCCCCTCTTCGAGATGAGCCCTTTCAATTAACAATTAATTTATCCTGCCCAATATCAGCAGGCTTTTCCTCCTCTCGCTTTCAGGGCTGGTCATAGAAAGTGTCCCCCATGCCCACGGGACATACCTGTCCCCAGCCACCATCCCATGCCTTGTGATTCCACAGCTGTGATGGCAAAGATGGCAGAAAAAATAATAACAAATACAAAAATACAGGCAGGAGAAACAAGGGAAAACTATACCTAATAACCAGAAGCTCAGCAGGGAAAGACAAGTGAGCTGATCAAGGGCAAAGAAATTCTACTGCTCCTCCAGCACTGCCGGGCAGAGGAGAAATAAAACAGCATCATTAATTTCGTCAAGGAGTTGCTAACAAGCTACCACCAGGTTTTACGCTGTTGTGAACCAATACTCCACACTGAGTGAAAAAGCAAGCAACATTATTGCAAAGGGAAATATGTTTATATTGGTAATGTAGTGTTTTTCAGCCAGAGGCTTCCGGGACCTGCTGTTTTGCTCCAGATCTCTATTTGACAAAGTGAGGAAATGAACACATTATAACTAAGGGCGATTCAGCGACAAGTTAGCAACTGGTTTCCATTGCGGTCGCTTTTGAGGGCGAGCGCTTTATGCCTTTCAAACGGCTATGAGGCATTTCTAAAGGAATTCCTATCAATGAAGCACTGCTGGGACCTCAAGAGGAAGGATTGACCTGAAGGACCGCAATGCATCCCAAACTCTTGAGCCCCTACCTGAAGTGTGGCCCCAGGTTGAGCTCTGGTGCAAAGGGTTTATCGGTGACGATGGTGGTGCCGATGCCAACAGCCCGGACGGGGATCATGTAGGTGCTGCTGCTCTCTATGAAGATGTTCACATTGTCCTGGAATTTCTTGGTGTCGTCCAGGTTGGCTATGACAGCCACCGACACCTCAGTCTCAGGGGGGATGACGCCTTGATAGGGTTCAACCCTCCAGCATGAATCTTTGCTGTCCTGCAAGAGGAGCAGGATCAACTCAGGGTGGGAGCAACGGAGATTTGTGAGTGCAGGGGAAAGGAAGGCTGAAGGTATGAGGGTAAAAGACACAGTACATTTCACAAAATCTAAGCTATGCTGTCTGAAAAAAACAATTATGCAGGGGTTTATGCAACTTGTGTTTTACCTCCCTGGGAGAGGACCCCCCCTTCACCAACCCAATTTTGACCAATCCAAGGGATGCCAAACAACCTGACCCTGAATGCCTCCAGGGATGGGGCACCCACAGCTTCTCTGGGCAACATGTTCCACCCTCACGTGGACGACACCATGAATCCCCTTCCTGCCCCCACAGCCCTTGCCACTGCGCTGCCACCAGCCAAAGAACATGTCCAAACCAACCAGTGGGTGTGAGATCTTCACTGACATTAAGGTACAGCTTTTCCTCTGATTTGTGCTGACATAGGGTAGCTCACTTGAAAAGGAGACCCGATAGCTCTGCTCCAGAGGTGAATCTGCAAGTTTGCTACATGACAAAGCTCATTTATCAAAGCCTGGCAGCAAGTCGGGCAGTAAATTGTGCCCAAGAAACTATTGCTGAGGAATAGTGATAGGTTGTCTGGATGGAGACAGGCTCTGAATTCCCAGTGCAGACCCGCTGTACTCCTCAGGGTGATTTGCAGCATGCCTTCATCCCTGCATTAGAGCTTGGATGCGAGGGGCAGCACCCAGCAGGAGACCCACCAGGACCAACAGGTTGTGCTGGGCCACCTCCATGTGGGTTTGTAGGGCAGCTCCTGCCCACACCAACCAAATTTCCCCCATGGTGCAGAAATCCCTTGGAGCTCCAAGTCTCTAGGAGCTGGAAGTGGGTGGTCCCATACATTCCATTTATAGGAATCCGCAGTCTAAGCTCTGACTTCTGATAACATCCCTGCTTCTTGCTTTTCCCTAAGTGCTCTGGGAAATGATGCAATCACAGTAATGCACTGAATAGACAAAGATAGTGGCTATTTTTGTCCCTGTAGGAGTTTGCACTATTGGACATCAGAGTACCTGAGTGCTAAGCAAGGGTTGGGATCAATCATTTAATCAAGAAGCTTAGCACCGAGATCATTAGCTCCTCATCACAGGACAGACTTCCATTGAGAGTAAGAGCTGCCAAAATCTGTCTGTAATGAGCACCAGTGAGTGTGAGAGATGGATGGCAGCTCTCAAGAAACAACAGGGGAACCACCGCACTACTCACAGCCAGTTAATTAAGGGTTCTGGTCCTTCTAGCCTTGCACAAGCCCAAGGGGAAGCAGAACTCAATAGTCAGAACGCAGCTGTCCTCCTTCCCAAGCAGCATTTCTTTAAGACTAGTCAGCTGAGCAGGGACAGACTGATGCTCTACCTGGGATCTCTGCCAGGCAGAGTTGTGATGCTGCAGAACAGTTGCTGTTGACTGCAAAGATCTGATCAGGCAGTGGAACAGGGAAGTGGTGGAGCGCCCATCCCTGGAGGTGCCCGAGAACCATGGGGATGTGGCACTGAGGGTCATGGTTAGTGGGCATGGTTGGGGTGGGCTGGGCTTGGCTTGGAACTGGTGGTCCGAGTGGTCTTTTCCAACCTTATGACTGTGATTTTACATGGGTTCTGACCACTTGGAGATGTCTGATGTCCAGGGACTGAAGGGGCAACCGATTCCCATGGACAGCCAAGCAGCCAGAAATCCTCCAGCTTTGCACCAACTCTGCAAAGGGCAGCAAAGAGATGGCAGGTGGACTGCTTAGGTCCAGCTTCAGACCCAGCACACCACCAAGGGAATGTTCTACAATAAATTTAAAAAAAATAAAAATCAAAACTGATGTGTGGGACTTGCTGCCACTGACAACAGAGCCTGATTTGTCACACTTGATTCAGCTGCTTGCCTCCATCTGCTCCCCCTGGTCCCAGCTCACCCCACCAGCACTCAGCCTTGGGGCTCGCCAGGCAGGACACAGCCACAGTCTGGCTGCTGGCTGCCAAGCACAACATTTAATAACCAATCCTTTTCATCGTCCCCTGGGAAAAGCATGCAGCTGAGTCACTCTTGCTTGTAGGAGCGTAATTGCCTTGAAGACTTCTCCACTTCTTTAATTTTGTTGGCCAATGAGCGCAGCACAATACTCTGAGTTTAGTTTCCTTAGATGAATAGATGACAATTTCTTTGTTTACCAAAATACAGCAATTTTGAGAGGGCATGAATTCATGTAAGTTACTGATGCAATAAACACTCTTCCCTACAGCCAGGTTTCAGGCTCCTTTCCCAAAGTCTCCTCCAACCCTTTCCTGCCCCTTCTAAAAGCCACGTGCAACCCACACCCTGGGGAAAACACAGCTTTCTGCCATCCTCAGAACACTTTGGTGCAACCCACTGCCAGCACAAGGCTGCAAATTCCTAGCCATAGCTCACGTTTGTGCCTGATGTCACATTTCAAGGCACGGTCTGCTACATGGAAATGGTCCCTCCAGCTTTGGCAAGACCAAAATCCAAGCCCAGTGCCCAGCTAGCCTCCTGTGCAGCAAAAGAGAGAGATGAACTCCCACCCTCTTCAAAATTCCTTCTGCACAATGCCAAATGGTATGGAATATATATCCCTTTGGCCAGTTTAAGTCAACTGTCCCAATTCTGCTGCTTCTCAGCTCCTTGGGCCCTTCACTGTGAAAGGCCTTGGCTCTGTACAGCACACCTTAGCAGCACCCAGAAACATTAGTGCATTATCAACATTGTTCTTCCCCTAGACCCAAAACATGGCATCATACCAAACACTGAAGAAAACAATTCCATCCCAGCTGAAACTAGAAGACCAACAGAGTTCTCCACCTCAGTGCATGGCTTTGGAGATCTTTCTTTCAGTTCCAGCCTGGCTTGCCTCTCTCCTGGCTGACTCCAAAGCTGACCCCAAAGCAGGGATGTAGGTCATCTGCATCTCAGCTTGCTCTTTTCACCCATAAATCAAGAGGAAAGCATAACTCGACAGGAACAGTGATTTGCACAAAATGGGCACCACCAAGTGGGCAACGTGGCCATCTCCATTACAGCACTCACCTCTTCTATTCTGAATAAGACACTTGCTTTATGCTTTCCCTGTCACTGCCCCTTAATTTAATCTCATTCCGTTTATTAAGCTGCCAGTCCTGCAACATTGCTGTTGTGAAAATTTCAATCAATAGCTCATTCTTTTGAGTGGGGTCTGTGATCTACAAGCCTCACTGCTAGCAGCCACAGTTTCAAAATAAGCCATTCGATGGGAGGCAGGGGAAGGAGCTGTCCTGTGCAGTGAGCCAGCAGGAGATCGAAACAGCAGCCTTAGCATCTTGGAGAACACGAGGCTGGTGGATTTATCACCCAGTCTCATAAATTAGGGCACTGAGAGGCAGATACCTCTTGCAAGCTCCACAGGGTACAACTGCACAAGGAAGGAAGGAAGGAATTGCAATGGGATCGCAGCCACAGGTGCAATCTATAACAAAACAGCATGCAAAACCCTCCAAAAAAACATCATTTATAAACCAGAGCCAGCCACCTGAGGTCACAGAATATTTCATTTTCTCTTTGAGATGGTGACATGGAAATATTGTACGTAAGACCGAGTCTCAGGCTGCTATAGATCAGTCACAATAGGTCAGAAAACAGCCCTGCAATCACTTACCATCTCTGTCCAGAATGATGCAGGGATGACAGCCTGGTTGAAGAGGTGCAGAGTTTGGGAAACATCTTGCAGAACTGGGATACGGCCGAAATTCAGCTTACTTGGTTGCACGTAGACAACTGGGCCTTCTCCAGTGCTCACTAAATGGATTTCCTGCTCCAGGAAGCACGTAGAAAAGACCCCAGAAGAGAAAGAAAGGTTAAAAAGACGAGACAGTGCTCAGAATGCTCCTAGACTGAGGGAGTGTTATGACTGTTTGAAGCTTTCAGTGTTGTAACAACACAAAAGACCTGGAGCTAGTGGAGGATTAGGGATGATTCCCAACTGAAAGACAGAAGAGACCTTTACTGGGGTGAAGAAACGCAGCTTTTCTCACTTTGTTCACACTTGCCTTTGAATTGTATTTATGTTTACTCCTGACACTATAGGAATAGCAGTCATTAATTATTAATTACATCATTCAGCATTTTCTCCTTTGCCAGTCTGTGACCTGGCAGTTTCGTTCTTGCAGAACTGGTACAGGCTACAGGAAGAGGAATGCAGATCCATTTACCAGTCTGCCTTCTCACATCATTAGAACAATGAGAATTTACTCAGTCTTGCTGACTTTTACCCATCCCAAAGACCCCAACAAGACTTGGATGCACAAAACTCCCACGCTGACAAGATGCTGTGTGATTCACCAGAAGGCACAGAGCGGGATTCAGCCACAAAAAAAAAAAAAAAGAAAGAAAAAGAAAAACATAATGTAAAACCTTTAATGATGTCTGACAGAGGGAAATGGCATTGACAGCTGTCAGAACCACTCCTCCACCTCAGCCAGCACTCTCCTCTTGATAGGACGCGACTGTGCGCAATAAGAACTAGAAATCATGCACGGAGGCTGTACCTCAAAACCAGGAGCTGGTTGAGGAAGGAGGAGCTAGAAACCTGTTTGGCATCAATTAGAGCGTGTGCTATCATGTCTCCTCACCAACAGAAAGCTCGTATTAAAAGAACCCTTCATCCATAGACTTCTTGGAAGAGGCAAGAAAACCCCAGTTCAGTAGAGCTGGAAGCACGGTTAAACAGGCAGAGGGAGCTGTCCGAGGTTCCACCGAAGGCTATAAAGGCACGATACCAACACCAGGAGGCATGACTCAAGATGACAACAGCAAGTTCCTATTTGGCTTTGTGGGAACACACTGTGGTTGCTCTACTGAGGTCAGATTTGTATCGCATGTTCCACTGGGCTAAGATATGCCATCAGTGCAGCATTTATGCAGAGAAAGGGAACCTGGTATCTCCAAGATCCCTTCCAGCCCGAGTCACAGCATGGAACAGTGAATCAACACTCACACTACAGAGCAGTCCTACAGAAAATGCAGGAACCTAGCCTGATGGCAAGAAACTCACTTCTTATTCAACAACTAGAGCGTAAATGCTGCTCAATATTGACTAGTTTAATGGGCACACATGAGTTCAGTCTTGTGCCAACCATTGCTTTAGGGTCAGCGAGAGTTCTCCAGTTGAAATTCTCACCGTTTGGGCAAAAGAACAACAAATTCATTTCCAAGCAAGAAATGAATTAAAAATTAAGGTAAGGGCTGAAACAAATTGTTAACCCAACGGTAAAAGCTCTGCAAGACCAGTGTAGTTAAAAAACAAAAGCTAACAGCAAAACCATGGGTTGTTCTAACAGGGAGAAACTCTCATCTTTTAGGGAAGCGTGCCTTCTATTTACAAGAAAACGTTCTGTCAAATGTCAGGTTTTGCTGCAAAATTTGCCTTCCTGCACTGCCTGGCCTTCCTGTTGACTGGTTTACACTGAGACCCACAAACGCCTGGGTTGAGACGTTCAGCAGCATCTAGGGGATTTAGCAGCATCACTTCCATTCATTTTAATGAGAGCTTAAATCCCTTGAACAGCTTTCAAAATGTCAACCTTCCTTTCTGTTACAGAAAGCTTAAGGTTCCCAGCAACCCTCTGACATCCTACTTCATGCTCAGAGGGATGACAAGACATTTTAGTGTAAGTGCTTCAAAGTTAATATCATTTTAAATTAAAGTTTAATTAGCTAAATTCATTCTAGATCTCAGCTAGATGAAGTCAGGACACTACATGAGACTTTTTTGCCTATATTTTGTTATTGCTCTCGTGTATGTGTGGCTACGAGCAACAAATTTTAGGAGGTTTTAGTCCAGGAATAGTTTGCCTCATCCATTCCCAAGCTTGGTAGAAAAACACCTCTCTCTGCTCTAGATGTGAGGAGTGCAGATGCCATGAGCAATACCATCAACCCTTCATTCCATGCTCACATCAGTTCTATGTGGCAAGCCTGCCCATAGCTGGGTTTGGAGCAATGACTTCCATAGTGGAAAGGTGGTGAAGGGTCATTGGAAGCAGCTGGAGTAGGGTCATCAGAAACACTCGGGAGTGGGTCAGTGCCATCCCTTTGCTTGGGAAACTCTGGCTGTATCATTCCCGTGCTCCTTTGGCTGAGCTATAGCAGAAAGCATACAAGCACATCCAGCTCACTTTTCCTTCATTGCTTCCTGTAAATGCACCATCTCTGGGGACACAGCCTGGTGCAATGCGGAGCTCCTGTCACCTCCTTCGCTCCCAGGACAAACAAACACTTCCAGGCATATGGCAGCATCTGGTCCATGCCCACACTCCCGTGCTGATTTCAGCACCGCACGCAGCCAACGAGCACCAAGAGAAGCAAAGATTTAGCTTCCTGCCACCCCAGCCATCGTCACTCATTCACCCACGGAAATCCTCAGGTGGGATATTCCCCCACCAAACTGAGCCATGCAAAGGGGCACCTCTGGGACTCACCAGCGGGGATTCCTCTCTTCCAAACACCGCGACCGAAGCCACCGTCAGCTGCTTGCCGGTCACCTGGGCCCGCAGTGTCACCAGCACCTGCACCGAGCTGCGGGGCTGGATGATCCCACAGGGCGCGGGGCTGGAGTACTGCACAGCAGCACACTCTGGGTGCTCCTAGATGGGACAAACAGCTTCTAACCATTTTGGAGGGATATTTCATAGTACCACAGAATCATAGAATGGCCTGGGTTGCAAAGGACCACAATGATCATTGAGTTCCAACCCCCTGCTATGTGCAGGTCGCCAACCAGCAGCCCAGGCTGCCCAGAGCCACATCCAGCCTGGCCTTGAATGCCTGCAGGGATGGGGCATCCACAGCCTCCTTGGGCAACCTGTTCCAGTGCCTCACCACCCTCTGTGTGAAAAACTTCCTCCTAATATCCAACCTAAACCTCCCATCTCAGTTTAAAACCATTCCCCTTGTCCTATCACTATCCACCCTCACAAACAGCCATTCCCCTTCCTGTTTATACGCTCCCTTCAACTACTGGAAGGTCACACTGAGGTTGCCCCGCAGCCTTCTCCTCTCCAAGCTAAACAATCCCAGTTCCCTCAACCCTTCCTCGTAGCAGAGCTGCTCCAGCCCTCCGACATCTCAGTGCCCTCCTGTGGACCCGCTCCAAGAGCTCCACATCCTTCCTGTGCTGGGGGCCCCAGGCCTGAACGTATCACTGCAGATGGGGCCTCACAAGCGCCGAGTAGAGGGGGACAATCACCTCCGTCTCCCTGCTGGCCACCCCTTTTTTAATGCAGCCTGGAACACAGTTGACCTACCGGGCTGCAAGCGCACACTGCTGGCTCATGTCCAGCTTCTCGTCCACCAGGACCCCCAAGTCCTTCTCCGCAGGGCTGCTCTCAAGGGGTTCTTCTCCCACTTTGTATAAATATCTGGGATTGCCCCAACCCAATTGCAGAACCCTGCACTTGGCCTTGTTGAACCTCATTAGGTTCACATGGGCCCACTTCTCCATCCTGTCTAAGTCCCTCTGGATGGCTTCCCTTCCCTCCAGTGTATCGACTGTACTGCTCAGCTTGGTGTCATCCGCAAACTTGCTGAAGGTGCACTCAATGCCATCGTCTATGTCATTGATGAAGATGTTGAAGAGCACTGGTCCCAAGACTGACCCCTGAGGGACACTTCTTGTGACCAGCCTCTACCCTGACATGCTTGAGTCAATGAGCCAAGGATCTTAAAGAGCCCCCACAGGAGAAAGCAGAAAGGAACAAAGCAAGAGATCTGGAGCCCCTTGGGAAGGTTTGGGGAGAGGAAGAGCAGAGGCAGACCTGTGGCAGGAGCCCGTAGCAACCAGGAACATCGCCGTCGTTCACCAGGGTCAGCGCCCGCTGGTAGGGATGCTGGAGGAAGCAGCGCCCAAAGGGCACCACGGGGCTGAGCACCCGCAGTGGGGGAACCACGCATCTAGGATAGAGATGGTCAGAGGGGAGTTAGGGACACTGAGGGAGAGCAGAACTGGTTTATTTGCTGAGTTCTTGGAGGGACCTTCCGCTCAGGAGACTCACAAGGATGCATGGCACATAACACCCGCACACTTTGGTAAAAAAAAAACAACACAACAACTCCCTCTCCTTCCATGGTCTCCTTCCATGGTCTCCCTTGCCCCCAGATTTGGCCATTTGTCACAGCCACCGAGGGCAGGAGCCATCATCCTGCTTTGGATCCTTTCCTAGCTTCTGTGGTCACCTTGCTCTTACACTCCATGGGCTTGTAACTACCCATTCCCTTCCCATTTGCACTCATTTTACAGGAGAGGGGAAAGGTCAGTGAGAGATAAAGGCGTGGAGGGAGCATTTCTGACCCATAGCCTCAAAAATACCACAGAGCCACTTGGCTATTTCTATGGGCATCATCCTAAAATGCCAATGTCTTATCAATGGCTTACCATCATTATAGTTGCTGAGTACACTCAATTAATGAGATATACAGGGTTAGCTACATTCCTGTTGTAATTCAGCCAACCTTTAGCACAGTGCACCAGGACTGAATTTGGCTGAGACAAGGATAACTTTGGGCTCTCAACACAGAACCACAGAACGGTTTGAATTAGAAAGGATCCTTAAAGGCCATCTGGTCCAACTCCCCTGCAATGGACAGGGACATCCACAGCTCCATCAGGTGCTCAGAGCCTGGTCAGAAGAACAGGAGAGCAGAGAAATCTGAGCTCTCCCTTCACATCGGGGACTACTTTCCCCCTCCTCTCCCATCTTGCCCTTATCTTTTGCTCATCAATTTTGCCATGAGCCCTTCCCCACTTCATTATGCCTTCATGACCTGGAGCAGACACCAGCTGGCAGCAGGTCCCAAGTGATGCCTACTGGTCACCACTCAGCACAAGCCCACCCTTCCCTTGCAGGAACATGACTCTTTGAAAATACTCCTCAACAGACCAAGCCAATCATGACTATAATTACTGTTCCCTTTAGAGAAACACTCAGGGCAGTGTCCATTGAGCACAGGTGCTTTTCCATACAAAATGCTTTGAAAGCCCTGCTGTTCTCACAGCTGATTTAGCTCCAGCTGGGCAGAACAAGCTCATTAACTTTTGCTTCTTGTTTGGAGCTCAACCCAACAGCACACTGCTGGTGGAAGCCCCAGGACAGAAGATGAGCTGCAAGGGAAGTCCCAGTACCTGGCTGTAAGGAGAAGTGCCAGCACCTCCTTGCCAACACCGTCCACATCCACCACCAGTGCCATCTCGTACTGTTTCACTGTGTTGGAGCACAGGGTGACCTGGCAGAAGGGAATAACATAGAATCATATAATGGCTTGGGTTGGAAAGGACCCCAGGGACCATCAAGTTCCAGCCCCCCTGCCACAGGCAGGGCCACCAACCTCCAGATTGGGTACTAGACCAGGCTGCCCAGGGCCCCATCCAACCTGGTCTTGAACACCTCCAGGGACAGAACATCCACATCAACACTTCATCACTCCCTAAGGCCTGTGTGTGAGACAAGCTGTACCACCTGGGATTGATGGGTGGGACAGAATCTTGCTGATGGATGCTCCACCAGCCTCGGATGTCAAGACTCATACAGAGCTATGGGCATTCCCAATCTAGAAATGTCCCATTGGGGACCAAATGGGCAAGGGACCAGAATCTGAGGACAACAAAGGTCCAGTCCCAAGGAATTCTCTTTAAGGTGACCCACGTTCTAGCAACCCACAGGTCGAGAGAGACGGTCAGAAATAACACACAGGACAACTAATCCCAGACAGGCTCTGGGAGTGAGACATGCCATTGGGCACAGGGTCCTCCATCCCACAGTAAGTAAAGGGAGGATTTGGGCCTAATTTTATGCTGGTCCACGTAAAGAAGACAAACACAAATCTGCTGATGATGGCCAAGTTGTTAAATACACCTTGCAGCTATCGAGGCTTGTGCAAACCAAGTTAAAGCACAAATAGACTAACTACGGTACAACACTGTACAAAAATCAGAGCCTTAATTTTAAACCTTATCTACAGTAGAAAAAAATCCAGGGGAAATCTGCTGGCTGGAACAGATGGAGTGCAGTTTTACAAGGGCAAAGTATGGACCAGCAGGTGCTGCACAGCCTGTGGCTTGCACAGCTCTTCCTGTCCCCATTAGAGATCACGGCAGTCCGTGCAGCTCCTGCTTGGCAGGGAATTAGAAACAAAGCTAAGAAGAGCAGCAAACTTTCATGCAATGACATCTCTCTAACAGCCATCTTTTGCCCACCGTAAATCAAAGAAGTGGTTCAAAGGAGCTCTCAAGAGGGAGCTGTTGAAGCAAGTCCTGAGGGGGGCTACGGAGATGCTCAGAGGCTGGAGGACTTCTCCAATGTAGAAAGGCTAAGGGAGTTGGGCTTGTTGAGTTCGGAGAAGGCTTTGAGGAAGACCTCACTGTGGCCTTCTAGGCAGCTCATTTTGCTGTCGGTGCCCCATTCCTGCAGGTTTCCCAAGGCCACTGATAGAGCTTTGGGCAGCCTGAGCTGGTGGGGCCACCCAGCCCATGAACTGAATGGGCTTTGAGGTCCCTTCCAACCACAGCCATCTTATGATTCTAACAATAGCAGTGCTAAACCCTCTCATGATCAGCTCAGTAGCATGCTCCACACCTGCACGTCCTGTGTCCCCTGGGCACGAATGGTCCCTCTGCAGGGCATCACGGTGAATTCGGTGGGTTTGGGGTGAGCTGGAAGCCCCATCCTCCAGGAGAGAAGAGTGTTGTCCAACACCTGGGCAGAGCTGCTCACACTGGGGGCTCCGGAGCCGTCCCCAGGAACGCGGAGGCTGAACGTCATGGGCACCAAGGAGGTGTTACTGAGGCGGCACGACAAGGTGTGGGGAAAACCTATGAAAGTATGAATTTATGCCCAATTACATCTCGATTCCTGCTGGGAATATCATGTTAGAAAAGCCTGGGCTTGGAATCAGGCTGCCCATCACTACAGGCTTCTCCTTCTCTGACTGCAAGGAGCTCTGCCCCTATCCTTAAACAGTGCCCATTGCTTCTCATTTACGTGCATGCATTCACACAGACCGAGTTATTTATTCTCCAAATTCAAGCAATGAAATTCCACATCTCAGGCCGAATGTTATCTTAAACCCATGCAAACATCCCACCACCTCCAACCCACCAAAACAGCATGCTGCCATCGAGGAGCATCCGCAGTAAGAATAAAGAAAGCGTATGTAAAGAAAAAGAAAGGATTAAATTGGGAACTACAGCACTGTGCAAAAGCAGCGTTCCAGCTACTCACTGCAAACTATGCCTTCCTCCACGTGGTTGTGCCCGTGCTGTCACACTGCTGTCTATTGCAGCACCTGCATTTATAATGTGCTCAGTGCATACACTGTGCTCTGCAGTCTCAAGGACAGAAGCAAGGTTCCTGTAGCTAATCACTGCAAATGCAACACTCCTGCGGTGTTTCCCTTCTATCAGCAGCTGAGGTTGGTGGCAGCTGGCATAGCAGCTAGGCATGCTAGCTCAGCTGCATCACTGGACCTTTCATTTCTACCACTGAAACCATCACAACTGGATTATCTATATGGACTAAGATCAGCCCCCAGAGAGCAGGTTCAGCACCTGCCAGCAGCAACTTTGGGCTGGAAAGGTAGCACAAGTCTTACAGGACACCTGCGTGCTGGAGCAGGAGGTCCTATGAAAGCACCTCCTATTTTGAGGCAAGCAGACTGAGCACATGACAACCCTCAGCCTGCTTTCAAGCCTGATGCTTAAAACTGAGCAGAAAATATGTTTTGCCTCAGCTAACAAATGGGGACATGGCATCTATGCAGGCTTTGATTGCTACCTGTGAAGGTTTACATCAGCAGCTTAGTGCTGCCTGTCCACGATGGAGCACTGAGCCCAGGCAGGGAAGGAAGACCAACTGCAGGGAGAGCAGAGTGCATTCCTATCAGCAGCGCCCACCTCCAGAACAAGGAGAGGTGCAAAAGGGACAAAAGCAGCCTGCCCAGGACTGAAAGCTGCCAGACGCAGTGCAGTCAGAAGCAGCAAGAAATAGAAATGCCAACCTTCTTCAGTTGGAAACACCGCATTAATAAACTCAGATTACATAGGATGAACCCTGTATTACATAACCATATTTCTGCTGGGTGCGTTTCTTGTTTCATTTGCTCCAAAGGAAATAAAGTGAGAGATGGTGATGTAGGGATAGGAGAAAGCAGCTCAGAAAATGTGATGAGTTTTCTTAAAAAGTCTATGGAAAAAAAAAAACCAAAAAACCAAACAGAGGCATCCTGGGCACAGAATGATAATGGCCCTTCAATCAATCCACAATTGATTTCACATTTAAACTTTAGATCCTCTCCACAAAAAGCCTTCTGTGCAGTTGAGCTGAGGAGTCAGAATCTGCATTTCAATGGGAGCTGTGGATGCTCCCATTGCATCCACAGGAGGCAGGGGCTGTGCCAGCAGAGGGGCAGGAGCCCCATCTCTGGGAATGCTGGGTGACGTGGGTCCTCAAGGACAGCAGGATGTCCTCACAGCACACTGATTTCTCCCACGAAAGTGACAGGGAAGAGCTGGCACAAGGTCCCAGCTCCCATCTCCTGGGCAATCCCAGCACACAGACTTTCGTGTTCATTGTCCTCCTGAAGAGTGGCAGCTCTGGGTTAAAACACAACACCGCATCCATGCTTCCTCTCAGGAACATTTCCCAATGACCACGTGTGTGACACTAACAGCCTGATGCAGGCTGTTAAAACCAGTCCTTGGTTTTAACACCCCAAGGGAGGAACGTGACGGATGCTCTTGTGTTAGCTTGCAACACGCAGGTTGGCAAACCAAACCCAGGGTGCACTCACCAAAGGGGACGTCGCCAAAGTGGAGGGAAGGTACGTCAAAGTGGAAGGTCGGTCCGATGACACAGCCTCTGTGGGGACAAAGAACAGGCAGAGGGCATTGGTTGGTTAAAGACAAGGGTGAGGGGTTTTGTTCTCATCATCCCTGTGTTCAGTATGGCATCTGTGGTGGGTGCCCTGTCCCTGCAGACACCCAAGGTCAGGCTGGATGGGGTTCTGAGCACCTGGTGGAGCTGTGGGTGTCCCTGTTTGTTGCAGGGAATGGGAGCAGATGGCCTTTAAAGGTCCCTTCCAACCCAAACCATTCTATGATTCCATGATCTGGGTGGACCAGGAGGCAGCCAAAGAAGAGCCATCACCTGGCCTAGTAAGGACCCTGAATAAGTGATGGCTCTGTGCCTCCATTTCTCCCATCCGTACCACGAGAGCTCAGAGGCATCCACACAAACGAAGTGGAATCACTATTTGAACCCGACTTGCCACCTAGCAAGTAGTAGCAAGTCCCCTACTTCTCGCTGGAACTGGCGTTTCCATGGACTAGATAAACATCCTTTCCTCAAAGGACTGTGATCACACGATACAGGATTTTGAGGCATGAATGCAGGGAAGCCCCAAACACCCATTGCTCACCACCAGAAGAGCAAACATTCTTTACACTGGATGGCTGAATTGTGGAGAGAAGCATCTGCTCGTCACCAGGGCACCAGCAGACACATCCACAAGCACTGTGTGTCTTACACCACCAAGCGTGGTTGTCCTGAGCCCAGCTCACTCCAAGCATCACCCACTGAAATCACCATCTGGAGCTGCACCACATCCATTCATTTATGTCATGGCTGGAGCCAATCAATACCTGCTGTCTTTTAATTATGTCGCAGAGAAAGGTGCCTTCTAGTTTTATCCACAGGACTGCCATCGTGCCTCTGTTGTACATGAACCCAACAGGAGGGACCTGCCTCCATCTCTGGTCCCCCAGTCTCTCCAACCCTTTCTAAATACCAAAGAAACAAGTGTTCAGGCTGGCATCCAAATAAGAATCTCCTGTGGCTTGGGCATCTTCTGATCAGGTAATCAAAAAGAATGGGCTTTCAGGCATTTCAACCCAAGGAACTGAGTTAGATCCTGAGAATAATCCAGGTCCAAATCCCTCCTGCTTCTGAAGATCCCTCCCCAAGGACCTCACATAATCAGCCCTGACCTCTCAAGCCAGCCCAGCTTACTTGCAACAGACATGCTTCCCATCATCACAGCCCATGCCAGGAGACGATGGAAAACTACCTCCAAGCCAGGCACAGCTGGGGATGATGCTGGGAGCTGCCAGGGACGAGCCTTGCCAGGCTTCCATTCCTGCTGAGTGAGCTGTGCCTGTGCTCAAGCTAAACCTGAGCAGCTGCCCAGAAGGCTCAGGCAAGCAGCCAAACTCGAGCAACTTGGGCAACAGCTGATAACAGTACAGCTTGCAGGAAATAGAGGGAGGCAGTGGTTTTGGCCACATTTTGTCTTACAGTAGCATTATTTAATGCACATGCATAGGAAGAGCGGGGTCACTGCAGAGCAAGAGAGATAACATCAAGTAAGAGAGAAACCACGTGAGCTTTCATCCTCGTTCCTTCCTTAGCAGCCCCGTGTCCTACTAGGCAGATCTCCTCCAAGAACTGAGAATTCTCTCCATGGAGGACTAAATCCAGGCCACAAACCCCCCTGAAGGAGAGGTGCACCTCGAGGTGGCATCTCAAAGGAGTTGTGGGGCTGGAGGGTGAAAGATAAGGGCTGGAGAGGGAACTTTGAAAGAAAGAGAATCAAGGAGGCAAGTGCCATCTCCAAGGAGTAGATTGCACTGGGAATTATACTGCAGATGGGGACCTAATGTCAGATGGGCTGCAAAGGAGCCATCATCCAGGAATCAGGAGTTCGAGGATTGGGAAGAAAGAAAAACAGGAAGAACAGCCCTGTTTGATTGAGAAACAAGGTCTGCACCCAGCTGAGGGAGGGACCACAAAGAGCTGACACTGGGAGTGAAGTTCTAGGAGCCAGCAGAGAAACCAAACCATTTCATTTGGTTGGGGAAAACCAGAAGGCAATGAAACCCATGAATAACCATCTTCTTGAGGAACATGGCCATGGCAGGGCAAAGGCAGTGGGCGCAAGACAATAAAATTGTATTCTACCTGTGATAAGCACATCTTTCCAAGCAAAAGCTGCCCTTGCTCAAGGAGAAAGCTGCTTATGCAATAACATCCCATGACCAACTTTGGGGGGAGGGACAGAGGAGAATAAATTATTTGGTTGTGAAATGTTCCCTCTTGATTTCCAAAAAAAGCAGCACTTTCCCTCCAAACACAAAGCCAATGTAATTGTTTCCCTACTGGAGGTCAACAGACCTACTTACCACTCTTGCAAAGTAATAACCTTGCTCTTTTTTTTTTTTTTTAATCAATTTTCCCCTACCTTATTGATAAATCAACTGCAGATTCCTTTCATTCCCTTACCAGCCCAATGGTTGGTATGATACCTCTCAAGAATTGTTGAGGAGGTACAGCCACCCCAAAGCTCTTCAACACCGAGCATCAACTTTCCAGCCTCCAACACCACATCCCACCTGCTGATGGGAAGGACCACCTGGGACAAGCTCGTATAGCACACCCTGGTTCTGACAATCATAGGTTGGAAAAAACCTCTTGGATCATCCAACCCCACCATCCACCAATACTGCCCACATCCTTCACTGCCACGTCTCCAAGGTTCCTGAACACCTCCAGGGACGGTGGGATCACCCCAAGGCACCAAGTGCCCTCCTCACCTGACAGTCAAGGTGACGGGCTGGGGACAGCCGTGCACGCTGACCCCAAGCTCCTCGGTGAACTGCCCCAGGATGGTGGAGCAGAAGGAGATGCGGATGTGCTGCAAGCCCCCCGGTGGGACCAGGCCCTCGCGGGGAAGGAAAGCAAAGCAGGAGCCCAGCGCTGTGCTTGGAGGCACCACGTGGAAGAGAGCATCGATGGCTCCTTTGTTAAACAGGATCGCCTGCAGCAGAGAGGAAAAAAAGAAACGCTTGAGGAATCTTCCTACAAAAGGATGATGTGTTTTCTAATTCAACAATTAACATCTCTGAGAGGCAGAAGGCGCCGTGTGCTGCTGCACAGTGGAAGCCAATGGAAACACAACACGACAAATTCCGCCTTTGGGTTCCTTCATGCAAAGCAGTGATGGTTCCATAGAAACAGAGTGATTCTACACTCCTATTTTTTTTTCAGTCTATAGTTCCTTGGGCTTTGCCCAACCAGCAACATCAAGAGGGGATGGGAGTGAGGTGCAGAACAACTTCACCCATTCTCAAGAATTTCTCTGTATGAACAGCCACAGCCATCACCTAAGAGCTAACCACTACGTAAAAAAAACAATAATTAAAAAGCTCGTTGAGCTCCAGCTCTGTTTCGCTGGTCACAATATGCCCACGTGTGCCTGTGGGCTGCAGTGCTATGCCACCAAACCCACCTGCAGCAAATTAAGCTATCAATTGCCGCTGGGAGAAACCCTGCCATTTCCAGGGCCTTATCTACGCATTTTGGATTTATTTTCCCTACCTTCTGCCCTTGCAAAATCTGCCAGGAGAACTGAGACAAAAGCACAGAAATGCCCTTTGCTTTTTAATTTTGCAGCTGCTGCTGGAAATATTCAGGTATTCAGATTGCACAATGGTAAAGTGAACTCTTAGTGAGCCTGCCCTGAGCTGAGGTTTATCTCCAGTCCAGCTGTTTAGGACAGCATTGACTAACAGCATCATTGACTTATTAATCTCTTCTCAAGTAATGGAAATTATAAATTAATACAGCAAGAAGCAATATGGAATCAGCATTAAAAATGCATAGAGAGCAAAATATTTTGGTAAAAAACACCTCAATGTGTCCTTCCCTGCCACAGTGACGCTTTTCAAAACGTCTGGCATGATGCATTGCCTCATTTACTACCTCCCTTTGGTTGCTCTGCTTTATTTCTTTTGTGCAAGAGCCTGGATGCCAAATACATGGAAAGTTCCTCGGCCTCATTTACAGAAATGCTTTGCTGTTTGTGCAACCAGAGGAGCACCAAGCGAAGCACGGTGGGCAGCACTAAGCATTCCCAGCTTCTCTGCAGGGAGCAGATCTCAGGTGGGGGCCAGGCGGGTTTCCTCCACTCACCTCGTAGCTGTGGGCTGAGCCCACAAACACCTTCCCGATGTCCAGCTGGTCAAAGCTGAAGCGCAGCCGGGGCCCTTCTCCTTCCCCTCTGATGCGCAGGGGCAGCCTGGTCTCACGGCCTGGGGGGAATTTCCATCTCAGTGCAATGATTCCCTTTGTCGCCCCAATACCTCAATTCCAATCCCCATCCCTGTGCTGGCCATCCCGTTCTGCTCTGTATGGAAGGTGAGGAGCACGAGGAGGAGGAGAAAGTCCAAGAGTTGTAGCTTCATGCTAAAGTATTCCTTTCCTTCAAGTTCTTTGTGCAATCACAGAGTCTTATCACAGCATGGTTGGCTTGGAAGGGACCTTAAAGCCCACCCAGCTCCAACCCCAGCCATGGGCTGGCTGCCCCCCCACCAACTCAGGGCCAACCATGTCCTGGAGCACCTCCAGCTCTGGGCAGCAGTGCCTCACTGCCCTGTATAGTTACTCAGAACACGCTAGATGATTTCTAATGGGAAAGATGAGCCCGGATATGACAATGCAGTGACTACACCACAACTTGAAAACTCTCCTGGAACAGCCTTTTGAGTAACAACTGGCTTTTTGATCTCGCAGCCATGGGATGAGGATGCTGGATAAAAGTCAGAAAGCAAGAGCTATGGAGCTTTGTTGAATTCAGCGTCTTTCAAATGGCTGTAGCCAAAGGCCAGCTGATGGCGGAGATGAGAGTTACGTTTTGCAGCTCAGACATTAATTGGAGGGCTGTGGATTTCTATTTCACAGACACTGTAAAAGACACAGCACTGGGTGTTTGCTGCCAAGAGATTTATCCATCTGGCATCACGCGTGGCTTCACCTTCATTAAAACCTCTAGATCTGAACCCACCACAGCTCTTAGGAAATGGCAAATGCGTTCAAGTAACGAGCTTTTGCCCATGAAACTGTGAAGCTTCAATTCATGCACCTGAGAGATGCATCCCACGGCCACTGCAAGCAAACCAATCAATGGTGATCCTTCTCCTTCTGCAGAATGTCCTCAGCCTCTCCTGAAGGCCCATGGAGACCCTTCTCTCTACCTCCACCCAGCCCACCCGTGCCATGCAGTCTTCCCACCACAAAAAAACCATGCCCTGGAGCACACAGGATCAAGGGTGGGACCAAGGGCACGGAGAAGCTGCTCCTCCTTTTTGACCTCAGTCCCAAATCCACACTCAATATCGTGCAATGAGAGCCTGGATCTTAGTAGGACAGCTCCACCACAAGGCAAGGGAGCGTCCACCATTTTGGACTTGGCTCCTCCAACTACCGTGGCCCGGGTTTGTGAATGGTTTGGAGCTGTTGGCATAAATCAATTGCAACGCAACATGCTTCTGAGCACGAATTAATCCAAAACTGAAATTTGTGTGCCTGAGCACCACCTCGCCTTCTGTGTACTTCCTTCCAGCAGCCCAAGAACCACGGTTTTATTTGCATGAACAACTAAAAGTTCATTCTGAGCTTAAATATTTGCCCAGAGCAAATTTCAAACCACTCCTTTACTGCCAGATTTGCGGGCTGTGTGGTGCTGATGGGTTCTGCAAATCTCCTGACCCACCACTGCTTGCTCCATGACCCACCGAGGCACGTGAGATTCAGCTGTGCCACGCATGGGGCTGCACTGGGGCCAAGCTTCCAAATATTCCCAGCAAAGGACGCATCGACCATCTGCACACCACGCTCCGAGGGGACTTGTGATGGCATGCAAACACACACAGAACAGTCACGCTTCTTAGAGGAAACGAGAAGCAAAATTAATTGACTCCCCCGTTGAGCATCGCTGTTGCTTCTTCAGATTCCCTCTGCACCGAGGGACCTTGACTCTGACAGTTTGTCTTGACAGTGCTCTGTTCTACAAGGAATAGGTGTAGGCACATAATTTAAATGACCTTTAGGTCCTCCTTCTGGGAGCCAGAGGAAGAGCTGAGCTCTCCCATGGGCCCTCCAGGGGTCCCAAGGAGCCAGACCCTCGTTCCAAGAGCAGAACCCTCTGCCCAGCTCCATTCCCATAACACCCAGGCTGGTCCAGGACCACACGAGCAGCCTCCCCACCTCTCAGCCACAGATCAGCCCTCCTAGGGGGAACCTCTGAGGATGCTGCAGCAAAGCGATGGACACCAGAGCACTGATCCCAGAGCCAGAAGCATCCCTTGGGAGCAACGTTATAAGTAAATCCTTCCCTTCCACATCTCTAACAACCGCAGCTGGCAGGCAGGAAGATGGTTTGTTAACACAAGCCCTGTGTAATTACTGGAGGTGGCATTTGCCAAGCAAACCCCGTGCAATTACTGTATAAATAAAATCTGTTTCATGACATTTGTATCCGCCAGCTCAGAGGGCCAAGGAGAGGAAAGGCACAAAGCAGCTGTGCTGGTGGCTGCATCCTCCAGAACTGGAGGACCGCTACCTCCCATCTCTTCCTCTCTGATGGGGAAAAACCCAACATTCCCTCTTCCCTCTTGAAAAACATCTTGACCAGCACTGTGCAGAGCCCTGGAGGATGGGCAAGGTAACCTGAACCATGCAGCTTGCTGCAAGCACTCCCTGCCTATGCTAGCACAGCAAAGCTGCCACCTCTGCAAGGGCAAGGAGGGTGACCTGGGGTGAGCTGGTCACACCTGCTCCCAGCACATAGAACCAGAAAATCATAGAACAGGCTGCGTTGAAAAGAACCACAATGCTCATCCAGTTCCAACCCCCTGCTGTGTGCAGGTCACCAACCAGCAGCCCAGGCTGCCCAGAGCCACATCCAGCCTGGCCTTGAATGCCTGCAGGGATGGGGCATCCACAGCCTCCTTGGGCAACCTGTTCAGTGCCTCACCACCTGCTCAATGTGTTCACAGTGCCTGCCCCCAGAAGCTGTCCTGGTATGGAGCTCTTTGTCCTTGTCAGCACTGGGGGAAATCCACGGCTTGATATCTCACCCCTTCACCACCACCCTCCCAGTGCACCAGAAGCAGGTTGGCACGAAGTGCTGGTGCCCCACCAGACAAGGGAAGAGGGGCAGGGAGCCCACCTGAGATGTCGCAGTAGACGGTCTGCTGATAGAGCCTGGCTTCTCGGGGTTTAAAGATCACGTTTATTTCAGCCGAAGAATTTGGCCAGACGTCTCCTTCCTAAAACAGAAGCAGATAGTGAACTGTTGACCTCCAAACATCACGTTTCTTAGTTTCAAACACTGTAACCTGTACCTGGGCATCAGCAAAGAGCAAGGAGCAAGTGAACATCCATCAACAAAATTTATGAGAGTTTGGTATCGGCTATAAAAAAATAAAGTTCCCAACCCCGTACCTTTACTGGCACCCGACAGAGGCATTTTGTTAGCTGTAGTGATACCCTGCAAGGAATGAAAAATGCAGCTTATAGAAGGAGACAGGGAGCAGAGTTATTTTCTATCAACAAAGCGGGGCTGTGATTCTGCTGCTGCTGGGCATCCTCAGTGCTTTGTCCAGACGAGCCTTGAACTGATGGGAGCCTCCGGCGCTCCTGAGGCATAAATATTAAATAACTGTAACACTTCCCATCGGCTCGGTGCTCACAGCTCAAAGGACAGTTCCCACGGAAATTAAAGAGACACGGTGAGTTATTGGGCTGCAGCTGTGAGCAGCTCCTCTGCACACTGCCTGCCCAGGGACATCGTGGCAGAGAGAACCACATCCAACACCAAGAAGTCCTCCCCATCACCATGAGGAAAGACTGAAAGAAGAGAATGACTTAGAGTCTTCTCAAAGAGCTAGAACAAAGACAAGTGCCACATCTTAGAATCATTAAGGTTGGAAGGACCACTACGACCATCTAGTCCAACCATCAACCCATGCCTGTGACCACATCCCTCTGTGGCACTTCCTCATGGCTCCAGGACACCCTCAGGGATGATGACATCCCACCTCCCTGGGCAGCTGTGCCAGTGCCTCACTACTCTTCCTGAGAAGAAACTGCTCCTAATATCCCACCCGAACCTCTCGTGGCACAGTGTTTCTCTCCAGCAAGGAACAGGACGAAGATAAAACCTTATGGTGCCATTAGGATATTGTAACCATAGAATGGCCTGGGTTGAAAAGGACCACAATGATCATTGAGTTTCAACCCCTTGCTATGTGCAGGGTCACCAACCAGCAGACCAGGCTGCCCAGAGCCACATCCAGCCTGGCCTTGAATGCCTGCAGGGATGGAGCATCCACAGCCTCCTTGGGCAACCTATTCAGTGCCTCACCACCTGCTGTGCATCATCATCCTCACAAAGACTCAAGCTGAGAAAGGACATTGCCAAAGTGGTGGGAGTGGTTGGGAAGCTTGAAGCCTTCACAGGGGTACAGGGGCATTAAGCAGGAAGGTTGGCACATCCTGAGCCCTGTAACTGGAGTACAGGTCAGGATGCTCAGTAGTAAGTGGGATGAAGTAGAGTGGCTCGGGGCAATCCAAGTAAAAGTCCTCATTCAGGTTAGATAATAGGAAAGCTAGCTCAAGCTTTCACTCCCCACTGCTGTTCATTCTTCTCTTGAGGATAAAAGTACCAACACACAGAGGGTGGTGAGGCAGAACAAGCTCTCACTGAGCCCAGCCCTGCCTGGGAAGGTCAGAGTGCATCTCTCCTTCCACCCAGACCAGCCAAGGTTCTCCCACTGTAAGGCAGCAGATGGCTTCTTGATGGCACTAACCAGTCTGCTCTGTGCACCACAGCCAGGCTTATTGGCCCCGTGGACACTTGGGGGCATTTGGGTTATTACTCAAAGGTTGACAGAGGCAATACATCTCCCGTTAATGGAAGCAAGCACAATACAATTCATAAGCAAAAAAAATGAACCTAAGCAGGAAAGGAAGAAAATTAAAAAGCCATTGGCCTGATGAATATGTATCTGCTACCAACGGTGCAGTTTTCTAGCTGAGCAAGTTTAGCTGACTTTGGGATTTGAGGAACTCTACTATGAGTACATCTGTGATAGAAATAGAGCTGGCACTGGGCTGGAGCACAGCCCCAGCAATATCACATAGAGGCAGCAGCAGGGAGAGCGTGACAGTGCATGGGGACCTGAGTGCAGGGCCAGCAAGAAGGGACAGGAGTTGGGGACAGCTCAGAAACAGGGCTGGGAGCCACTGCAGCTCATGGAGAGCTTCGTAACAGATGTATTTCAGCAAATCCCAGCTCCCTGCTTTGCAGCACGCAGAAGTGGAGGCATAGCAAGGATCTTGCCCACAGCACAGCTCATCCCCACTCCTCTTGGGGTGGTGATGACCTTCCAAGCAGCTCCAGCTTCCCAAAAAATGGTCCCAGGATCCACAAGGAAAAAAGGCTGATTCTTCAAGGCCATAACGCCCAGGTGTTTAGGAGAACACTGGGTGATAGCCTGAGACCTCCTCTATGTTATCCTATATCTTAAGGATGTGGTTTAGTGCACATCAAGGGGATGGACTGATGGTTGGACCAGATGATCTCAGTAGTCCTTTCCAACTTTAATGATTCTCTATCCAAGCTGGAGATTCAAAGTTGAGCAGTAGTCCAACCATCAACCCATCATGCCCACCAAACCACATCCTTAAGACATAGGATAACCTAGAGGAAGCTTTGGGCTACCATCCAATGTTATCCACCAACCCTAAACCCTGACTTCTGTGTCAATGAGGACAGCCCCTTCCTCCCCTCTGGGGTCCCTACAACCCACCAGAGGAGTGCTGGCCCCAGAAAGCACAGTTGCATGCCATCCCCAGCCCTGGGGTGTGTTTGCAGAAGTGCTCCCTGCAGACATCCAGCTCAGTGCCCCTTGGAGGAATCCTTATGGGTCTTGTCAACTTTGGACCAACCTACCTAGGGAGTTGAAGCAACAATGCCCACGCTTACTCAGTTCTCAGGGCTTGTTTTCTCTTGCCCTGAACAGGAAAAAGAATACAGCACATGGGGTGGGTAGGAGCCACGCTAGAGAAGGAAACTGCCTTATTCCTGCATTGCCACTGGGAGCCATTGTAGTTACAGCAGTGGAAACTTCCTGAAAGACATCCTAGAAGCAATGCATCAGACTGTAGGGTCTGACTCCAACTCCTATGGGTGAGATACCACCTCCATGCACCAGCACAGCTCTGCAATAGACATGAATGCAGCATTGCCAGTGGAGCCCCTCACTCATCCAGCACTAGAAAGCCAGAACCAGCTGTTAAAAGGCTCAGTCTCCTGAGCTGATGTGAAGTCACTCTTCTACAGGATTCCATGCATTCGCACGGAAAACTTTTGGCAGCCTGTCCCTGTCAGATGGGCAGATTGATTCAAAGGTTGGAGGGCAAGAAGAAATTATCAGTTACATTTTATTCTACTGTTCCATGACTAAAACAAATCCCTTTAAGACAGGCATAACTATTCTGGGAAATTCTGGTCATTTCTCCGTTCATTACTGCTGTATGTCAGACTATAAAGCTAGAAAATATTATGAGTTATTTCTCCTGGGAAATTAAAGTAGACTGTGGGAGAGGTTCCTCACCACGTTCTCGCTACCCCAGGGGAGAAGAATGGCTGCTGGTTAAAAGGATATGCTTCATTACCCGCCCTTTGAGGTTGGTGTGTGAGACTCAAGCCCCCAGCAGTGAACAGCCACTGAGACAGGGCAGGGAGAACTGCCATGGATGCTATCCAGGATAGAAACTCAACACAAGGTGCTGGGAATGTGATACTGCAACGCTGCTGGCATTACATCAGCCCTGGGCAGGCTGCAAGGGGTGGGTGGGTGGTGCAGCACAAAAGATGCAGTGGACGTTGAACTAAAGATCATAGAAACAGTGGCACTGAATCATAGACTTGTTAAGGTTGGAAAGACCACCAAGATCATCTAGTCCAACTGTACACCCGTGCCTGTGACAGCTCTAGACCTCAGTGCCACATCCACACAGTTTTTGACCATCTCCAAGGACAGTGACAAGCCCCAGTTCCTGTGCAGCTGTGTTAGTGCCCCACCACTCTTCTGGAGAAGAATTTTTCCCATTATCCAACCTGACCATCCCCACAGTGCAACTTAGGGTCATCACTTCTTGTTCGACCACTAGTGAAACGATGCCCAGGGTGCACCCTGCTAGCTCAGGGCACCGATAGGAACAGCAGTGCCATCACTCACATCTACCTCCGACCATAAATAACCAAACCCACACCGAGCTGTGGGATGGACCAGTGCTGCCAATGGGATGGTACCTCCAGCCAAAAGCTGGAGCGCCTTGCAGTGAGCTCTGCTGTGGATGCTTCCCTGCTGCAGGATCCCCCACACCCACAACTCTGTGACCTGAGGATCTCATAGATCTCACACACAACACCAAGGGATCACTCCTGATAACAGTGATGACTCGTCAAGGGCAGTGGGACAGTAACAAATCTGCATCCTCCCCACCCATTGGTTTCCATTTCCAAAGAGTCAGCTCCCACGTGTTTACAGCTTGGCTGTGGTGGAGAGGATGCAGCAAAAAGAAAGGGCTGTGCCCTGTGGTAGCCACCTGGGCTTCCAGCACAGCTGCTTCTGCTGACAGACCCTGTGCATTTGCAAAAATAAATTAAACTGACTTGGAGATGCGCTTAGGAAGTCAGAGTTGCATAACAGCTTGTTTCCCACAGGCTTGGACGGCTGCTCAAAATGTTTATGGTCACGTGGTAGCTCCAAAATCACTGCCTTCTCTTCGTTTTTTTGTTATTATTTTTCATCAGCGAGTTAACCCTGTGTGGACTGAAGTGATCTGCTGCAGCTTCCACAGATGGCAGCAAACGGTCTGCAAAGCCATCCTGCCCAGAAAGGTGACGAGGCTGCTATGGCACCAACAGCTTCCTGACCTCTGCAAACAGTCTGAGGGTGATGAAGGCGAATTCATCCATCAATCAGTCCCTTGTCACAAGGGTCAGATCATTTCCACCAGGTGCCCTCAGGCATGTTTGAAGGGAAGGGAAGCAGCCACTATCATTGGCCAGAAGGTCAGCCAAGGCACCAAGGTCCCATCTTTGGGTGGAATTTACGTGACAGAGCACAGAGGGCATCTATCAAAGCAGAAGGGCACGGAGCCATCACTGGAGGGAAGGTAAGGGAAGTGAACCTGTAGGGGAAGTGAACCTGTAGCTTTTCAGATTCTGCCATTTGATAAAGAGGAGAACGTATTTATTTGTTGAAAAGGAACCCTTGTGGTAGGCAGAGGGACATGAGCACAGCTCTGAACGTGGAGCTGATTGTTCCATAACTAAAGGAAGTCAGAAGAGGGGTGATGCTGGAAACACCTCCCTGCAGACCTGAGCCCTGGGATATGCTCCAAACTCTGCTCCATGCACCACGGGGTGCTCCGGTTGATTGAAATAAACTGGAGTTTTGTTTAAATACGCAGAAAATCAAAAATATTTCTGTACCTCTGTGCAATAAAAAGCCTATTTCAACCCTGCCAGTCTTGTGTCCAGCTCACAGGTGACTTCGCATGGGAGACACAGACATGGAGCAAATCCAGACTATAGGAAGGGATTGGCTTTTCCGTGATTAAACCTGAATTTGGCCTCCTTTTGTTTCATTGGGGGCAGGGTTAATACGTGAACTGACAGTGCTTTAATGTCCTTTAACTCCCATATAGTATATGTAAGGTGTGCCCAAACTGATACCTCTGCAAGCTCCAAGCACGTTTCAGACAGGTGCACGGAGGAGAGGAACTCACACTCAGCAAACAGCAGCTGACCACACGTGGCCCAGAGAGCCCTCAATCACAGGGCTGAGTGGAAGTTACTCCCATCCCCGTTCCCCAGCAGGGAAAGCCAAGTGGTGCCACGGGGTGATGCAGCCTGCATTGGGGGAAGAACAGGAGGCAGGTCTCAGGTGTTGCTTACCACTGGCTCGATGGCAAAGATGTCATCGGAGAAGAGCATGGAGTCTCCCTGCACTTTTGCACGGTGGTTCTGGAAGACACGGGACAGAACGGAGAGGCGTTCCTGCAGAGAGGGATCCACCATGCACTCATCAACAAAGCGATCCATCTCATCCTCCTCCTGCCTCCGCAGCCTGTGACACAGCCTGGAGCCACGGGGAGAGACAAACCAAGCGGATAATTGGATAAGCAACACATTTGCAGAGGCTGCCGTGTAAGAGGAGGGTCGGCAACGTGCTCAGTGGGGAGCAGCAGCTGCAGCACAGCAAGGGGCTCACCCAGAGCCCGGGGTCCCACATGGATCATGTCATCACCACCCATTCACCAGCATGGCAGGGTGCTTTGCTCCTCGCTTGCGAGCTAAGAATGTGTTTTTGAAAGCTAGCACCCCTCAAAAGAGCTCCTGGCCCAAAGCTGCCAACTGATGGAGCATCCATCCATCACCTCAGATGGCCTCTCCTACCCACAGAGCTGCTCAAGGGGACACAGAGAACAGAAATACCAAGGGGCAACCACCACAGTGCTTTCCTCTGGAAGGGGTTGGGGAGGGGGAAGAGGTTGGATCTCAGCTGCATTTCCCCAGCATCAGCCACCCTCTTTCCCCATTGGACCACAGCACAGAATCTGCTTCTGTTGCCTGTAGGTCTTTCCACAATAGGTCTCTCACCACTTTAAAAGCAAACTCGTGAACTCAGACATCACATCTGTGAAATTAGTGGTTTTATACCCATAAAAAGAGTGGAAGAGACTTCACTGAGCATCCTCAATAAATAAGTCAGAACCTCTGAATTCAGACCCTCGAGGTTAGTCTTGGACAACCTCATTTTCTCCCTTTCTTCTGGGCTCTTTCAGCAGAACCTGACTCAGTTCTCTCTCCCCACACCAGTAGCCACAGCAGAAATAATTCTGGTGCTCAAAGATCACCACAAAGTGATGAGAAAAGAGCACCGTGCCTTGTTATGTTGCTGTCCCCCTTCACACAACAGTCCTCAGCCACAAAGACCCAGCAGGTTACAGCTCCAGAGGAGTGGGTGGAAGGCTCCATATGCAGCAAATTGAGGTGACGTAGAAGGAAAAGGATAGCAGTCATCACCCAGCTAAATTCAAATGCAATTAGAAAGGAAATACAGTCACAGCCGTTACTAGCTGCACACAGACAGAGCCTCAGGCAAATGCTGTCACCAGTGCCAAAAATACTTGCTTTGGCTAGCTCCCCATAGTGTAATAGGAAATCTTTCTCCATGGCTGACCTACAAAGCAGGGGATTAGGAAAGGTCACTGAGGTGAGCGAGCCTGAACCCAGTCTCCATCCATGGGCATGGATCCCAGCATGGGATCCCAGGAAGTCCTCCAGGAGGGGGACAGAGCAGAACCCTGACATTCCTAAGGATCCACGCCACTTAGGGTCACATCCAAGCACAAGGTCCTGCACTGCTTTTCCCCATGAAGAACTGTTCTGAGACCTCAAGGGCTTCTCTTACTTTAGGCTGTCTCTTCCTTGACTGCAGAGAAACAGTGCAAAAACGCAGACTTACCCGGTGTGGGCTCCAAATTGAACATCTTGGGGCATCCAAGCATGCATGCACAATCCAAGTGCACTCATGTTTATTATGGAGGTTCCTTTATCTGTCTATTTACCCAGAGACTGTGAAGGCACCTTTTGTAGGATCCCCACCCTGTGAGTACCCACCAAGCTGCAAGGCAAAGCAGCAGATGTGGGCACAGAAATGCTGCAGAGTTACTGGCTTCCCATAATTTCAAGCCCAAATGATTTGAAAAGGAGGTCACACTAGCCCTAACTCCAGCATCGTTGCGCTCTCAATTTGCAGGCTCAGTTCTGGATCTTCCTGTGCAAAGCTCAACGGTTCTGCATAGATGCTGCTGCCTCAAGGAACCAAGCATGCTCCTTGTGGACGAAGGTGACTGATTCCTGGACAGAAGTACAGAGTTCTGGGCATCGTGGAAGGTTCAGATTCACCTCCCAGGATGGGCAGCCCCAGCAAGCAGGAAGATAATAGCATTGTGTGCATCAAGAGGGTGACAGCAGGGCTCTGGCATTGGCTCTAGGATGCTTCCAAAGGCCTGCAGCAAGGAAGACCAGAACGCTCTGGCCAAAGCCCAGTACACAAACTGGCATGACATCAGATGTAACTGGGGGGAAAAAAAAAAAAAAATCAGGTGGAAGTTAACTGTGAGGAAACCTGGTTGCTTTGGATGACTCAGGGTTCAATGTGAGATGGGCAGGTGGGAAGAGATGCTGAAGGAATCGTTTGGGGAAGCACCAAGAGAAGGTCACGAGGGTTCTTTTAACACATTGAGCTTGCACGGAAGTCACACTCTGTGTAATTAAAAATAGAGAACAGTGGAAAACTAGCTTTGGCCTTCAAGGCATTTCTGACCTAATTATGTTGAACTTTATTTGCTCAGAAGCCCTTAAAAAGTGCTCCAGTTTAAGGCAGTTTCCCAATCAGCTGTGGGTTCGGAGTAACTCCAACGTACCTACATCCATCCAAGTCTGAAAAGTCACACAATTCCCCAAATCGCTCAAGCTTTTAAGTGTAATTTCAAATTCATCATCCCCCAGGCTGTGTTTCCTTGCTGCCTAAAACTGAAATCTCACCAAAGCTTCACCAAAGGCACTCCTGGAAGGACCTGTCCCAACCCTTGGCCCTTCCAGCATCACTCTCACTACCTGCCCCACCTCTCACTGCCGCACAGAGCAGGAGCCCAAAGGCACTTCCAAGCCCCATCTTCCCTCCTCCCCAGAGCTCCCTCCAGCTTCTAAAGACAGGCAGAAGAATCTTGTTGTGCTGGAAACCTGGAAAGGGCAAAACTACTCGATGCCCCACAGCAGGAACCTGCTGGGCCAACAAAGAGCTCTACAACATCTTCCTATTAAAGCTGGAGTGAAGGCACTGCAGTGGGTTTATAATAGCTATGCTATATGCAGCAATGTTAAGTGCTGCTTCTCAGCGCAGTCCTCAGCCTTCTGGACCCTCTGTATCCCCAGGATCCTGAGATCTCATGGGTTTGTGCTCCCACAGAGCATGGATTTGTGATGTGAGGAAATGCAGTCATTGCAATCAATATCTCCTCCCCAGATGAGCATCCCCAGATGGAATAAAGGCAAAAATGGAACAGGAAGAATGCAGCTGCATTAGCCTGAAGCTCACACATCTTGATGCTTGTGACGGTTTACTCATTTGAGGACATTCAAAACCACCAATGCCACTTAAAGCCACGCACGAGCTGTACCCCTGGCAGAGCATCACCCTGAAATGAATCTATCGCACACCAACCTCAGCTTCTGCTGATCCTCCTCTTCCTGAGTAACAAAAGCCTTCCATTGGAAGTGGGCTATGATCTCACTGCGGTTGTGGATGACTACAGATCTGTGGTTTGCCAGCGTGAGGTAAGTCTTTGCAATCATCAAGGAGTTCCTGTCCAGCCTGATGTTGACATCCACCGCCGCTCCATACAGGCTTGTGAGAACATCTTCGCCTGGAATAAAGCAAAAGAGAGCCTTCGCTCAGCCCATTTGCTGGTGGAAGCACAAGGAACAGAGCAGAGCACTGCTAACAGCAATTAGCAACAGCTTTTAGCTGGATTGACAGTTCTCAGCCCCTTCTTGTTGACAAGAAAGATGCATGGAGGCCAAAGGGATGTTCAGAGGAACAAGCAAAGCCTACAGCAGAATGGGATGCAGGTGAGAACAGAGGTGTAGAAGCTGTGCCCACCCTTGTCGTGTTTTGTGAAGATGTCTTAAAGGCTGCCATGTAACAACACAAGGACAGAGCTGGGCACGTGCTGGATGGACTCAATAAATCCTACCATAACACAACAGCAATTGCCCACCACGCATCCAGCCATAACGCAGTAGAATGGTGTTGGTTCTGGGAAAAGACCCCCTTCTTTTTGGGGAATGAAGCCAGATTCATCCTTAAAGTAGCAAATCTCTACAGTTAGCCATCCATTCCACCCCACACGTGAGGAATTCAGCCTTTGAGTCTTTCAAGGGAGTTACAATGGTGGGCATTCAAGTTATGTTTACACTGTGAGAGAACCAGCAACTTTTCCAAGGGGTGGACAATCCTTTTTGTATAAGGGATTATATTATAATGGATGATTTATCATATAAAAAAGAAGTTTAGAAGGGTCAGATCATTGCCCTTCCTCTTCAGTGAGTACATGGCACAGAGTCAACCAGAGGAGCCCTGACCCAAGAAATCATAGAATGGTGCAATTTTTCATAAGACAAGAATCTGAGATAACATTCCCAGAAGTTACACTGAACAAACAAGCAGTGCTTTTATCAAGGGATGCTCATTCATTCAGAACACATCACCATAGGACGGAGGCTCACAGCTCTACATCCAGAGAGCACCTGGACACGTTCTCAGGAGACAAAACCATCAGCAGCTATTAAACAAAAATGAAACCAAAGCCTCCAGCCCTGAGAACTGCCAGCCCCAGGGCCCACGGGGGAACATGGCATATGCACACTTCCATGCTCTGCTCAGCATCCCCTGCTGCTGCTCTTGGGGACAAGCCACTCTGCTCTACTGTAACATCCCCTGGACCCAGGCTTACTGGCCCTACCATTATTTACAGAACACTGCCTTATTCCAGGCTGTCAGTTCCCTCCTCCTTGCATGCTTTGGATACACTTTCGACAGAAAGAACAAGACAGCTCTTGTTCTGCAACCTCAACAAAGCAATGCCTGAAATGGAAACGGAGAGTTGGGTTTATGCACCCCTTACAGCAGATGCTTTGGGTTGTGCACTTCTGAATCGTGCACACTGAAACAACAGAAACACTGCTGTTTCATTCCAGCATTCATCTGCACGACTGCAGGCACAGGCATCTTCACACATCGTAAGCTTTTGTAATCTCAAGACAGGAATCTAGTAGTGGGTCATCCTTCCTGGGCCCTATTTCTGCAGGAAAGAGTTAAAAAAGAGGAGATTTAGAAAAGCCAAAGCACCTTTCAGAATTCTTCTCATACTATACGAGCTGCATATTGCAAGAGGGAATAGTTTCCAGAGAAGCACAAATTGCTCTGAAATAGAACGACAAGTTTTGTTTAGCCTGGAAGTACATCTCAATGAATGGATGAGGGAATTCTTAAACAAGATTTCAAAACAAATTTGGGGTTTTATGAAGAATGCTTTCCTACCAATCACAGCTGGCATTTTCCCCTTCGTTGATCACTGCTCCATTAAGGAAGCTGGAAACAAGACAAATATTCTTCTGCATCCCCTCACCTCTTCTAGGGGAGCCCACAGCCAACCCTGGAATAGCTGGGTAGCACAGAAAGCAAGTTTATTTTCATTCACTCAGCTTGTCAGAAGGTTGTCTTGCTCTCATCTCTGCTATAAACACAGCCAAGGAGACAGATCCTGCCAATACATCACTGGAAACGCAAGAAAAATAAAGCCAAGCTCTTTGCTCAGAAGATATTATTGTAGCTCAGGATTGATCTGGGATAAATAATTCTCCTGCATCTGTCACATGGACAGCATATTGCTGTTCCTTCCAGCCAGCCCATGGCAACAAGAGGGTTCTGCCCCAAATGCAAGCAGCCCTGAGACAGAAATGGAGGCAAACAAAGCAGTGACTGCTTGGCAATGGCCAACGTGGCAGCTGTGACCTCTCCATTGAGCAAAACAGGCTCTCCTTACATTGAAGTTGGAAAAGACCTCTAAGCCCACCAAATCCAAGCCCAGCCCACCCCAGCATGCACACGTCCCTCAGTGCCAAATCCCCACAGCTCTGGGACACCTCTAGTGACTTCTCCCCATCCCTGGGCAGCTGCGCCACTGCATCACTGCTCTTTTGGAGTAGAAATTGCTCCTAATATCCAACCTGAACCTCCTCTGGGGGCAACTTGAGGCTGTTTCCCAATCCATCTCCCTGCACCAAGCCTGTGCTTGCCTTGGTGCAACGCCATGGTTGCAATAGCAGGGATTTGTGAGGGGGTGTTTGAGCATGGATGCAGCATAGCCCTTCTCCTGCTGAGGGAGGGACCATCTGTCCCCACTCACAAGGCCCTCGTGAGGGGCAAAGGTTTGCAAGAGGTAGGACACCTTTATCTGAATCAGTATAAAAAAAGTCATTACTGAGAGCAGTTCTAGACGAGGGGAATGACAACAGGAACCGTTTGTTAGCTGTTTCAACATAAATAAGCACTCTGGGGAGAAATTAGACCCCCTCACTCTCATTGATCTGAGCTATAAAAGCCCATAACCGTGCAGCTGTATGGGGTATTGGTTACCAGCCCTCAGCCTGGTGTGCAGCACTGCCACTATCAACACAGAGCTACGTTAACTTTACACCTCATTTGCTTCCAAAAATCACCTCCCTCTGCTCACCTACCTCCCAGCCACTGCGAGGCAGGGCTATAAATCAGGCAGGAACCAGGCAAAGTGCTGGGAATTCTCAGCAGTGAAGGAAGGAAAGCACGCCATGCACCTCCAGCTTTCTCACCCAGCAGCCCATGGTCCCCACGTTTTTCCCCTCTGTGTGTTACCCAAGATGATCACAGCTCTTGGCCCACGTGAACCTGCATGGCTAGATCAGTGCTGGATGGATCCCAACCCTTTTTGAGGACAAAGGAACTTTTCAAGGGACCAAAAATAAGTTCTTGTAAGAGGCAGTGGGTTTGCTCAGGGAAGAAGCACGCCTGCTCCATCCTGGCTGCAGTTGGGACAAATGAGAGCGCTCTGCCTTGAGTGATGTCAGGAATGTGAAGCACAGCGAGGGCTGAGCCCCAGCTAAACCCCACTGCCTGTTCACATCAATCAGTGGGTGGGAAAAAAAAAAAAAAGAGAAAGGCAAAGGTTTGCTCTACAGACTGAATCAATAGGATTTTCATTTCATTCTCAAACAAGCTCCTGGAAGCCACCAATTGCAATTCCAAGATGAATGACAAGACCCTTGGAAAGGAGGCTCTTAAGGGAAGAAAACAGCTCTGTAGAGGCAGTTGACCCTTCCAAAGCCTACGTGAGCACAGATGGAGATGACAGCAGGGCAGTGCTGTTATCTGATGCTTTATCTTTGCTGGTAGCTGTGATTCAGGGGTGCTGGCAGACCCATTCATTTGTTTAGCCTCAAGCAGCAATTAAAAGAAAGCAGGCTGAGATTCAACGAGTTTCCTGCACGGTTACAGCCATCACCAGCACACCACAAAGCCCTTGCAGGGGTGGCCTCATACATTTACCAGCACAGATAAAACTGGTGCTGGACAAAGGGATTCAGAATCCCAAAGTGATGGAATTCCTGGCTCACAACCCCCACCTATGCAGGAGCAGAACAACCACAGCTGCAGCTGACAGCTCCTCCTTGCCCATGGATGATGGGACATGGCCTCCACACCACTGATGCACATTTTGCTTCCTCGCTGTCACTGCTCTCTGCAGCCACCCATCATCCCCACCAGCCCCCAATGTCTCATCACACCATGGTGCTGTCACTCCATGGGTGACTGAAGAGCTCCACATCACCCCTTAATTAGTTATGGTTAAACACGCCTTTCATTTTCCCTCTGATCTCATAGCTCCCATCTGAGATGAAACACCCATTTTTTTCCCCACAAGCTGGAAGCTAGGACACGGGGCTCCAGAGGCCCATCTGTGTGTCACTTCATCCACTTGCAATGGGGAAAACCCACAGGCCACAACAACCCAACACAGCAAAAACTCACCCAATCTGGTTGACAACTGCAGAGCTGCAGGCGGATGCTGCTGGCACCTTCCACCTGCCCTCGTTGCAATGACTCAAGGAGCTGAGCTCTCCCCTCTTTGCTCTGAGCATGCAGAGCCCAGGGAGCACGATGAGCCTGGGTCTGGCCCTCAGCAAACAAGCTGAGATCTGCTTTAGGATGGGGCTCTTGCTCAGGGACTGCCAGCCTGCACCTCATCCCAGGGAGCTGCTTGCTGGAGCTCTGCACCACGAGCAGGAAGGACAATAACAGAGCAGGCTTTCTTGCTTGAGGGCTGGCTCTGCTTGGATACGTCTCCTAAAATTCACCACCTCTGATCTCTCCCCTCAAACATCCTGCCCCCAGGCTTCTGCATCACAGTCTCACAGAGGAAGGAAAAACGATCTGCAAATTACTTTTATCACTGACAGCAATAAAAGCATCTCAGTATGTAGTGTCTGTCAGCTCTGCACAAGCTCAGTGGGGCTTTGCTAATTACTGAAGCTTCCTGTGCTGACAAAAGGATCCCAAGGGATGTGGTGGTCAATGGGAAAATTAAAAAAAAAAAAAAGTTGTACAGAGTCATTTCAGAGCTGCACAAGTCCTCTAAGACTCACAGGTGCTACGAACAGCCAAGCAGAAATCCAGAATGGGGTCCCACAGCTCAGACATCACCTCTCATATCATACTGCAGTGCTTCTTGGAGTCCAACGGAAGGCAGGACTGTAGGGAGCAGAGAAAGGCTTCTCCTTCCACACTTCCCAGTGCTTCTCCATCACCTACTTTCTACAGCCAGCCCATCTCTGGTCACTGCAATAAAGCATCTGACATAGACGTCATTGTGTTCATATGCATCCTGGGCATCTCACTTGAGAACTGCTTGAGAGCTAAAAGAATAACTAATCTTTACAGATATGGGCTTGGTTGAGTCTGGTTTCAAATCCACTGATTTTGCTTTCCCATAACCACATAGTGTGGGCTGGGAGTCACCCAGGAGGACCCAAGGCACCAGCCAGACACTTTGTGGTGCCAATGCAGGACCCTTCCCAGCAGGAAGGCTTACCAGGCTGGGTTCATCAGCTCTTTCTCACACCACCACCTGATGTCGAGGTGACAAACAGGGACGTGCAGCAGCCCAGAACACCTCAAACCCCATCCTTTTCAGTGCAGGCTGGGACTTCATGCATACAGACACACATACACGGGGGATACATGCAGAGCATCAAGGCCAGATTTTCACTACATACACATTTTCTTCACACTTATCCAAATAATTTCTAACCAAAGCATTACCCAAACCTCTACAAAAACTGCACACCATGCACCCCATCCTACAAATCAACCAACTGACCCACGGAGAACTACTGCCACTCACAAGCCAGCAATTCAATACAAACACAGCCGTGCCAGCAAAGTGCCTCCCAGCATCCTAAGCTGCTATTTTGCTCTTACTGCTCGTTTCATAACCAAGTCTGGTGGCAGCTCTGCAGGAGCAGCACGGCTGCTTTCTGTATGCAGGTCGTGGTGCTGGCCAAATCAGCCCAGCCCCACCGTGAGGCTGGAGCTCTGCACCACCCCTGCAATGAGCAGCTTTGGGGAATGACTGATTAAATGTTTCAGTTTCACTTCAACAATTCAACTCTGCAGCATTTTACTTGTTTGTATGCTGCCAAGCTAGGCAGATAATCTTTTTATTATTCCTTCGCTCACCTCCTCGATCTGTAGTTTACTTAAAAATAGCTGTAGTGCCGTGCTGAGAGGCAGAGGGGAGATCGTGGGCTCATCCCCAAGTAGGTGGCTGGGATGTCACCCACCCCACAGCAAGCAGCTGCACACACTTCACCACTTTGGGACAGGTCAACCAACCACTATGGGGCCAACATGCTTCAGCCCTGTAAGAACAAAACTCAGGGTTTTCAGAGCAGACCATGAAAGTCCTTCTGTCTTTCACTCCATCTCAGGAGGGAAGTGAGCTGCTAGGAAGAAAAGGAACGATGGAACCACTGTGGTGTGTAGGGAGCATGTTGACCTGGTCTCCCAGGAATGCACCAGGACACAGCGAGACAGGACACATAGAAGGACAGACTCAGCCCACGCCATTACTTCATAGAATGAAATCATAGAATCATTTGAGTTGGAAGGGACTCATGAAGGTCATCCAGTGGGTTCAAGCTGCACCAGGGGAGATTCAGGCTGGATGTTAGGAAATACTACTTCTCTGAAAGAGTGGTCAAGCAGTAGAACTGGCTGCCCAAGCAGAGAACTGACTCCCTACCCAGGGAGGTGGTGGAGTCACACTGGAGGTATTCAAGGAATGTTTGGACATTGTGTTGAGGGATATGGATTAGTGAGAACCATTGGTGATTGGTGGATGGTTGGAATGGATGCTCTTATAGGTCTTTTCCAACCTTGGTGATTCTGTAGTCCAACTCCTCTGCAACGAACAGGAAGACCAGCAGCTCCATCAGGCACTCAGAGCCCAGTCCAGCCTGACCTTGAGCATCTCCAAAAACTGAGACATCCAGATTTCTCTGAATCTGGATGTTTCAGAAAGAAAAGGTTCAGAAACTGCTTGCAGGGGAAACTTCACATCTGCTGCCTTCCAAACAGAATGAAGGCATGCACTGCACGCTGCCCAGCACTCACCTGTGTCATAGTGAACCACCAGGGACCCGCAGTGGTCCCCAGTCTTCAGTGGGAGGAACTCCACTGTTACTTGCACGGTGTCACCAATCCCAAGGGTCCCAATGGAAGGATCAACAGAGAAAGGGCTGCAATGCAAAGACAGGCATCAGAGATATTACGGTAGCTTTGGAGATAATAATCCCTTCCAGGATCTAAGGCTATTTCGCCTCACCTCACCAAGCAGATAAAACACTGCAGAGTAAGAACAGAATACATAGGATCAGACGGGCTGCTACTTTCCCCCACTTCTGAAGAGATTCAGCCCTCAGAAAACCACATGGTGCAAAGTGACCTCTTCTCCCCCATATTCTGCATCCAGCTCTTCCTCTCTGCAGCATCTCAGGAGTCAGGCTGCTAGCAACTCAATCGGAGAACTGTTTTTGAACAGCAGAGCCCCAAACTGCTATTTGCATGCAAAGCTGACCCCAATTTCCTCAAGTCTATCTCACCCAGCCTCCTTCAAACCTCACCTCAAGAGAGGCAAATGTCAAAGCAAGGCCTGTTCCAAGGAGATTACAGCCTAGAATCAGACAGAGGAGTAAGTCTTCCTAGAAGACCAGAGAATAATAATGCATTAATTTGCAGAATCCAGCCTTTTTTTTTTTTTACTTTGAAAGTAACCTGTTTTAACCTAAGGAAGGGCACGTTATATCAGCCACTGAATGAAAGCTGCTCTAAGAAAAGGAACAACCAGAAAAAAACACGTGTGCAAACACAGATTAGAGCGAAGCCACAGAAACAAGACAGCAGCAAAAGGATCACTCCATTCTAAGCCTGAAGGATTCCATCAAGCATCAGTAACAGGAGCATATCAACGGGGGTTTAACAGCTTGATGTATTCACAAGCCATGCAGTCTGTGACTCTGGGTTGTAATCCAAGCTTGGTAACCACTTGCTTGGCCCACCAGACAAACTCGTAGAAGCACAGAATCATTAAGGTTGGAAAAAACCTCTTGGATCACCAAGTCTGAACCAAGCCACCCCCACCATGCCCACCAACCACTACATCTCCATGGTTCTTGGCCACCTCCAGGGATGGTGACTTCCCCAGCTCCCTGAGCAGCCTATGCCAATGCTCAAATTCCATACAACGAGCTGAAAATAATTATTAAAGCAGGTTGGTACACTTTGAGTTTACCACAATTGTGGTGTGTCACCAGGCAAACGGCCCTTGGCTGCCAGCTGTAGAACTGTGCCTTCATGCTAAAGGGAGAAGCCAGATGAAGGGTGGCAACTTGGCTTCGTGGTTCTTGCACAGCCCCACTCAAAAGACAGAAGTTTTGTGTTCAGCACTTTGCTGGCCATCATATTATCACCTCCAAAATTTGCTCTGCAGAGCTTTGACCACGATTAGAGAATTGTGCACACAAGAATAATGAGAACTGGAGACATGCACAAGCTGAACTTTGTTCATCTCAGTAGCGACAGCTGATAAAATTGCTGCAGTTTCTGCTCATTAATGAGATATAGCAGCAATTAGTGGTCTGACCTGTTCCCATTATGCTTGGAGCATTGCTGCTGGCTCTCACAGGAGCAGCAGTGAGCCCATAGCATTCGCACACTGACAGGAGACCTCAGCCTCTTCCCAGGACAGAGCTCACTCCATTGCAGCTGAGCAGGAGGCTCATATCTCCAGTAAGATCTTCCCAATCACCCCAGAAGGTTCCTCAAGGACACAGTCTGTTCCTTCCACCAAAGCACATGGATCAGCTCCTCAAGCCCTGTTAATGGCAGCTGTCTGCTAGGGAAGGGATTCAGTTACCAGCATTGCTGAGAAAGTCATACAATCATAGGGTCACGAAGGCTGAAAAGGACTTCTTAAATCCCCAAATCCAACCCCAGCCCATGTCCACGTCCCTCAGTGCCACATCTCCATGGGTCTTGAACACCTCCAGGCTGCCTGGGACAGAGCTGGTGCTTGGGTGTGACCTCCAGAGTAGCAAAGGAAAGCTCTTCCCTTCCAGCTCAGAAGATCTGCTAACGAAGGGGATTCCCCACACCTCAGTACCACCTCCTGCTCTATCTCCCCACTCCCCTCCAGCGCTGGCTGGGATGGAGCAACCCCCTGCACCTCTCACATCTTACTCCAAACCCTCCCACCACCCCTCACCACATCAGGACACAAAGGTGCAAAAGCCCTACAGCTAAACTTAGTTCCCCCAAACTTCTGTCAAGGCAGCTAAGCCGTTCTCTGCAGCCCCCAGATAAGAAATGGTAAGAGACATCCCTGATGCATTGTAATAGCCAAGTGAAAGCTACTGCCAAGAACGGAAGCTGGCAGCCTAAACCTTGGCCTTTTATCCATTAATTGTCATTTAATTGTGAGCTGTTCTTTAAAGATAATTCTGGTCCTGCTAGATCTGCCCTTCCAATGAATCACCGCCCTCCCAAAAGACGGGAAATCTTTCAGAAGATAAGCTTTGTGGTTTCTTTTTTTAATAGCTGGCTTTCTTCTGACATCCTTTATAAAACGGTGCCCGTTTGGATGTTTGCTTCGGCGTACGACATCAAAACTTCTGCAGGTCCTGCTCTTTAATATCCCAACAGTGCCTTGCAAGCACAGCCAGATCCCCAGCTCACACGTCATTCAGCCACACTGATTTGGAAGAGGTCTTCTCAACAGTACCCACTCAGATCTCATCTATTACTGCCCTTTGGAAAGAGGCTGATGCTGGAGAAAAGCTGTCAGTTGCATGCTTCAGGTTTTCACATCCCCTTTTCTCCTACGGTCAGGCAGTGTGCGAGGAGCTCCAACTTCAAGTCCTGTGTCACTCCCCCCTCCTACAACCAAAGAAGTTTCCTCTTTAGCCTACTTGGTGCCTTAATCTGCATTTTAAGAACAATTTGATGTGGGGGAAAAAAAAGTCAGTTTTCAGCCTTCTCTTTGATTGCATTAAAATCTGGCTCCTGCTCCAAAGACAACAGTTCAAATCTACAGGTGATTGAATTGCTTCATTTGTCCATTAAGACCCTTTGCAGGAAAAACACAAAGATCAGCTCATCTCAGCGCATATTAACTTTAGTAATAGTACAGCAGCCAAAGACAAGCTCGTAGCTGCTCCAGCAAGCTGAGTCTGTTGGATCGTAGAAGCATCCAAGGCTCAAGACAACGACAATTTCTCAGGGCTGAGAAGTCCTGTGCAGGATCAGCAGCTCACAGCTCCATCTTTCTGCACTTTCACTGCTTCTGTCCTCCGTGTTCACATCCTTTCATGGTCTTCGTAGCCTATAATATATCTATCTATATGCATATGTATGTATGCATGGCCTATGATCTGCTTCCAAACCCCATTTTTGACTTAAATGTAATGGAATGACTTTTATATTCCTGAATACCAGAGAAGAAACCCATTATTGTGCCTTAACCATGAGGAGAGGCTGAGAAACTTTCTATGCTTATACTGTTATTTATTATCGAGCTTTGCAAGAGGAGGGAACACAGCAAGACAGTGCCAGGCAGCTCAATGGGAGTGCTTTGCTCACCAGTTGTCCAAATGTGACCGTGTAGTCTGATAGATGCCATGGAAAGAGAGACCTCCGAGCAGGGAGCAACTGAAGGATGCTGAATTAGCTCCGTGGATTCACTTCCTTTATTCAGTAAAAATTAAACACGCTCGACTTGAGCTGCTTAAATTCTCCTCCAAATAAGAACAGACTGAAATTGCCCCGAATTTAAGCCGGTAAGGCTGGCTCTCCGCTCCCAGAGCACCTATGTCATAACTCTTGATTACTGCATCTTATATTTACACTGAGCTCTCTAGGACAGGGAACATAAGTCATTCATTTCCAGAGCTCCTGGCACAATTCTAAACGCTCTGCGATGATAATTAATCACCACGTCGTTATGGAAGTTATTCAGAAGAACTGGCGACACGTTCAACTAAATCTTCACTAATAACGATGCAGCCTTTGTTCTACCCTCTCTAACAGGGAAATTAATCCCCCAACATTAGCAGGGGAAAGGCTTCTGTATAAAGGCTGTGTAAATATATTTGTTCAAAGACAACCGTCAGCTAACGATCTATTAGCCTGCAGAGCAGCTCTGACTCTCACATCTCGGTGCATCAGCCCAGAGCCTTGTTGCTCTCCTGCTAACCATGCCCAGCACATGGGCATGAGAAGCTACAGCAGAGAGGGAACCTTCAGCATTGAACACATTCAAAGCTCTACAGAAAAAGGCCTTTCGTGTCACTTGCAAACCTGATCAAACTCTGAAGCTGGTCTTCTTCCAGGCAGGGTGTGTGTTTGATGATCTCCAAGAGGTCCCTTTCAGCCCAAATGCTCATCGTTCTGTCTGGCAGTTCTCAATCATCCCAGCTCCATTTCACACGCTCCCTGTATTTCTCGTATTTCCCATTCATCTGTGCATGGATGCAATGGCACGAGGCGGGCAGACAGGCATTAGAAGAACTCAGCCTTTTTAGAGGCTCCCACTGAAGAATTCTTTGTGACATTTCACTGAACAAAAGCAAAAAAAGGCAGGAACACACGAACTTCTGAGCAGCAAAGAAGGAATCCAAAGGAAAGCGAGTGCCACTCTTAATTAGAATAAAATGCTGCCTATATTCAGAGATTTAAATCATCTGCTTGAAATTTTGAGCCGGTTTTCAGAAGTTTGTAATGAAATGGAAGAGATGACAGATGCCCTCAACGGGCAAGAGAAATCATATCAGCTTTTGATCTTTGAATGCGCACAATCCAGTTACCCAGAGCTCTGCTTTTTTTGTGCAGTTTGAGATAAAGCTTTCCTAACATTTCCCATTTCTTTATGGCAAATTGGGACTGAAGGTTTTGATTGCCAAACTTCAACTTTTAATATCCATAGCAAGAACTCAATATATGCTGTATCAGTTGATAGAATAGTTGCTAAGAGTATTGAAAAATGCTAAACACCTAGTCAATCTCTATTTAGATTCTGACAGCTTAACCTAGAAATCCCAGAGGAAAACCGTAGTGACTTAGAAGTTCCTGCCTACACATTTTCCACAATGCAAAGGCTGCCTTCCTTCAGTGCAGAGCACAACCCTTGAACTCACTCAGTTGTTTACTGGCTTCTCTCTGTCCACCCACTTCTGTCTTTTTTTCCCCTGTTGCAAGGCTTCAGCAAAGGGGGTTTTTAATAGGAAGCATCCCCTTTCCCCTTGAAAGGGGAAGATTTGTGCTCTTTCCCATTCTACTTCCTGGTCCATCCTTAGGAAGGCAGCAGAGGAGGAGGAGAAAGTCCCAGACCTCTGCTCACCTGGTCTCCCCAGTCTTTCTGGGAGCTCCTCTTGGGCTCCATCCCATGCATGAGCTAATTGGGGCACCTCCTGCCCCCACTGGCATCCATCACCACTGCTTTGGGGCCACAGAGCAGCCCTAAAGTCAGAGTCTGCTCAACTCCTCTTCAGAGCTGGGTCGTGGGGGTCAGACCATCAGACCAAACCCAAAGCCCCCCAACCACACAGTGCTGTTCTCAGGGCTCCAGCACCTCGAAGGCACAACCTGGCAGCCTTTACCTGTGGGTGCTGATGTGGTAATGAGCCTCACGGTTGCCAACGTTGCGAACCAGCAGAGTTTTCTGGGTGCTGTGCTTGACTGGGCAGACTGAGAAGTTGAGCTGGTCGGGGAAGTCCAGGATAGCTCGGGCTCCTATGGCTCGGATGGGCACCACGAACTTCTCCCTCTCTGTGATGCAGGTGAGCTGGTGGAAGTAGTCCTGCGGGAAGGAAGTGGGATCAGGAATGCATTCAGTGCCATTGCAGAAGGAAAGCCACTGTTTGCTATGCGTTCATTCAATAATTCAGCAGTACTTGGTATTTAATGATGTTTAATTCCAGTAGAATGACTGGTAGAGGCTTCTCAGCTCGCCAAGAGGAAGCAGCTCCATTGCTTCACCTGCTTTCCCAGTGAGCTGACTGCCAGCTTCATGCCACGGGAGGACAAAGCTACCTGATAGCTGGGTTCTGAACGACCAGTGCAATGATTTCAAAGGAGGGATTAGAGCATGAACAAGAACCTGCTCCGAGCTCCAAAGCACAGCAGGTAACCCAGTTACACACGGCTTGGCAAGGGCTGCTCAGGCAATCTTCTAAAGGACCTGGCCACACACACAATTAACAGCCAGACTGAGATGAAGGACGTAACAGACAGGACACAACACCTACGTCAGCAGCAGGTTGGTGAGTGGGGTGTTTGTTCCCCATCACCACTTGAACAGTGTCACCAATGACAAAGCTGGGGACATCTCCTTAAAAGCCCACCTTGTCCATCTTCCCACCCCAAACGTGGCTCAGCCCTATACCCAAACCGTCCCTGAGAACAGTGACAGCACGTTTAGCACCAACAACTCCCACCCATCCCCAGCAACCCTTTTGCATCCTATTCCAGCTTTATAAAGTTCTCTCTGCGCCTGATCTCTGTTTCACTTCACATCTCATCCTGGCCTCAGAGGATGCAAAGACAGCTCTGCTTCCTCTCTGCTGCATATTCTGGCATGGCTGATGCCCTAATTACATCTCTTGTGTATCTCCTCTGGAATAAATGCCTCAGTGCCTTGTTGGCGTGCTTACCTGTGGCAGCGTGAACATCCATTTCTGTTACAGCCAGCACACCTCAAGCCTTTAGCTCAGTCAGAAGCCTGAGTCCCCCTCCCAGCTGCCTGCCATTCAGCAGTGGGAAGGAGAATCCAACCACATAGGGATGAACAGATGGATCTCCACGTGCACGGCAGGGCAGCACCAGGGCTGGAGGCACTGCCTTGCCCCACTGCAACCAGCCACACGTTATGGCCAGCTCAATAAAAGCTTTGCCTCATCTCTCTCTCTTGCTGTTGCATTCCTTTTCCCTTTGAACTCCCTTGAGATCATTTCCTTGCTGCTCCAAGGACACAATAAAACAAAACTGCTGTAGGAACCGTGCTCAGCATCAAGCTTTCTTAGCCAGAACCCATTCAAACCCCTTTGTGCACAGGTTCCCTTGCCTGTCCTGAGCCTGACAGGGCACAGAGGCCCAGGACTGAGCTGGGATCTGGTCCCAGCACGCTCACCACCTGCTCCACTACTGAGGTTAGGGTTGCAGTAACAGATGCCGTCGCATCCGAGACATAAAAAGGAATAAAGGAAGGTCTTGTTTTCTAGATGCGTCTCAAATTCGCGTTGGAAACCGCAGGAGGGTTTTGGTTTCTCATCTTTAGAAGGTAAAACACCAGGAAGAGAACTGCAGCAATGCCTAATATCGCGTTTCAAGAGAGTTTCATCTTCGGCGAGCCTTTCTGAATTAGCAATTTGGTTCCCGATCTCGCAGCCTAAGTCCTCTAAAATAAAAGAGAAGGGCAGCTCCCGTAAATTCAAAGCACCTGTTATCTGGGTATTTCATGTTCTGGACCATTCAGATCATCAGAAACCACATTAGGAAATGAAAAAAAGCCATTTGCTGCTTCTTGTTGTTGTTCTGGCCACCCTACTGTAACGTGGGCATTGTGAATCCGGCTGAAAGCCTCACGCCTCGTTAAGCCTTGGCACCACATCTCTCCTTATCTCTGCCCTGCAGATGCCAGGTAGACAGAGGAGGACAGGGGGAGCTCAGATCAGCCGCAGGATAAGGAGGAAAGAAACTTCAGCGACTGGAGCTACTGGAGGGAAATAACAGGAACTCGTTTTCAAGTCGTTACTGCGAGGGGGGGAGCGGATCAGCAGCTAAGGAATTAATACCTGCGCTGGCTGAAATCCCAAAAGCGAGCACAGGGCACCGTGCACGAGCACTGGGGCTGCTCACACAGCACAGCACAGCACGGGGTCTGCTGCAAAGACAGGGAAATGATGGCTGCAATCCTCTGTCGTGTTGCCAGGACAGCAGCTCAGCTACGCACTCAATTATGGTCCAGGGGTATCACCAAAACCAATCAGTGCAACTGCAAACCCCCAGCAGACCCTTTAAATGCAGTTTCCTAAGCAAACATGCCTGGGAGAGGGAGGGGTTGCATCACTTATATTCTTCAAAGGTTGTTTAGAGCTAGCTTCAGGCTAGAGATTTTCACAAAAATATGACCTCATCCTTCATATGACTCCTCTGTTTCAGGGAAAACAGAAGTCACCACACAGTGCTGCCTTTTCCCTTACTCACCTTGGACAAGCAATAAGTTACAAGCTCCAGCCTTCAAAATATGACTGCTGGCATTTGCATTAGTGCCCACTGAAATTGAAGCAAGTGCTCACATCGGAGTTGGCATTCCAGGCTCTCTGCAAACTCACGTTCAAGTTGATGTCAGTAATTAACTGCCCAATAAACCAGCAAACTCAGGTCTCTGCTGAGCTGCATCACCAGTAAACACGTTGCTGAATTCCTTGCTGCAGACAACTGGAGAGCCAAAAGGCCCTGCACAGTGGGGTCATATGGGAAGTCTAAAAGGGAAGCTTCCTGCTGGAATCACAGTACCATAAAGGGCCGTTAAGTGAGAGGCTGGAGGGTGATGACAACATCACAGGAAGATGGATTCCCTTTCCTCAGCCAGCAGCTCACAGGATGCTTCCTTTTGTCCTCTTGTCCCAGGTTCACTGCCTCAATCTTCTTTCCCTGCTCCCCACCCTACAGGTCTGCTCAGAAGTGCACTTGGAATAGCAGAACACCCCTAGCAGGGCTGGCCTGAATTTTCAAGGAGTTAATTCCAGTAACACAATAACTCAACAGCCTGTCATATTTCATATTATCAATGAGCATTAACGCAGTCTCCGCTGAGCATCGGAAATGAATTTTGCAAACCTCAGACTGAACTCACGTTGCCTGCAAACGTTGCATTGCTACAGCAAAAAGAGCAAGGAAAAAAACAAAACAAAACAGATGAAGCTGTGTTCTGTTTCTGGGCGCTTCTCACCTCCTCCTTTTTCAGATAATCTATAAGAAAGCTGAAGAACACGATGCATATCCCTGCCCACTCTGCAGCCCATAATGGCAGGACACGTTGTGAAGCCAGAATGCAGAGACACAGAAATCAGAGGCAGCGAGAGTAACTAATTGGAAATGTTGCCCAACAGAAGAATTATCCATTTGTATTTATAACATGGGTGCCAATACACAAGACGTGTCGGCTGCGTGCTGGCTGTGACAGCCCAGCCATGTGGCACGCTACCAGATGGCTGCGAGGCAGCAAGAAGCTGCTCATTTTCCAGAAAGGGCTCAGGAGACACGTGGCATTTTGGCCACAAACCACTTGTGTGCTCCTCTTATTTAGGGCTCAGCACAGCTCCGTGCTTCACTCTCATGAATTAGCAACGAGAGCCAAAGCAAGGAAACCCTAAACCAGTCCTACAGACGGAGGTGTTGGTGCCCACATCCCAGTTCTCCACATCATCCATGGGGTATTCAAGAGGCAGCAGAGGTGCACAGTTGGAATGCCTGGGGTTGGCAGGGCCCCTAAGGGTCACCAAGTGCCACCCTTCTCCAGTAGGGCCACATCCAGGGGGAAGATCTGCTGACCACACTACTGCTGCATTCCCAAAGCACTGATCCCTCGTGCTCTCTGAGTTCTCCCTCTGCTTCTGGTGATGTCCCCATATTGCCCTGCTGTCTCTCTAAGCTTGAAGAGCGGTGCTCTGCCTTCTGTGGGCACCAGTTTTCCCCTTCCACCTCCCAAAAATGGACGCTCAATAATTAGTACAGATAAATCACGTTTTAAAGTCACCAGCGTACTTTGCAAAGCCTAAATCATAGATTAAGCTCTTGGGTAGTTTGGAAAACTGCCCCAGGCCAACCTAATTTTTACCCTAAATATTAATGATGTTAAATGATTTCTCAGACGCTCCAAAGGAACAGATTATTCCCCAGGCATGGGGAGCTAGGGACCACAGGGCGTTTCCTCTTTAGTTTTCTCTATCTGCTGTTTGAGAAAGGGACAAAGCGTTACATTAAATCAGAATCAAGCAAATAAAAGAAGGCAGCATCGCCCAAAGAGGTGCTGTACTTCTGTCCTGGTGCAGAAATGCACCATGGCGGCATGGAACAGGAGCCCCATGCACAAGGACACAGACACATCAAGAGCACAAGTTTGGGACATCTCTGCACGGAAGATAGAGTCTGCCCATTTGTTCCTACATACGCTTTGTCCTTTGCATCACTCCAACCTCCTGCTGGGTGAAGAATGTCTACAGCCTGTGCCACGCTGGCTCAGCCACATGCAGAGCTTCCTCCCCACCCAGGCTCACAGCTGGACTGTGGCCAAGCATCCCTGGGGATGGCACAGCTGCAAAGCTGGGTAACAGAAAGGATGAATGAGCATCATCTCCACTCCAGCCCTGGGTGAGGCAGGGAAGTGGCTGCCGGATGAGAAAGAGAAGCTCTTTTTGGATCTATTTATTTCTGTAGTATTTTCCATATTAATTAAACCCTTCTCTTAGAAGAGAAAGATGACTTATCAACATTCTCCCCTGCCATTTTCTTTGTTTTCCTACTCTTGCGTGCATCTTCCCCAGGAGGCCTCCCCACCACTTAAATTGGAGTTCCCCAGCCCTGAACCCAACAGACATTACATTAAACATCCAGGTTGGATATTAGGAACAATTTCTTCTCCAAAAGAGTGGTGAGGGACTGGCACAGCCGTCCAGATAGGTGTGAGGGTCACCATCCCTGGAGGTATTCAAGAATCATAGATATGACAGTGATATGGTCAGTGGGCACGGTGGGGTGGGCTGGGGTTGGACTTGGGGATCTTAGATGTCTCTTCCAACCTTAATGATTCTGTGATTCTGCGTGCCTCTGTGACACATGATTTTAAGAAATGTGTGAAGAATCAAGTCTGAAACAAGAGCTTTCAGCCTACGAGGGCACAATCTTCACCCTGGTTGAAGAGTTACCCAACCCCCACTGAAATCAGCGCTGTTTCCCAAAAGCCACACCTCACCCTCAGGGGCTTCAGGGACTGGAATTTGATGCCAACCAACAATGTCAACCTCCTGTGACCTGTCAAGGCCTCACCTTGTTCTCCTCAGGGGTGAAAAGGATGCGGAAAGTGGAAGGCATGCCAGGTGCTACCTTACGGCACACGTCACCAGGGCTGATCAGCTTGAAGTAAGGCGAGCTCTCCAAGACGACCTTCACCAGCCGAGGAACCTGCAGGAAAGACATGAAGGTATTGGATTTTTTCTCTATTTCTACCTAGGTTGCAAAGATATGATCCTGTGCAGCTTACATCCTTCCTCAACTGCCTTCGCAAAGCAATTTTAGCCCCAGAGGTACACACAGATGTACACTAGGAGTACAAGCAAGTGCAAAGCACAGAACATAGGAAGACAGAGACATCCAGAGAAGAAAAGGGAGGTGGCTGAGAGATGTTGAAAAGGGCTGTGAAGAAGCAAGGGAGCATGGGGGAAAACTGGTCTAGAAGATGAGAGCAGTCAGCTTGCCAAAATGATGGAGAGCTGCACTACCCTTGCCCTAGAAACCCCCCAGGCTGCAGGCTGTGTGTACCAATTATGGGCATCAATGGCATTTTCTGCATTAAGATACGTAACCAGCACTGACTCGGTGCGTAGGTTGGTCATTAAAAGCCAATCTCAGCCCCAGACCAGCAAGCAGGTGTATCCAGCTGCACAGATACCAACCCCAGAGCTCCAACTCTCATCTCAAAGCCTCCAACAGGCCATTTCAGCCAACAGGCAGCTTCACCAATCAACGAACCCACCCAGTGCACACGGATGCTTTGGTTGCTGAGTCCCCTTGAAGATGAGCACCTTCAGCAAAAGCCATCCTCAGAGGTGACACCTCAGAGGGGGGGAAAGCAGCAGCCAGAAGGCAGAAAAGCAACTTCACAAGAGACGTGAGCAGTATGTATATCAAAGCCCTCCTGTGTCTGAATCATCACAGAGCCTCTCTCTGCAATATACTTCACGGGATTTTATGGAGCAGACAACCTCAAGCTACTGTGCAATATAAGTCAGTCTGATTCAGAGGGATCTGGGAAACTGGGAGAAAGCTTTATGAGAACACACACAACCAAAAGCCAACTAAATTAGAATATAACAACCCCTCTTGGGATTATCACCTCCATACACTGAAATATGCCAAGGATTGTCCTCAGAACTGATCTTACTTTTACATCAGTACTGTCCAATAGCTGAGGTCTTGCTAGCTTCAAAAACTAATTCATTTTGAAAAAAAAAATTAACAATTCACACATTGTCTCCCCCTTGTTGGGCATACAAATCCCAGGGTGCAGCTGTACAAGTTTATTATTTTTTACTGGGAACAGCAGAGATGTTGATGCAGATGTTCTTTTCCACTTGAGAAAGCATGAATAGAGCAAATGAACTGCTTGCCTGTTGGCTGGCACCTGGCAAAGACAAACACTATGGAGCGCCACGTGGATAAGGGAGCAGCTGAAACCAAAAGACCTGATGGAAATGAAGCTATAGAAGAGAAACCGAGGCAACTCTTAAACAGAAGAGGAAATTTTTATGGTAAAGGGTCCATGCAGACTGCACAGATGTTATTCCTTGGGTGCTCCTGCTGCTTCTTTCCAATATTCCCAAGCTAAATGCTAGACAAGGAAAACAACAGAGCTCCCTAGGAATAACTGACACTAACTACAAGGTATCCATCTTGCCAAAGGATCTTCCACTTCCAACCTGTTGTCTCAGGATGTACTTGGCTCCTTCTTGCTGCTCCTCCACCTACTACACACCCCAAGAGCTTTTTGTTTACCTCTGTATATCCAGCAGGTAGAACTGGAGAGGGCTCCACACACCCACTTTCCTCCCCCTATACATACTTCCCACTGCTCGTATATGATGAGAGGGAACAGCCCCAAGATGTGCCATGGAAAGTTGGATATTAAGAACAATTTCTTCTGGCACAGCTGCCCAAGGGAGATGGGGGAGTCACCATCCCTGGAGGTGGTCAAGAACCATGGGGATGTGGCACTGAGGGACGTGGTAGAGTAGGTTGGGGTTGGACTTGGCAATCTGAGAGGTCTTTTCTAACCTTAATGATTCCACGATTCTACATGCCTCTGTGCCAGAGTTGTATCTTTTATCACATATTTCTTTTTCTGACCTTCCTCTGCTACCAGTAATGTTTATTTCTATGTGCCAAGAGAAACCCCCTGTGCACACAGTGCTCTCCCCAGAGCACTTCCCAACTCAGCTCCTTCCCTCCCTCCTGTCTGCTCCCACCAGCTCACACTTGGCACGTGCCTCATTTGAGCAAACGTTTCCCCTGCTGAAACTGAAAAGGTCTCCATTTTCCTCTTTAAACTGGAAGTAAAATTGCTGACATTTTTCAACTTTTCCCTTCTCGACTTTCTTGAGAAGTCTCAAAACGCTCACAAGATTATTTCAAGTAAAGGCAGGGACCTTCAAAAGCCCATTTCTCTGGGCGTGCTGTGGTTCTCCAAAGGGAAAACAGAAAGCCACATTATCTTAGAAAAGCCTGAGCAGAACCAAATTAAGCTTTGCAGGAACCTAAAAAAATGCAGCTCTGGAGGTGAAGCACAATCAAGGAAGATAAGAACTGTGCAGCCCTCAACATGCCCATCTGACCAGAGCTTTCAAGAGGAAGGATGTTGTCCAAAAAGCTCCTTTGGGTTAGAACCCACCCATGCATGGTCAAAACTAGTGATAAAAACCCCTATATCACAAGAACATCTCCACATCTTTGTGACAGGAAGAATGTGATGCACCTAGTTCTGGATACGGCACGCTGCATTTCACGTGCACCACTCTCCTCTCCCAACACAGTGTTAAAGACACACAGCCCAGCACTTACCCTGTCGTTGTTCCTCAGAACCAGGGGTACCTCGTAGACCTCACAGGGGACGTAGCTCTGGAACACCACCTCGGATGGGAAAGGCTGGAACAAGGTCTGATCCAGGTCAACTGAGGAGAACTGGAGATACGAGACAGCAGTGAGAGGAGCCAGTGTGGTCACACAGTCCAAGAGAATTCATCAGAAGAGCCACGAGCACTCAGGGAGGGGATGAAGCCCAAGAGTTGTGTAGAGCTCCAAGACCAACTCTTGGGATGAGCTTTGCTCCGAGACAGAGATCGAGTCCCACAGGTCCCCAGATATCTCATTTGGATGTGGAACATGGAAACTAGCAAGCACAGAATGGTGCCAAAGGAGGGAAGGCCAAAAAGAAAGCAGTGCAGCAGCACAAAGGCAAGCAGGGTGAGTGCTGGGTGGTGGTAAAGTTCACCTCCTGTCAAGCGTTACTGGACAACTTGAGCAAGACTGGACCTGGCATCTCTGTCTGCCATGAGCTTTATGTGGAGGGACGATTTATTTCATGCACTGGACACTCATCCAACATGCCCCCAAACTCCTGTGCTGTGCAGGGCAACTCTGCACCAACCCGTTACAGGTCTCTGGCTGGCAAATTCCTGTTCAGCAACCCACCTTGTGTCACACACTGAGCAATCCTCCAGAATAAAGCACATCTGCTCACTCTGCCAGGTGTGGGTACCTAGCAGGACCACGCAGCTGGCAAATCCAACACCCTGTGTGTCCCAACCCAAAGCATTAATAAAATAGTTTTTGTTTATCAATCTTGAGCCGTTGTTATAGGGCACCCAGCCTTCAAGGGCCCACGCTGCCACCAGCAATGGAGCTGTGGCCCTAATCCCCATTAGGGAGCAAGGATGGAAGAGGGCAGCTTGTTTCCTGCTGCATCCTTCTCCCATGCTGTAAGGCTAGCTAAGCTCCACCACTGATTTCAGCAGTTTATCTCTATCGGCTTCGGCATTAAAAACATCCCAGCGATGCAAAAACATTTTGCCTTTCCCTCAGCACGAGGAACTCCAGCATCATCAGCGCTTCCAGAGGGCAGCCAGACCTTCTCACCCTGCTACTGAGAGATGCTGGGGGCAAGCTGACACACGTGCTCCTGAAATGCCACGTGAAACAGCAAGGAGAAGGGCAGGAAAACAGTACCTTTTGATAGGAGGTGTCACTGATGTCCAGGAGCTGCACAATGCGGGGACGCCGTGTGCTGTGGGTGCTGGCCAACCTCTGCTCCGTGGTGAGGGACATCTCCTTCAGGAAGGCAGAAGGAGTCAGCTGCAAGGCAAAACGCACCCAGGGCTGCAGAAAGGCCTTCCTTCTGAAAGGCTTTTCTTGTTCAAGCCCCACCGATGAATCATTTATGACTGCAGCCACTAGGACAGTCCTGGAAGTCCCATAAGTTACCTGCTGAAATATTCATCACCAGTAAATTAATTATATAGAGCGGAATACACAGGCTCCAACAGAGCAGCTCTGTCCCATTAGCCTCTCCTCCGTGATTCGAAGTGACATGTTTGGGGATTTCTGCTCTTTGGGCATTTGTTTCCTCTTTAGCTTTGCTGCATGGAGCCAGTGACCTTTGAGGAGAGCAGGGAGGAGCTTGTCCCAAGTCCCCAGCTCCACACAATACGTTTGCATGCAGAGATGTCACTGCTGGGCGAGTCGCAGGAGAGCAGCACCAAGCCAGGACCTGGTTTGGGGTCCGAATCCTCATTTACCTTGTTCTAACTGCTTGTTTTCTGCAGGTTGGCCTTACAGACCCTATGCAGGGGTGTGCATTGATGTCTCCTCAACAGAGGCTCAGCACTGGGTCAGCTCCAGTCAGCAGAGGGGACGTTTGGGGATGAGGAAGAGAGAGTTTGCAGCTCAGCAGTCGCAGGTACCATCACAGCCTGGAGGTGTCCCTGCCTCACACCGTGGGGACACAGCAAGGAGCACGTGTTGGAGCTCCAGCTGTCCTTGTGCAGTACCTCACAGGCTCAGCTCAGCTCCAGCACACACAGGCAAGAGCCTGGACTTTCCCTAACTCAACACACAGCCTGTCCCTGCAATAGCCACCTCCAACAGAGAAGCATGGCAGCAAGGAGGGAACACTAAGGATGGACCCAGGGACATGGAGGATGGATGTTTCCCACCTTAACAGATCCCTCCTGGCCACAGTTGGTACTTACTGTTACAGGCTCCTCCGCCTCAGTGGCCAGCTTTGGGTTACAAGGTGCCACCACTTCATTCCGGAATCCATCAGGGCTTTTGGAGGATCCCACGGACTGGTGGAGCTTATTGGTAGCCATGTCTCAGCCGGCCTATAAGAAGCAGCAATGGGACTTTTAAAATCCAGAAGAGAAGTCAGACTGTAAGGACTCAGTGCCAGCACAGACATATCAGGATTTGCATCCAGGCTGTAGCTGGATGCCTGGACAGGAGCTTGCCCATGCACTTGACAAAGGAGGAAGCAACACAGCAGTGCCAGCCTGCCACAACTCTGTGCTCAGAGTGTTATCAACAGCCTCAAAGCCCCTGGGATCACGATGCCCTGAGCATCAATAACAGCACACCACTTTCCTGTCTTGCCAGCCAAGTTTCTACCCCTTGTGCAGGGAGCCTTCTAACGAACAGAGCATTGAGTTCAATACTCTGATGGGGAGTTATCATTTCTCAAGGCTAATTTGGTTGGTTTAAGCTACAAAAATTACCCAGCAAATATGATTCCTTCCAGGCATGAAATTACCCTGGTGCTCAAGAGCATCTCTCCGTGGAGAACAAGGGCCTTAATTTCCCTTTATTAACACCCAAACTCAAACCTCCCTACAGGCATCACAGAGGCTCACTGTAACAGCAGTGAGAGCGTGAAACCCTTTAAAAAACATGAGCAACCAGTTAAAACATAAACACAACATGTGAAAGCAGGGCCACTGACAAGTCCTCCATAAGCAACCCCAGGAAGTTCATTGCTTCATTCCTTCACTCCCCAAGCAGTGCTGTACACAGTTGTGGTATCAGACTCCTCATGCAGCGCTAGGAAAGGACAGGCACAGAAATAAAGGACAGTCCTCAACCTAAAAGGCACAGGCAGGCATACATGGTGGCTGTTTCCCTCTGCTCTTATGGGAGAAAAAAAGGGAGCACAGCCCAGTCCTGCCAGCACAAGGACATGCTACAGCAAGGGACAGGATTTCAAGCTGGAAATAACTATTTTTTTTTTCCCAAGAGAAATGTAATGGGGATGATACAACATTAATCTGGATTTCTGTGCTTTATTACTGGGTCTTGAGAATAACTGGATTATTTGTTACAATTTTCTAGCTGTAATTTAACTTTGCCCGAAATTAATCCTGTTCATCATGCCCACGATGTCTACTTCCATCCCCCATCCCATTACCCCCCACCTCCAGCAGGGCACAGCAGCAGCCCCTGCTGAGCTCCAGCATGAGGAGGGGACAAGCAGAAAGAAGCCAGCCCCACTAGACAGAAAGAAGCCACGGCCCCCTGAGCTGTGGTGGGGACTGCAAGCAGACAAAAACATGAGGATTGCAATCTTTCTGTGCTCCGAGTCCATTGGACCCAAGGGCTTTTAATGGGTGATGCCTCTGGCTCCTGGCACCTCGGTTTTGGGTTGAGTGCAGACACCCCCTGAGCTGGGCATCAGTCCAGAACTCCGAGCAGGTTTTGAGTGGAAGATCCTAACATATCCCCCAAAAGCACCAGAGCAAAAAAAAAAAAGCCAAACTGAAGGTCACCAAGGACACACAGCCTTCACTCTCCCCCAAAGCTTCTTTTAACCCACAGCCAAACCAGAAGTCTCTGCCACCACTGTAAGCTGCACAGCAACTTCATAACTCCCTGACACCCTTCCATCTCCCCCAGACGTGCTCCTAGCTCAGTTCACTCCTGCTGAGCATCACACAGCTGTAAGTCCTCCGACCAACAGACCTCCTCACCCCCACCCCATGGTCAGCCCCTACCTTAGGGCAGGTAATTAGTGCTCCTCTGGCAGGATTCACTTGGTGCAGCACCCAGTCCTACTGCACAAACAGCCCCAGCGGCTCTGGATGAGCCAGGGGGCCAGGAGCAGGGCAGGGAGCCGTTGGGATGAGATGGAGCCCAACGGAACCTGGAGAGCAACCGACAGGACTTGGATGTTGGGCTGCCTGGGTGCCCTGCCTACAGCCCTCTGTTACAGCCCAGTCATCCTTGTGGGAGCTGCACTGGCTCCCCAAAGCAGAAAACATCACTAGGAATGACGACCATATAACACCACCACCATACTCAGCAGCCTAGCAGTACTATGCCAGAAGGCACACTGACCCAGCCAAGAATTTGGGGGTTCACCTTCACCCACATCACAAACACAGATGTGTGCTCCAGCATTCGTGGCTTTGGGATTGCTTCAGCTCCAGGTTGGAGCAGAGGCTGCCTTTTGCCTTGGACTTTCTCAGCATCCTACTTGGGCTGCGTGGTTTGCAATGTCACCCAAATGAAAATTACAGCCCTCGCAAACCACCACAGCCCATCTATTTCTTACACATCTCACTCTGCAGTGAATGATTGTGGCAGTGTCAGAAAGCACGCCTTCGAGTAGCATTTGTTAACGTTGCTGAAACAGCTGATAAATGAACTCTGATGCCACAGACAAGGTAATCATTTCTTTAAGAGGACAAGCAAAGCTTCCATGCTGACTTACAAAGCAAGGGTTTAATTTCTATTTTGTCCACCCAGGGAGGACTCCAAGCACAAGGCACAGTACCTCGTTGCTGCAGCACTGGCCATGCCTTGGGGCTGTCCTCTGCTGCTGCAGCTGCTGAATGCCTCTCTGATGAGCTTGTTCCAATTAATGGCACCCACAGGTGGCACCAGCCAAAGCCACCCATCTTACAGGAGGATCTCAGCTCCAGGGAGCTTCATGTGTTTTTGGTAGAGCTTTTTGTGAGGCATTGAGCCCCAGGTGAACCAAATCATCTGGGAGGGAACAAGGAGCTCTCAGCTTGAAAGCCAACATTCAGTATTTGGGAGTCAGGGAGATTTCAGCCCTGGAAACAAGCGCAGAAACTCATGCCAGAACACCTCCCAACTGATGCCCAGCCACAAACCCAAGCAGGAACCCAAGAGCCAGGGCAAAGGAATCCCAGATGCGACAGCTTCATGTGCTCAAGGCACCAACAGATGTGCTGTAAGGCCAGGGGGAGCACCACCCATCTTATGGTTTCATCTCAGGAGGCAGAACTTAAGAGATGTCACAGTGGAAGCCATCAACCCTCTCACACCTGGCTGGAGATGCACCCACAAGCACCTGGTGCTCCTTCCCAGCAGCTCCCAAAGCGATGTTAAAGCCTCCCCTACCCAGCACAGATGTGATTCCTGCCTTTTGCAGGCAGATGGCACACCTGGAGCCAGCCTTCATGCTCCAACAGCTGTCATCGACCTCAGTGACCCTGCCCCACACTTGGTTTTGTTCCTGCTATTGAACTCAACACCTCTTTCTCCTGTTTCCAGCCCAAAGCATCCTGCTGCACCAGGAAGCTGAAATTCCTCAGTACTGCTGGGTAAGAGCTTGATTTAGCACCAGCCATGCAAGGCAGGGCTGTGTAGCAGCTGCTTCTTCACTCTCAAGTTCTGGGCAGTGGCAAACAAATCACTGAAATGGCCACAGAGTGAGAAGAGAAGGAATGAAAAAAAACTCCCCTTATTAAATAAGTATGGAGCATCAATCAGGATCTGAGCTCTGGATTCAGGAGACCAAAGCAACTTTCAGCTTGGATGCCTGCTCCCTCACTGTCAAAGACCAGGATCATCTTCAGAGGAAAGGAAAAGGGTTTGTTGCACGATGTGAGCACACAGCTTTTGCAGTGAGTCCTTGCAAGAAAGGTCTGTAGAGCATCTCCCTGCTCCTAGATGAGCCTTCGTGGTCACGAGCTGCATGAGTGCTCAATAAAAGCAATATCAACCTCTGACCCAGTGAGTGCTTGGCTCATAACCTAGGCTGGGGTCACACAGCCAAACTAACCACATAGACCTGTAGGCAGAAGGCAGGGCTGCATGCACATGCCCAGCATATGAAGTCAAACCAAATGAGAAATAAATCCATGTTTCTTTAGGCATTAAGGAAAAAACAGAGGGGTTGGGATGCAGGCAGCTCAGTGTCTGCACATGCTGTGATTGCAGGCTGGGAGCTGGTCCCTCACCAGCTGATTGCCCTTCCCTGCTCATCAGCACACTCCGCACTGCAGTATGTGGAACCCAGCTCTTCTTGTAGCACAGACCCATCTGTGGCTGAATTCTCCTTTGGTATACACACTGTAAATCTTCTTTCTCCTTCCTTCTGCAAAGACAAAGCATCTCTCTGGAGTAATTGGATAATTGGCCTTTCTATTATGCTTTGCTGGAAGAGCAAGACAGGAGATCCGTTAAAACCTCGCATCAGGATGCTATTGAACAGTTTTGTTAGTCTAAATCATCTTGCCCCGTTCAAGCTTAAGTAGCAGGATCACATTTCTTGCCTAGAAATCGCCTGCTTAGCCATAATTACCGTATAAACAGCACCTCAAGAAAGCCAAGAAAGGAGAAGCAGAGCTTCCAGGATAACCTCCAGCCCACTGCTAAGTGGCTGAGTGCTTTCTAAATCAAGTCACACTACCCAGGAAGCTTCACCTGCCACCTTTACGTTCCACTCCCTCCATATTTTATCACTTAGGGGCTGTCACCCTGCAATTTATCACAAAAGCTCTACCACGGCTGAGATAATTAATAGCAGGCCGGTATTATGCCTCCCATTTGACTAAACTTCAGCTCTCAGCTGGTTGTTAGGTGGCCCAAATTCTTCTCCAAGGTCTTCTGGAGGCTCTTTGGCTCCATATATTACAACTGCAGCTCCTTCCTCCAGCACTTATAGTGTTGTTTGCCCTTCCCAGCAGCCTCTCCTATGCACGCCCAAGCAGGAAAAAGGGAAACTGGAACATCACTGGAAGACACAGCCTCCTTTTCTGAGCCACCTCCAGATTGCAGTTCAGGCTGCACCCTGACCAGTGACCCCAAAGGACCAGGCATCTGCTGAGTGGCACCAGAAGTTCCAATCCTGCAAGCCTCCCAGCTGTCCTGATCAGAAGCTTTCCTGTGAAATAAAGCTGTACATGCATTCATACCCAGCTCTCACCACGCTGCTTTCACCTTCGGAAGAAAAGCAGCGTGAATTCAACTCAAAGATGTCAAACTGGAAATGAGTTGGTAACTAAAGGTAGAGGAATAACTCCCCTTGACCCCACCTTGGCTGGATTGAGCTTTGGGCCAAATCCTTGGCTTCAGTGATTCCTGTCCTTGGACAAGGGACAGAGGCTGCTGCTCAAAGGAAACAGCCTGGAGGTGTGCAATAACCACAGAGATGGGGTGCCAAGGAACAGTCAGTGGGCACAGAGGGTGCAGTTGGACTTGGGGATCTTCGTGGTCTTTTCCAACCTAAATGATTCTATCATCCACCCCTTCCTGGGCGCATGCTGAAGCCAAGCCTTGTATTTTCCCTAGGCACACACAGGAACTGCCTCTTGGGAAGCCACCTATGGATGCACAGCACCAGGAGAGAACAGAGTTTTGCAGCCACCTCCACTTATCCCCATCTGCTGCACTTTCCATCAACCTTCCCACCATGGATCCGCCCCAAGCACTGATCTGCGTTGCCACACAGGGTTAAACCTCCCCACACAGATCCGTGCCTCCTCACCCCCCCCCAGCACTGAAAACCACCCTCTATTTCACCCAGCACCCCCCCATATGGCAAAGGAAGGGACACAGCTATCACCACCTCACTGCAGGGCCCTCACAGCCCCCCCAGGACCACTCTCCTCACCCTATGGATGCACTCAAACTCCAGTCCCAAACTCAGCACTGCCGGGTTGTTGCCATTCTTGTTCCCAAAGCAACGGGACCGCCCAGCTGGGGCCACGTCACTGCCCTGGGGATGCTGCCAGGGAGGAGGTGGCCATGGGATGTGGCTGGGTGTGGGATGTTCAGAGCTCAGCATCCCACTGCTCAACAACCCAGATGCGCTTCCCCCTTTATTCCTATTTTATCCATAACAAAATAAAGGCACAGAGAGTAGAGGCAGCTGCTGAGCAGCACCTTCTTTCAAATAGCAAAGGCTCAATGAAAGAAGACCATGAGCACAGCAAGCACGCAGGGAAACTTCCCCCAAAACACAGAACACCCCTGTGCTTATCCTAAGGCAGAGCTGCAGTTAAGAAAACACACTGCAGAACGCAAAGCATTTCTCCCAGCTTTATCACCAGGGCCAGGTAGAAGAGAAGCAGCTTTGGACAGCACACAGGTTTGAATTTGGGGGTGGTCTACACACAGCCAGGGGTCAACTGGATGGTCCATGCAGGTCCCTCCCAGCTGGGGATATTCCACAGCTACCACACAGCCCCCTCTCAGAAGCACAGCCTAACAGCTGCCAACTCTTCACTGAACCCAAAGGATCCCAGATGTCATCAGTGAGGAGCTCCAGGTGGCTCTGAGCTCCATATCCCTGCAGTCCACTCTAACAGATGCATTTCACCCCAGTGCCTCTGCTCCATGTGCTTGTGCAGGGTCAAACACAGGGCTTGAGCAAGCTTAGAGCTTGCCAAATTTTGCTTGAATTCCTCATTTCAAGCCATAGATGCTTCTGCAACTAAAGAAACAGAACTGGTTTGCTGGCTGACAAGACCACAGTGGCAAACTGAACTCAGACAAGGTGGCAAATAAGAGCATTTCCAAATCAGACATCCAGAGATTAATTTGTCCTTTGTAGCAAGCATGAGCTTATTTCATTAAGAATCAGTCCCCCACACCTCAGACTGAGCCTTGGGCAAATGCCACTGTGTGAAAAAGTGTGAAATAATTATCTAAAATAACATGTCATCACTTCATCTTCCCCAAACACTCTCAGATGAAAACACTTCTGCTTGAATAGCTGGAGCTGCAGCCATTAATGCATTTCACCTGGGAGCCTGTGCATCCTGCTCTTGCATCACAGCCCAGGGGCTGCATAGGGAGCACAGTGAATTCACAGGGTTCCTTCATGCACAGAGGTTTTATTTCTGAAGATTGCTACTCGTCACAGATCAGTAGAAACATGTGCAGTAAATAACTAATACACACATGGAATGTCTCATTCTCACTGTGAGGTCTCCTCAAAGGACCAAGCAAAGATTCACAACCTTGCAATAATCACGCTGCTATGCAGTACATCACACTCCCCTCTGCCAAGCAAGCATTGCCCCATCATGCTCTGACCTAAGAGCTGCATTACCTACAGGGTGATCCATCCTTCCCTAACATTCCTCATACTGCTACAGGGATGAGCAAGGCATTAACAGACAGGGTTCTGAGGTCAGGGAATCAGAGGAAGATGTGATCTGCAGCTTTTCCCAGCCAGTGCTCCCCCCCCCATCTCAGAGCAGCAGGTGAGGGTCAGTTTACTTACCATCAGCACACTGAGCCAGATGGACACTGTGCTAAGGATACCACAGCTGCCCAGAGAGACACTGGTGCCCCATCCCTGCAGACAGCCAAGGTCAGGCTGGATGGGGCTCTGAGCACTGATGGAGCTGTGGGTGTCCCTGCTCAGTGCAGGGAGTGGGACCAGATGGCCTTTAGGGTCCCTTCCAACTCAAACCTTTCTATGATAGTCTAGTTTCACTTTTCTTTTTTCCCCACATTAGATTTTAAGCTTGTCAAGATGTTGCACAAAGTTGAAGCAGTTGTTTTTCCTTCCTAGACAAGTTATCTGTGAAGCAAAGCAGAGTTAACAGCACAGGAGAAGCCTGGGATAGGGAAGCTCAAACAAGCTGGATGGGGAAAAATACATCCTAAGACTTTTTTTTTTTCCCCTGTAACGACCTCAGTTCCAAAGCCACAACTCAGTCACCCAGCTGCCCTCTCTGTCCTGGGTAACCCTTGAAAAACCCACAGAGGGGTCAACTCCCTTTGCAACACTTCAACACTCCAAACCTTAGCAGGAAGCAGGGGCCAGCTGATGCAACAAGACTGCTGCACAGAGCGTGGTGATGGAGCAGAAGGAGCGCGTGCTCCCTGTGCAAAACACTGCTTTATTTGATTCTCTCAGCTTTTGCACACAAAACCCTCAGGGGGCTCCAGCGTTTTGCAAAACACATGTGCTCTGCCAAAGCTGCTTAATTTCTGAGGACAGAGAAGGTAAACACTGCAGATTATTACTTTTCCTAGCTAGCAGGGACTTGGAAGGAAATGAATACATTGCATCCCCAACAGACAGCCCAGTGGACAGCAGGGAAGTGTCGCTGTACGTGCACGCCATCAGCCAGATTGCCCTTCACTGCTGGCAGTGGAGCAGAGGGAGGCCACAGCCAGCTCCTCCCGTAGCTTCTTCACTCCAGCCGTGGTTCTGCAGACAGCAGGCAACCCTGCAATGAACCTGAAATTAAAGCCACGCTTTGCACAAACGCATTTAAGACATTCTGTAGGACTGCAGACACTGCTCTCTGACTCGAACCCCAGGCTTCTCCATGCTTGGAGTTGTACAAGTCTTAATTAAGAGCATCCTCTTAGAGCATGCTGCCCAGATACAGATGTGAAAGCAGAGGAAGAGCTGCCTGGGGGCACACAGCAAGCTAGGAGAGGAGCTGAGTCCAAGGTAGTGAAGTGGTTTCTCAAATCAGTTTCAGGTCCAAGACCTCACGCATGAGATATGAATCCTTCCCCTGCAGAGTTGGTTCATGGGAGAGCTCAGAGGTGGTGCACTGATGCTGCAGCCATCTGGGTGGGATCCACCTGCAACAAGGACAAATGGCACAGTAATAAGTGCAGGCCAGGGACAAGGGAGAAACAGCCTCCTTGCTTCCTTTCACCACCAGGAACCCATCATCCCATTTCTCTGCTCTCAAGAGACCACCAAACCTCCCAGCCCTCATTAAACCCCTCTCTGCTCTGTGAACTCACAACTGTTTTCTGCCACGGTACTCAACTGTTACCATTAAGATCAACTCAGAGAATCATTCCTGATCCACACTCACTTTCCATTTGGCTGCCCGTGTTTCTGACTTGATGCAGCAAGATTTTCCACTAAGGTCTGCCTCCCTTTCTCCCCACTGCTTGATTAGTTGGTCTAATTAGCAAGGCCTGATGATGCTGGTACTGCAAACACCAAAAGCAGGGTCTCCAGGTAGGCTTGCACCAGGCATCTCAGAACCACCACACCTTTCCTGGCATCATTCCTGCACTAACCACACCAAACCCACAGCATCTGCAGTGTTCTATACCATCAGAACATTTCCTACTGAATAACAACTGCACTGAGATCGCTTACCCAATTGCAACTTCATGAAGTAACAAATAATCCTCTTCAATTCAAGCAGGATTCATATTTTCCCCCCCTTAGAGAAAGAAGGGAAATTAACTTGGCTCCTTTCAGCCACATTTCCCCCTGCTTTCCTCTGAGCAATGCAATCCCACGTCGCAGAAGAAAACACTGATTTTTTTGGTAGTACATACCTCAGCACACAGCCCTGGGTTTGCTTTTCTCCCTTCTGATTCCCACCATGGCAATCAACCCTTTCCTCCCTTTTGGCTTATTTTCCGTCTCATTTCCAAACCCTGCTCTCTCTTCTCCCTGTCTGCTAAAGTCAAGACAGCATTTCAAACACATTCACTTCGGAGACCCTGACACTGCCTGTGCAGCCATCAAATTTGAAAAGAGTAAATTGTTTTCTCTCCACAGCTCTTCAAAACAAAGCAAAGACCATGGCCCCTGCAAGTGCAGTGCCCTCTGAGGTTTTCTTTTATACTATGGCACCACTTCATCCAGCCAGCTGTCTCAGTAGGTAAAGGCACAAGATACACACACACATACACACACAATTCAAGAAGTTATTCACAGTTCAAGGGGAGTTTCTAATGTGTTGGTGGTCTTTTCTGGCCATCAAGGCAGATGAGTGGAGAGCCTCACCTCCCTCATATCTGGCTCTTCTCAGCAGCTGCAGGGCCTTGCCAGAAGGTTTCTCACCTCATCCTGTGCCACCCAGCAGCAGAGGTTGGGGAATACCAGGTCTTCTCCCTGACCAGAGGTACAGGAGTCTACACACAGAGCATCTCTCCTCTATTGGCTCTGCAGGAGGGCAGAAACAGTGGTACCAGGCAGGGGGATAGGAAGAAGTCATCAGTCCTGCCCCTAAGTCCAAACCTCACAGCTGGGTGAGATGCTTCAAGTAGCACTGCTCCTTAAACAAGAATTGGGCAGGAAGAGATGCAGGCAGGAACTCCACAGGGAAACTGGCCACTAGAAACCTGAGTACTACTTGGCATCCTCTCCATGGTAATACCTGGGCACCCACATCCCATAGAACGCATCAGGACCACACTGGATGCCACAAGCACTCCTTCATTCAGCTTCACCAGGCAAAGGAAAAAGCCCTCTCTTGTCTAACCTGGTCTACACCAGCTTGCTCAACATCTGCAGTTTCCAGCATCACTTGGCAGCTCTGTTTGTGGTCAGATTTGTCCTGAGTCCATGGAAAAGGTCCTTGGCTCTGCAGCAAGTCTGCCATCTCTCACCACCAGGACTAGTAGCTCTCACTCCTGCAGAGCATTTTCAAACACTAACATCTGGTTCTGTGATTTGAAGCACGAAAAAAACAACAACAGTTTAAGTGGGAGACACAGAAAGGACAAACCCAACCCGGGCCCTTAAGAGCACCTGGCACCATCACAGCAATTACAGCAGCTACAAAGCACCAGAAGCAATGCTGTGAAGGGAGTAGCTTGTTTTACTTATCACTTGTGAAGCACTGAAGCTGGTTTCCTTGCTGCTGTCAGGTCAGCTGCTGCAGCTCCCTGCAGCACAGCTCAGTGCTGAGGAGATGCTGGGGCAGCCTGCAAGCATCATGTTGACCACGAGAGCTGCCAGCCTTCTGCCAAATGAACTGGGAGCACTGTTAATGAGCAGCTACAGGGAAGCTGTTCTGGGTTGGATCTGAACCAGTGCTTACTAATTCTTGAGCAGGGTACCCAGTGCATCCCTAACAAGAGCCCTTGTCCTGTGCTGGGAGGGTACATTTTGGTAGTAGGAGCAGAGAGGCAACTTTCATTCACCAGGGACTGACCAAGAAAGTTCTCCTCTGAACCTCTTCCCATCCTTAACATTACCCCAAAACAGCCATGAAATCAAGCAGCCAAAAATGAAGACAGCCCCAAACAGCTGTTCTAGTTTCTCCTTTATAGAAAGACTCCCCTCCATGGAAAACCAGCACTGTCATAAACACGTGTCCCCAAAAGCAGGGGGGAAAAGCTCCTCAAAACAAAACAGGAGCGGAGTCACTTGTGACACAAAAGAAAGACAGTCCATGTGAGAAGCACCAACACCCCAAGGAGTGGAGAATAAGACCATTTAAATTAGCTGAGATTTTGTAAGGCAGTAGCCATGTAAAAAAAAAAAACAAAACAGTACCAATAACATTTTTAAATAGCCTCAGAAGAGACAGATTTGCATCTCTACAAGGCTCAGCGCTGCAGTACAAACTTACCTGATGCAGGGCTGCCAGCCTCACTACACAGTTTTGCTTTCTTTCTGTTCTAGGAGCAGCTCAAGAGGATGCAGGTTTGATTTGAGCAGCCTCTCACCAGCAAAGATGAAAGCAAGGACCTAAGTACCTCGTTTGTGACTTCCTCTCACTGAAAAGTCTTCCCAGTGCACTCCAGCACCTGATCTCATTAGAAGGGAAAAGAGGGAACAGATGGGAACATAAAAAGGAGCTGTCAGCTATCAGCCACTGACCCTATCCCTCTTCCTGCTGCAGTGGGAGTATGACTGCCTGCTCTTGGAACAACAAGGCTAGCACAGGAGGCAAGGAGGATTTCAGGTGGGCAATAAACAGAAGGAGCAGAGGAAGCCGTGGTAAATAAGAGCTCCTCTTGTCAGGAAGAAATTCATCTCCAATCAGGAAAGATGCACGAGGACTGTGCACATCCAAGAATGCTTCTGCCCCTGCAAACAACAAGAAATAGCAGGTCAGCTGAAACAGGTGTGATGCCTGAAGCCCTCCCAGCATTCCTCTACCTCCAAGCTATCAGCAAACCCATGAGCAAAGTCCCACTGTGCAAGCAGGGAACTCCACTGTGCAAGCACGGCCTTTAGGAAGCCTGCAGTTCAGACCCACAACCTGCAGTTTGGGTACTGGAGAGCTCCAGTAAGCTTAGACTCAGCTCCTATCATATAGTCAAGGACACAAGACAAAGCAGGTATCTACCATCCTCCTTCTCCAGGTGCCTGCTTCATTCCTGGCTACACAGCTTGGAAATCTGGCCTTTCTGGGCACCTTGAGATACACTTCAGAATAACACCACTCACCTAAGATAAAGCTGAGAGGGAACCTGTTAGCAGGTTTTACCACATCAGCACTAAATATCCCTACAACGGGTGTAGCAGGTTTAATCACAATTAATCACAATCATTCCCCCATAGCACAAAGCCAAAACAAGCCCAAACAGCAGCTCCTCACCTGGGGAGGGGAGTTTTCACCTCCAGTAGACCTATCCCAGGTCTTCATTCCTAACTCCCACAGCAGGAAAAACATCTATTTCTATACTCAATGGAAAACCTTTTTCTCTTTCTTACAAGAAAAAAAGTCTCTCTCCCATGCCAAAGGCAGTGCAGCATGTAAGATGGACCAAGGATGACAGCAAATGTCAGAAGCTTGCACTGATCTAATTATGGCTGTGCCAGGGACCAGGCAACCTGACTGATCTCACAGTGGGACTCGATTTCCTTGGGAGGCAAGCCCAGCAATAGCTATTAGAGAAAAGGCAAAGTCACAAGGGCTAGTGAACAACTCACGTTCACTCCTCTTGTAATCCCTGACCAGCTCAGTGCTTTGGCAACATATGGAATAAGCTTTTTCATAGAAAATGCTGCCTTTCACTAGACAAACTGGATGGGAGGAATAGGTATAACTGAGACGTTATCTTGTCCACCTTCTTAGAGCACACTGACTCTATCAGTGTATTGAAACATGCTTGCTGCAGTCCTGAACACAGCTAAGATGCTGATCGTATTGTGAATGAAAATTAAGAGCCAAGCTTACCAGGCATCAGCTTTCCTCTGGCAGCTGCCTACATGCAGGTTCCTGCCCCACAGGGGACACACGGAGTCATAATCCAGGCTTGGGGTATGACGTGGGGGTGAGATGCCCAGCTGCTTGCCTCCTGCCTTGGTCACTCACCCCTAAGCCCTGAAGGAAAGAGCAAGGAAAGGGCAGTGAGCATCCAGCTGGTACCGTCAGCCCTCAGCATCACCTCTAAAAGAGAAACACAACAGGGCAAATTAAAATTACACCAAGATTTTCTAGAGGTATTCGCTGATGAACTTAAAGAAACACAGGTCTACAGCTTCCCTTTAGCAAAGCCTCAAGGCAGCTGCCTTCTTCTTACCATCTCCAGCTGCTGTTGCCCCTTTAATTAGGATCTGGATGCTAATTTCTCCCAGCCAGGTTCACACTGCTGGGCTGTTCACAGAAAGATGGTTTAAGCCTGATTTTCCTATGGAAGACAGTTTCTGGATCTGCTTGGAAATCATTTTTTTTCCCTGGCTGGTCTCACCAGAACTCCTTTAACAAACGATATCTCATTTAAAGACATATTTGGAATTAACCAAGTCACGCTAAATCCTCACAAGAATAGCTGGGCTGCAAAGGGAGCCCAACCTGATGAATCTTCTCCTTAAGGAGATCTGGACAGTAATGAGACTGGTCAAGGAGCCAGCCTGCAAGCAACACTTCTCCACAGCACAAAGTAGTGACAGCTCTGCAGGCTACTCTGGAAGGCTCCAGCTGTTTGTAGAGCTTAGCTCCCTCCTCCACTAGCTTGCAAGCCCTCCCTCCCAGACAGAGGGATTAGATAACAAGCCTCCTTTCAGACAGGACATCACAATCTAGGATGGCAGCTGTGGTCCCTGGGCTGAGCTTCGCTCCTCTCTGCTGCACAGGAAGCTTTTCTGCCTCATTGGACACACTGTCCACTCCTGCCCTGAACTCAGGAGGGAGCAGCCCTTCCACATCCTGCTTCCCTTCCCTACAAGCTACTTGGGGCTGCCCCTTTTTTTTTTTTTTATCTCACCAGCACAGCCAGCTGAAAGGTACTCAGTGCTGAGGATTCCTCCAGGACAGCAGTATTGCTCCTTCCAAACAGGCAGCATTTGCAGGGCAGGACACAAACCGGCAGCATTTGCAGAGAGCTCTGAAGGTACATCACCTTCCAGAAGCATCCATCGTTCATCCTGCTATTCTTGGCTCACAACAAAGCTCGTTTGTTTTCTGAAAAAAGCTGAGAGAACATAACACATCCTTGCACACATCCTGTCACCCTGGGAACTAATCCTGTACTCATCCTCCTTGATTTAACTGTCCCTTTGAGCCCACGGCACAATTTCAAAGCTTCTGGCACAAACAGCTGGCACAAAACACAAACAAGGGTCAGATAGCAAATGCAATCTCTCCTGGGGATGTTTTCCCAAAAGAAACTCCACTTGTTATGGTGATAATCCAGGTGAGCCCAAAACAGCTGCTCTTCAAGAGAACCATTAAGGTTGGAAAAGACCTCTAAGTCCAGTGATCAACCCATCCCCTATTAGAAAGAGGGCCAATTTCAAAGTTAAACATGATTGCATACAATGTTAAATATCTTCCAGGATGGAAATTCCCTAACTTTCAGGTCACATAAGCCTCTATCTGCCTCTAAAATTTCCAGATACACACATCTGTCCTTTCGGACCCTGTGCCGTAGCTGAAACATCCTGCATTGTTCTGGAAGCTGACCTCAGCACAGTCCTTGAAGAGAAGAAAGTCTCCTGCTTTGATTGCTTTCTGTTTTTAAGCAGCCATCTGTTGAACTATCAGCCGAGACAAAATTGCCAGCTGCTTTGTACCAAAGAGGGAACCCCGTGTTCAGCTGAAAGGCACTGAGAGTATCCACCTCGTGTGTGAGCAATGAACCAATAATCCCCTGGAAAGAGGAAAGGAGCCTTTTTGGAAGCTGGGGCAGGCACAGAGGCTGAGTCTCACTCCAGGTGCAGCACAGACATCAGCTGAAACCTGGGGCAGCAACACCAGCCCTGAGTACTGCACCAGCTTCTGTAGTCTGGAGCTGCTTGAGAACCTACAACCTGCCCTGCAGCTAAGAGGTGAATATGCAAGGCAGCTCTGGTGTGAGTCAGACCAAGGCTGGATGGTCCAAATGGATTTTTCTCATTGCTCCTCCACTGCTGAGCAAGCTACATTGACCCTGCAATGGAATACAATATGTACCTCTTCTTCACAGCCTTGCAATCCAGTAGCACGAAGGTCTGTCCTCAGGGGGCATAGCTGGATGGAAAGCACTGCACTCTGCACAGAGAGCGTGTCAGAAAATGACAGGCAGAGAAGGCATCAGTTATGTTCTTGTTAAAGAAGCTGGGTGTTGGGATGGAAGAAAAACCAAGGCTCTGATAGCTAAGAACAACCTACAGTTGGTAAAAGAACAGCAAGTGCCACTGTTTAGAGAAAGAGCTAGAATCTGAATTAGCAGCAGCAGGCATGGTATGGGTTAGTTAATCTAATGAACTACCACAGCAAACCTTTCCCCTTGCCCTGAAGAAACTGGCTGCAACCACAAACCATGCCCCAGTGAGAGGAAGAAGGTTCAGCATGTTACTGATTCAAGCTTAATTGCCTTTTGTAACAAACACACAAGCAAGAATTTGATTTTCCTTTTCCTACATTGAGGTACATCTTTGTGCTTGTTCTCTTTTCCAAGAAAAATAAAGGTGATCCTTGGAGCAGGAACATAAAGGGCAAATCCCAGTTCAAGTCACTTACCTGTGTTGTAGGACTTTAAGTTCTGGTCTCTCAAAATATGCCATCACAAAACCACCCATTGCTCCTTGCATGGTAGGAGGGGGTTGACTGTAGTACTGACTTTTTGCCCCCCACTGTGTTCAGCTAACAAATAGGGAAACAAAAAGAATGAGTCAGAAATGAGCATCCAAAAGGGCAGCTACTGATACTAACCAGAGGGATTCAGCCAAGAAACAACAGATGCCAGTATCCCAGACAACTTGATGAAGCGTATGTTAAATGGGCTGAAAGAAGGGCTTCCTGAAGAAATCACAGAAACATACACAGAATGGCTTAGGTTGGAGGGGATCTTAAAGATTACCCAGTTCCAAGCCCCCACCATGGGCTGGATACCTAATCCCTGGCTGAGGCTGCTCAAGGCTCCATCCACAGCCTTGGGCATCTCCAGGGATGGGGTACCCACAGCTCTGGGCAGTTGTTCCAGAGTCTCACTGGCCCTCAAGTAAGATATTTCTTCCTGACATCCAACCTAAATCTCCTCTCTGTTAGTTTAAAATCATTCCCCCTCATCCAATCACTGCTGGAGTGTATAAAAAGTGCTTGTAAGCTCCCCTCAAATACAGGAAGGCAGCAGTGAGGTCTCCTCAGAGCCTTCTCTCCAAGCTAAACAAGCCCAACCCCTCAGCCTTTCTTCATAGGAGAGGTTCTCCAGCCCTATGAGCATGTGTGGCCTTCTCTGGACTTGCTCCAACAGCTCCACATCCCTCCACATTCACATTCCTCCTGCACTGGAGGTCCCAGGCTTGGACACAGTAGTCTAGATAAGGCCTCACAAGGGCTGAGTGAGAGGGGTCAGTCTGTTCCCTGCCCAATGCCACCCCTCTGCTGATGTAGCCCATGATGCTGTTGGCTTTCCAGGCTGCAAGCACACACCTCTGGCTCACGTCCAGCTTTTCACCCACCAGGATCCCAAGTACTTCTCCACAGGGCTGTTCTGATTGAGTTCCTCCATCAGTCTGTATACATACGTGGGATTATAGGGCACTCAGCCTTGCTCAGCCTCATTAGAAAGCAGGTAACGTTCCTTAGAATCAGGCAAACCCTGCTCATGGGCTCCAAAAAGCAGAGCTGAAGCATTACTGAGTGCCTAGAGATGCTCAGTTAACATATGCCAAAACCCTCAATAAAACAGCAGCTCTTTTCCCCTGGATGAGTAATCTTCCCTATCAGGATGCAATCAGGAGTCCAGCTCTGATTTGGCTGGGACAGCCTTTGCTCTGATTAGGAACCTGTAGATCTCAGCCACTCAGAAGATTCTTGCTTGCAGGAAGATTGCCTACAGCAGCCCTTCAGATTAAACAACAGGCATTTATTGCAGGGCCAACACCCAACCAGAGCTGCTGCTCAGCTATTCACACAGCTACTTTCCTACTGAGTAATTAATGGGAAGTTGAACTATTTTTAAGCCTGCCCTGTATCCTCATAGAATACAGCTTCCTAGAGAGATGCATCTATGGATCTACAGTAAAGGTTGTCCTAATTCACAGAGACTTGGCAAAACAAAGCTGTGCCTTAAGGAAAAAAACAGACCCAAGATGGGACCCCTGTGAAAGCCACTGTCTGAAGTCTAGGACAGAAGCAGAAGTCTCAGATCTGCACTAAAAGAGGCCATTTTAAAGTGCCTCCTACCTTCTGGTCCATAAAGCCATAACTTGCAGCCCAACCACTTCCAAGGAAGTCTGAGATCTCTGCTATAAATACCAGACAGCCTCAGATGGCTCCTGAGCTGAGGCTCAGGACTGGCTGGGTTATTCACAGCCAGGGAATTAGCTAAATGCAGTTTAACTCATTTGTCTGCTTAATTTAGAGCACTCTTAAATCCCCATGTATTGATCCACATTGCCAGAGGTATTTTAACCTTTAAGAGTTTGTGCTTTAAGAACTCATGAAGGAAGCTGGATTCTGAGGCCTTGCATCCCCCCTCCTAAAGGATGTGTACAAAGGCAGCTGAGCTAAAATAACCATTCCTTCAAGTATAACAAATAATGCAGCACACCATCTATTTTTCTCCTGGACTTTGTCAGTACAGAGCTGCCAATCAGCCCCTGGCCACAAAAGCACATGTCCTAATTAAAGGCAACGTGTAAATGCCCAAAGCAACGAAAGCAGAGCTTCACTGGTGGCATTTGGCAAGTGACAAAATGCAGAAGCTTCAGCTAACAGTTCTTTGAAGGGCAAACCAAGGTTTATAGGCACCACTGCTGGAAGGAGAGCGTTAAATATCTTCAATTGGCAGATTTAATAATTGTCTGGGAAATGTCAAACGCTGTCAAAATACAGCAGAGCTCACTGCAGCTTGTAGCAAGGGGCTCCTCTGGGTTCATCTGGGAACACGAGCGGATGGGTCCTCAAACTCTGCCAACAGAAAACAGCTTGTTAGTTGGTACACAGAGCACAAAACCACTGGGGAAAAAGAGGGCAAGTCAGCCTACCCCAACAACCAGCACCTCCCTCCAGTACCTGTGCTGCAGCCCAGACCCAGTGCCAGGAATCTTCCCAGACTCACCGTGTTGGTGCCCCCAGGACCAAATGTTCTGCAAGCTGCACTCAACCCAGTTCAAGGAAAAAGACTGACGAAATGCTCCTCAGTTCTACCAGGACCTGATTATTTCCAGGAATTCTCTCACCTGAGAGGAAAGGAAATACAAGGAATGTTTTTGTTAAAGTGTTCTGAAACAAAAACGCAGAAATGGAACCCACAGCTCCAACAGCAAGACAGCTGCCACAGGAGCCCCCAGACACCTTCCTTCTGGCCTCCAGCTGCATGGGATTGCTTTATACCACCTTACACAAAACCCAAAACAGAATACTTCCTACAAGTTACCAAAGAAATGGCTCTGAGGTTGCCCATAAGATTAAGCATTAGCTTGTAAACACCCTGTTCTCTGCAGTGAAAGCCTGCAGGTCTGATTCAGCCCCAGCATTAGAGTTGGGTTTTGAACTGGCAAGGTAAGTGGCTTCAGCAGGATCAGAGCTGGACCACAAACCTTTCCTCGTTAGCTCAGGCCCTGCTGTCTGACCAGGTGGATGTCCTGCAGCAACCCAGATCCAGAGTCTGGTTTGGGGGGAGGAAAGCCAGTTGTGACAGCCTGACAAACCCAGGACATAGCCAAGGGCTATGACTCCAATGCCACCAAGGGCACTCAGACTCCAATGCCACCACCCCTTCTGAAGAGGCAGCCTCCCATAGAATGAAGAATGAGGCAGCCCCCTCCAAGAAAAAAAAAACATTAGTTGTTCCTCTGTCCTTGTTCAGTACTTCAATGCCAAAGCAATCGATGCCTTTACACCACCTCTGAAAGGCTCAGTTCAGAAAGTATCCTTTGAGGGGAAAGAAGAGGGAAGGGAAAATGCGTGGGGCAACATACCATCCAAAGGAGATTCAAAGAACTGAAGTTTCCTGAAACCAGTCCACTATCTAGACATTTCCTGTCTGCACAGATGCTTGGAATGGCAGAGCAATAAAACCCATTTCAGGAGAAAAGCTTTGGAGATGAGCACAGAGAGCAGTGCTGCACACTCTTTAAAAAGCCAGTGGAGCACACCCTCCTCCTGGGGGTGGCCAGCCCTGTAATTGCCAGATTGCTTCACTGTAATGATAGTGGGAGAGACAGAGTCAGGACAGCTGCAAAAAGTAAATGAGACACTTCTCCAAGAGGGGAAAAAAAAGGAAAGAAAATAACCAAGGCCTTCTTTAACCCAACTGTTTGAGCAGACATGAAAACATGAGTGTCAGTGATGGGCAGCTGGAGAGCCACAGAGGAAGTTAAACCCAAAGCTCAGCCAACCCAACCTTCTACAAAACCAAGCAGAAATTATACTCCGTTAGCTAAGAGCTCGGCTCAGGTCTCCCTTCTCCATCCTGCTTTCTAACAAATGCTGAGCCAGGCTGAAATGAGGGCGTGCACAGCTGAGGAGACCCAGGTTCCCTCCTCCTGCTTTCCAGGGCAGATCTAACACCCAGGAAAAATGAGATCTGGGAGTCATCAGACCCACCATCTCATTTATTCCCCACAGCTGCCCCTATTCTTTCCCCCACATCATTATGGTCACAATACTTGGCAATTACAGTCCCCCCTGCAGGGACATTCTCCATCAGGTTTTGAAGTGCAGCTCTGATGCAGAGCTCCATCTAAATTGAGCCAGCTTTGAGATCTGCATCTTACAGCTCAGCAGGAAGCTGGCTAGTTGAGTCCTCGACAAAACATCACTCTTCCCCAACAGTCCACCTAGGACAGCTTTTCCTGACTTCTGCCCTGCATTCTTGCAAGCCCCTTTATCAAACAAAGGCCTGCAGTGTCTGATGGCAGAATTCAACCAATTGCTTTCTTTTATTGCTTTACAGCACTGCAGTTGTTACTAAAGTGCCTCCAAAGGTTCCCAGTTCCCCTGCAAAGCAGGGCAGGCTGCCCAGGCATTTAAGCATCGCACAACAGGTTTGCCTGCTGCCTTACAGTCAGCTGAAGTACAGAGCAAACCCTGGACAATTTACTGTTATTGGAAAGAATGAAACTTGAAGGCACACCAGGCCCCTCTCCAAAAGGTTTAGCATCACTGCTGAGTGCTAAGCTCTTCATAAAAGATTTGTTCTTTGTTAGGTTTGAAGATTGGGTGCCCAGCATTCTACACATACCAGTCCAGGTAAGACAAAGAGTGCAACCACAAAACTCACCTGCCACACTATGCCTTCAAGAGGAATAACAATTAGCAAGGCTTTTTGGCCAGGAGTGGTTACCTGGCTAGGTTAGACACCTGTGCATTGAGGCTAAATAAAAAGGCTCCAGACTACATTAAAATGAAAGCCATGAGCTCCTTTCTTCAGGCACAGCCTTGTGATCTTGGATGCAGACGCCCAGTTTTTGCCATAATCTTATTAAGGAGCACAAACATCAAGCAGACCAACTTTACACAGCAGGAATAGAAAGGAACACCCTAAGGATACAGAGTGAGCCTGGCTTCACTGGGACCTGAGAGAATAAGAAGTCAGGAACAACGCTACTTTCATTTAGTTTTTAGAAATCCTCAGAGAACGACACAACCTTTAACTGCTTTTCTTCACAGTCACTTCTGCAGTTTGGGGCAGCACAGTGCTGCATTTGAGTACATGCACACTCAGCACGTACAGGACTGCAGCTGAGAGCTTTGCAACCTCTTCATGCTTTCCTACCTCAGTGCTGTTGAAATGTTCTGACTTCTAAACCTCAAGATGTGGCTCTGCAAAAATTCCCCAATATGATCAAGCTACTGTTTCAGGCATATCCTATTACCTGCTGAGGATGTGATCTTGAATACACTGACTGTTAGCAATTCAGTTTTTCCAGATCAGTTACTGGGATAAAGAGGAATAGGTGCAGAAAGTTCATAAATGCCCACGGCCCAAATACACAGGGATAACATACGTGACTGGAGGATGCAGAGTCAGAAGTAAGGCTGCTGGTTGCCTGCTGCCAATTCAACATCTGCTAATGACAAACAGAATAACTGTGACTTTTTCTAATAGCAAGAAATTACTTACTTGTCTGAGGTCTAGAGTTCAAGATCCCTTTGTAATGTAAAATTAGGCTTCATAGCATCCTGGAAACTGCGTGAGCCATCCTGGAAGAGATCATAATTCTAAAAGATTTCAGCTGCTTCACCTGCAGTGCTGAGGACCTGACAAATCTCTCCCTGCAAATGGTCCTGCTGCCTCTTCCAATCTGTTACATTTTCACCCTCACCTTCAAGATGCTTGCTGCTCCCCAGTGTCAACAAAGGATGGAAAACAGGACACAAGCCATCAGAGTAGGGTATCAAACAACTGGCAGCAGAGCTCTGAAACAGAAGTGACAGATAGTGAGGTGTTTCACATTGCAAACACAATACAGTTAGGGCAAGTGACTTCAGGTCTAGAAATATTTGCTCTAGATCAACCCTCCTCATCTGCCTCCTCCAGCTTTCCAATTCTGCTGCTTTCCAGATATGACTTCTTAGTAAAATTGCTTTTTCTTCTCCCTTCTTTCTGGGTTTTTCTATTTGTTTGGCTTCTGTCTGCTTACATTCTTTATTTGCTTCAAGACTCTTTGCTTTTAGGGCTGCGTTTGCAAATTTTTAAGTCACGGACAGTAACAAAAACTCTTCAAATCACCTTGAACAGATATAGTCCTTCAGTACCTCAAACAGAAAAGCAGAAGGCATACCAAGTTCTAATTCACACACTGCCTATTTTCTTCCTGAAATCCTCAGCATTACATGAAGTTTAGAGCCCACAGCTACACCTGTCATATCTCCCTAGCAGAGTCTTTCAGATACATGCAACTCTTCCACTTGGCTTGCCAGCAAGGCCTCATTTAGTTGCACCACAGCCTCCTGCCCTGCACCAGGGGGCCAAAGCTAGCACCTCCATTTGTCCATGCTTTATACTGTCAGACTGTGATGCAGAGGCCAGGGGAAAGCTGCTTGTTCCAGTCAGCTCCTCCGAAATCACTGCATGCTATACCAACGTGGGGCTGAGCCTTAATATTTTAGTAGGAACCAAGACTTCATGTGCTGGCCCTGTTCTAAAGCCTTATGCTTCTTACATCACATGTGCTAGAATCGAACAAAGCATTATGGTTCAGCTGATTTTTTCTGCTCCATATATCTCCAAAGGCAAAGCAGCATTCTCCTGAAATTGAAATCTGAATTTGAATCTGAAGTTTCAGAAACAGAGCTTCACTTCCCAAAAAGCAAATATTTACATCCACCAGCACCAGCTGCCTCTTTTCTTTCCCCTCCATTTCATCTCCAGATGCATTGTTGGTACATCTGCTCTATTAATTAAAACCGATTTACACAAGACAAAATTGAATCCTTAACACAGCCCTTCAGTGGGAAGAGATGACGTCTACAACAGCACTTGCATCTTTCAAAATTCCCATGTGCCATTTTCTCACCTTTGCTGCTTGAAAAGTGTTTTGCTCTGATGAAGTCCATTGGGCATCTCTGCAGCAGACAGAAAGGAAGAAAGGATTCAGCCTAATCCACTGCTCCTGACTGACCAAGCCTTCACTCCTGCCACTAATGATTACATGAGGAGTCAGGGGAAGGCAGGGGCTGTTTGGCTATTTGTTTTCATGATCTGACCAATTTCCAGGCTCACCCTTAAGAGAGAAGAGCAGCAAGGTGGCTTTAACCTGAGCTGCCCTTACAGTGCTCAGCAAGGCATAAAACAGCATATGACTGGTAAAGCACAGCAGAACAACAGACGTGAGTCACAAGCAGCTTTGCTGCATGCATCACCACTGCTATGGGACCGTGTTCCTCCTTCTCAGAATGGGATTATTGGCCCCGGCCTTGGGGTTTGCATGGTGTTTGCAACCCAATACTTACTTCAGGTGAGGGGTGACTTAGCAATCACTGCCTTTCATTATATCATAGCATTTGTAAGGAGTTACCATCTTCCAGTGGGTTCAGAAGGGAATACAGACAGCACAGCCCACTTGTACTCCCACTGAAAACAAGACTGAACTCTCTGCAAACTACAAAGGAGGTTGTGATCACAATTTTCCCCCAGTTCCTTCCTTCCATATCTAAACACCTTTCTGCTTATTGTAACAGAACCTCACCTTCTCAGATTCTGTCTGACAGGCCACAAAGCCCACCTCAGCCCTAACCCACCCATGCTCTCCTCATCTTCTCTGCTGTGAAAAGCCACAGAAGTGGAGCCCTTAAAACCTCAGCTGCCTTCAGGGGAAGGAATAAACACACAAGTTGACTCTAAGAGCAGATGGTGTCTAAAGGAAATTATGATAATTAAGCTTCAGAATTGCATATTTCCAAGAGACTGCTACATTTCAGCATCAAACCTCTAGGCCAGCGCAGTTATTAAAACTGTAAGTTTCACCACATTTCATTAATTGCTAATTACTGCTTCATTACTTCCACTCCTGCTCCCAAGACTGCTGCTGTCACTGTTTTCTCTGGGAAGCAGTTTAGGTCACTCAAAACTGCTATGAGTGATGGGATGATTCATGTAGTTAGTGAGGAACAGGGAGGTGTTCCCAAGCACTGTCTGTGTGCAGCTCCAGCCCCACTTGCAGGTCAGCTCTGGTGTGGTTGCACACACTGAACACTATCAGGATGACACTGATGGGTTGATGGTTGGACCAGATGATCCTAGAGGTCTTTCCAACCTTAATGATTCCGTGACACAAGGTGACTGGGAAGGCCTATAGAATGCTGGTTGAGCTCCACTTTCACCAAACTCACCGCTCCAGTATCCAACGTAAGGAACAATTTCTGGTCTATTCCCTCTGTAACCCAGTGATAAACTGGCCAGAACGAACTTCACGCTTGGATCTAATCCTCTTCCTGTGCAGAGTCCCTGTAGAATTTGGGTCAGATAAAATAACTCATCTTCAGCCTGGGGTCTCACTCACTTCCTGCAGGAGCTGAGGGAACAAAAGCTGGACAACAGCCTGAGCTCTGAGCAGGTTTCCAAATTCAAAACCTGCATTTAAGTATGCGAGCTCGTTCACTTTGGTAAAGCTGGTCTTGTAATTAAGAGCAAAGCAATCTACAGAAGTTTATGAAACAAGGTAACATAAGCCCATAATGGAAGCACAGAGCCAATTTAGGGTTTATTCAGTGCCAGTGCTATTAACTGTGCATCTTAGGCACAATTGTACTTCTCTGTAAATCTACATTTCATTAACACCCTGAAATCAATTACTGGGTGATTTATAGTTAAGGTTACAGTACTGACAGCTATTAAGCACCCAGCTACTGCAGTGCTTCCACTGAAAGTGTGAGCTTGCAGTCATTGATGGTTAGGCAAGCTTTCCAGCTGGCTGGGATCGAGCTGCCCTCTCACACTCTGTGCATCAGCCAATCCAGATCCCTTCCAGCTTGTGCTAACACATTCAGTGCCAGCTGTAAGAGCTGTGTGACAGCAAGCCCCCAGTGCTGAGCAGCAGCACTGCTACCTGTGAGGAACCTTGCAAGAATCCCAACCCGGGGGACTGGTTCCCAACACCCTGTACAACCTATTCCATGCAGGGCTCTGAGCTCACCTTGCAGCGTGCATCTCTCAGGCTCGTGTAGTTGGCACTTTCCATCAGTGCAGCTGCAGTATGGAAGAAAGGCAGGGAGCCCAGCTTCCCACACTGTTCCTGTGATTCAAATGTCCCCAGCAGCAACTGTGCTCCTGCCCCCTCTGCCAAGCAGCATCATTATTGGAGGCCACCTCAGAGCCAGGTTTAATTGTGACCCCAAGATAGACTTCATTACTTTTCAACTCAACAGCTATATAGTACACTGTCACCAACCTGGAACAGTCAACTGATTATAAAGAAAGCATTTAATCACCTTAACCCTCTAGAGACTTACATTAAGGCACTTCACCACCGCAGCCCCTTCGTTCCTCCATCTAATTGAGGTTTCATTACTGCCTGGCCATCAGGTCATTGTTTTGAGGCACAGGTACCTGACAGCTTAGGACCTCAGGGTACAGCAGCGTGAGCTTTCATTTGTATCAGGCAGCCTTCATCCATCCGCATCTCTCAGCCGTACAGATAATGATCTCTGACTTCAGCAACAAATAAGTTTTGAATATTGATTCACTTCTCCCCAGTACCCACCAATTTAGATAAATCAATTTGTCAACAAATGACAGGCACTCCTCCCTGCTCCCCCTCAGTTTAGATAAATCAATTCGTTAACAAGCAGCAGTCATCTTCATTTAATGAAACACTGAAGATGACTTAAATAAACATGTTCAGGTTTCCTACAGGAGAAAAGCATCCTTTAAAAGGGACCACCAAGCGTGGTGCAGTAGTTGCCTTCAAATAGGTTTGTATTATAGGTAAAATTTCATCCCCCCTCCTTTGCCAGCAGGTACCAAGAACATGATAGAACACGGTGGCAGAATTTGCTCAATCTCTCTGCTCAGCCTAAAAGAGAGAGCTCCTCTGCTCTGCGTTCAGTGATTCAGCTTCTGACAACACCTAAAACTCAAGATCTGGCAGGCCAGCTTGCATAAGATCTATCACAACTGAAATAAGATTTATAATCAACATAATGTAGCGTATCAAGTGACTTTAAAGACTGAAGAAATCACATACGCAGCTTAAGGTTTCTAACAGCAAAACAAGGACAGCCACGCTTTTCCTTCTGTTTCTAATCTGCCATCTCGTGTTTTCAAGCAATATTTTTATACTGCAATATTGTGAAAAGTAAATATTTCAAAGAACTGTTTAGTAGCTTAAATACAATTGCAGACATTTACATTTCCCTGTAATTCAGTACAGCCACATTAAACCACACTTCCACCAAATTTGACATAGTCCTTCAGACAGGCTCCTCCAACGCAGTCCCCATTTTAATGACCATTCATTTCTAGACTCACGTCTCCTGAAGCACATTTTGATGTTCACTGCCAACGCTTCAGTCTAGAGTTAAAATCAAGTGAGACAACGCTAGCCTACATTTCAGTAGGCATTCAACAGCATTTCTAGCTTAAAGATTTTCCCCAATATTTACCACCTGTATGAAAATCAAGGTACCAGAGAAGTACACCTCTTATATCATCTCCTACCTCTAGGATATGGTACAGTATTGACCAGCTCCCTAACCTGGGGTCCTCCTTCACTTCCAAAGCAGAGAGGCAGTGAGAAACGTGAGCTGCAATCAGAACCAGCTAGCACAAAGTCTCGTGACAAACCTGATAACCAGGCCAAAGACAACCAGTTGGAACCCATGTCAGTACAGCAGAGAAATAAGGCATGCAGCTTTTCTTTGTTTAATAACACCATTCACTGAAAGCAAGTACTTTGAATGAAAGCATTTGGATAAGGATTAATAAAAGACTTTGCAGACAAAACTGCAGTGTGGTTTCCTACCAGAGCGGCTGTCAGAGCCAGGAGGAACTGAAGATCCTTTGGACAGCCCTCGCTGTGCAAGCGGGCTCCATGCACAGCAGCTGTCTGCCAAGATGGGTAACAGGACCAAGGAGCTCCTACACACTGCTCACACCTCTTCTGTCACTGATGTCTCTTTGAAACAGTAAGCTGCAAAGGAAAAGAGCTGAGAAAGTGAGCTGCAGACACACCGTGCTCAGCAGGCCTCCGCCTCTTTCATTCACTGATGATGGGTCCACAAGGCAGGTTCTCCCTCCTGCAATTTGTTTTCTTCTTCCACGTTTGGGTAGAGAAATGAACAGCAACAGAACTAAAACAGAACATAGTTTATTTTCTCTGCACACATTTTGTTTTCCATCCATTCAGATGAGCTCTTTTAACACACATTCGCGGGCCAAATGGAAATACACAACAGCCCCATAAGCCAACATCCCATAATGTACATCAAAACAATATTTACATTCACACCCTTCAAAACAAAAGCATACGATGAGTTACAGAAAGAAAAATCTTCCTTGTTGTAGCATCTTCATGGGGGTTTCCATACACGCAAGCACAAGCGTGCGTAAAAGAAAGGCAACACACAACTGGCAAACTATTTGTACAGATGCTCACACCTCAGAGCTTCTTTAAAACAGAATTTTGAGCGAGGAAAGGCCTCTCCTTGCTGGTGGGAAAATGCCCTGCATTTAAATGCCTCATAAAGGTTCTGCTTGTTTAAGTCCCTACAGCCACCAGCTAATTCTTTCAGCAAATTCCATTGTTCAGACTTGCATTCAGCTCCGGACCCCTACAAGTGGCACAGGAGGGCTCAATGGCAATCCAAATTATTCCCTGAGGAGTAAGAAATGAGCAGCCACAGGCTGAATGCATCGCCAGCATAAACAGCCACGCTTGATCTTTGTCAGGTGAATGCAACACAAACAACTGGAGCTGGGATATCCGTATGGCATTCACGAAAACGGTTTCAAGAATGAGATGGAGAAACCATTACCAGGCTTCTGGGAGGAAATTTTAATCTCCTTGCCTTCAAAGTGCTAAAAAACAAGAGATAGATATTCAAAGGCTGCAGCTGAGATGGAGGCTCTTGTTTAAAGCCGATAAACAAAAGCATTTCACACCACCCAAAACGGTAAGACAAATTAAGGTAGGACTTCCTCCACTTCACCATTAAGAATTAACGAGCTGAAAATCACCTGTAAATTAAACAGATGTCAAAAGATGGGTTTTAGGAACAGCAGCAGAAGGTGGTAAGGCTCTGAGGCTTCAGCTTGCTTCAGGTCAACCTTCATTTATTGCATCCTAAAGCATCCAGTTGCAGGGGTCCAAAATCAAAGTGTGGGGTTTCTTCTTTTCTTCTCCCACTTTCTACTTAAGGAACACAAAGTCCTTCTTGTTAAATTCCAAGCTGTGCTTTTAATAAACTGTAATTCTGCTAAATATTCTACTTTGACCACTAGTAATTTAATAGATCAGCTTAAATTAAGATGAATAGACACCAATTAGTACCATTTTAATAAGCTACCGGATTTCATACTATAAATCTCATTATGTTTCGCAGAAATTAAATTGAAAAGCCAGTGGCAAAAACACACAATCTGCACACATCCAAATAAATCCACATAAGATCAGTGAAAATAACTGGCAAGTCTCAATGCAACTCAACTAAAAAAAGGAAAACCAACACATTCGGTTGGTGAGGTATCCAATCCATTCAAACTCCATGCAGCTACTATGCTAGCTTAAAACAGAAGCTCCAGACTTTCAGAAGAAAACCATGGTGCTTGCAGCTGATCACTGGACATAGATATTGGTCCTCCATTGGAAACATGCAGTAGCAGAGCTGCAGAACTAATTTTACTTCAAGTTTTTATGCACCTTGATTAAATCTATGTTCTATTTATCTACCAATCTATGTTTTTTCCCTCCACCATCCTTCCTGCATGAATATCATGGCTCCTACAAAAGAGAGCTGACAACCAGTTCATCTTCAAACAGGTCAAAGAAAAAAAAAAAGAAAGAGGCCAACATAAAGACAGCCAGGACATTGAGACACTTCATCAGCCATCACCCAAAACCCAATCAGCCAAAGGGACTGACAGCACTGACCAACTCAGGAGCCATCAGCCCCTCTCTGCAAAGGTTAATGCATTCTTCCCATGCATTCTTACATATTCCAAAAGTCACAAGTGAAATTAAGTGTCACTTCTCAAAGAAATTCTTGGTCTAGAGACAGCCAGGACAATGCAGGACTCTCACAATTAAAGAGACAAGCGTCATTCCTAACTTTGAAACTGCTGCCATTGAGACAACAACAACAAAAGAAGTGTTTCCAAATCAGATATTCTCCGTAACAGAAGGAGCAGCTGCTGCCAAAGGATTTGTTCCATCACCTTCTGACAGCTGCCAACAGAACAGGTCCAGAGCAAATGGGGCACCAGGATGTATGAGACATTGGAGTTCCTATGTTCTGGGGATCTGGCTTCTCATTCTGTGGCTATTCAAAATGCTTTGTCTTAAAAGCTAAGGAAGAAAGGGAAGCAGAATACTGTGAGGAAAGGTGAGATTGGAGAAATCTCCAAGAAGTCTGCATGGTTTGCCGGATGTGCAAACCAGACCAAGGAAAGCTTGAAAACTCAAGTTTGAAAAACCACATCCTGAGTGATGCTCAGATTTTACTTTACAATAGGAATTCAAAGAAATCAGACTGACGTTAGGAGAAAAACCTCACATTATTCATCTGCTGGTTGGGATGCTTCTGCTACCTGAGCCTCCAGAGCTCATACCACAATGCAAGAACACCCTGCACTCGAAATCTCATTTGCCCCTGCTTTAAGAGAAGCCTCTTCGTATGCTTCAGCTCACTGCAAGCTTCAGATGCATAGGTCACCTCTGAAACAGCAGCAGAGACACAAAGGTGTCTTCAGTGGACAATACCTTTATTCTGCTTTGCCTCAGGTAAAGGAGACTGTTACAGGTGGTCTTTGAACCCATCTTGTCAGTCATTCTTCTACAATAATCCTTTCCTGCTTTTTTTTTTCCTCTCATTTTCAGTATTTCTTTTTTTAAAAGAAATCCCGAATCCTGGTCCGAGGGAGGAAGCATGACTCAGCTCATGACAGAGCAAGCTCATTTAAATAAATGAAAGGGGACAATGACCAACCCCCGAAGCTTTTGTTAGCAAGGCTCCTCTGCTTCTACCTACATGCAGCTGTAAAAAACACGACTTTTAGAAAATGCTATCAGTTAGTCAGACCTAAGCCACCAACTCATTCACCTATCAAATCCTTAAATAAAAAATGAACTGTTAAATGCATGAAATTCTGCCCCAATCAACGTGGCAAAAAAGCTTATTAAATGTGCAGCACCTCCAGACAAAACAGTTTTTCAGCAGCGCTTTTAATCCTTAGCAGTAATCAATTATCCTTCAAGCTCCTATATTTATTACATAATTAGAAGTGCTTCCAGAAGGTGACTGGTAATTAATCAGGAGACTATTTTCCTTCTGGCTCCACATTTCTGACTTTCTTCTAAGAGATCCTGCACATATCTGTAGTAAATCATTTTCCCTTCCAAACATCATTTCTCCCTCCAAGCAAGTTTTCCCATGTAAACTACAAACTTAAAACTAAATGTTAATATACGAGTTAGGCTTCAAAATTCAGCTCTCAAAGGAGCAATATGAAAAATAAAATTTGACTCCCTTAAAGGAGCAGTCAGTCAGCAATTTCATCATTTTTATCTCTAAGGAGAACCAAATGAAATCTTAACCCAAGGAAAGTATCACATTTCTTCAGCTTAGCACTCCTCCAAAGCATTTCTTAGAACACAGAGCCCTGCGTGACCGCACTTTTAGCCTGAAAAACATTTCCAGTTCCTCCTTAATAGCACTTCAATCAACGAGTCCCAAATCAGATTAAGGAGGTGCCCATAAAAAAAAGTTAAAATACTCCATCCATTGATGGGACAGGGAGATGAAGCCACACAATCACCTGTCCTAGGCCATATAGCATGGTCCTTGCATTCACGTTTCAAGTTAAAGAGAATCTTTTCCTGGACACCTCTGCTACTGTTTAAAGGCAGCTGTTTTCAACCCAGCCCCTGCAAGCCAGGTGCCAACTCACAAGACACTCATCCTTCAAGTTGCATACCAGGCTTGCATCCTGCTGGGCATTCTGGCCCCAACATCAATTTTTGGCTTCCACAAATCCCGTAAGAAAAGCAGCAGTGTCAGAACTCCCACATTTAGCTCAGAAGAAAGATAATGTCACAAAACAAAGCCCACCACAGTCAGACCGGAATAAACAGGTAAGGCACCACACCACCTTTCATCACAAAGGCCACATCACTGATCCAGGTGGTACACTAGGAAATTTGAACAGATAACTGTGACAGAAGAAACAGTTTGTCCAGTTCAATCACTGCCCCAAGTCCCCATACCTGAGATTAAGCCAAGGTTTTGATAGCTCAAAACATCCTCCCAATGCTGTGACTGTAAAACTTAGGCATGGCACTGACGTTACCTTCACATCAACATTTTTAACTTCTACCTGCCTGAGAAACAAGGCATAGCAGCAACTTGCTCAATTTTAGGGTTATTTTATAGTGAAATACTGCCAGTCATTTGCTGTTGCTTAGCTTGCACAAGCAAGTGGAGCTGTCTCTTTGCAATGGCTGTGTTCAAATCCCACAAGAACTCCAACAGTTTGCCCTGGAGGAGACTCTCCATTGGCACAAACTGCAAAACTTGCTTGGGAGAATCCGAGTCTAGCAAAGAACTCATTAGCTTATGCAGATGTTGCAGGTACTCAATAACTGGATTTGGAACACCCTGGTAACCAACACACAGCAAAACAGTGCAGGTCTTTAGTGGCTCGTGGGACATCGGACAAGCAAATGTGATGCATCTGAAACAGCAGTGCAGTACAAACACCAGGCCAGCTGTGAAACGTGTAAAACAAGAAAGAATAGGCAGAATCAGTGCATCTCCCATTGTAAGCTGATTCAGGGAATGCAGAACACACTCCAAAAGCTGCTGTTGGTATTTTGGTTCTCCATCATAAAGCAAAGAGAAGCTAAAAGTCAGCAGCGTGGCTGAGTCTAGGCACTTTATTTCCATACCGGGCTGGCTTTCAGTATCATAAAGGGATGGGAAATCCACCACAAGGCACTTGAATCTGTCCCCACGTCTTCCATTCAGGATCTCCTGATAAGACTGGTAAAGCTCAGACACTTCTGCCAATATCTGCTCCCCAGAAAGTACCTCACAGGAGTGACAAAGCTGCAGCAGCTGTTTGGTTTTTGGCCTCCCCACCAGTTCATTCATAGCTTCGTTAAGATTTTCCAAGACTTGGCCATCACAAAATGGTGAACATTTTACTGCCGGTAGCCTCTTTCCTTCCAAAATGTACCACAAGTTACACTTAAGGTTAGAAGACAATCCTTCTAAAATGCACATTTTACCAGCATTATTTAAGCTGTGTTCTTCAGCAACATGATTTAAATAGCCCTTTGCCACTTTATCATTCCATGTAAGGGTTTCCAGCATTTTTCTTTCATTGTACGTACTAAAATATTTGTTCCTTTGCCCAAACCATTTTGCATTCATGCTGCAACCAGTCTGAGATTTCTTGACAAGCCAGTTACTTCTAGCAATGGGTTTCATACAAAATCTTTGCATGAAGAACTCTACTGCACAATCTCTTAACTTGTTCAGTTTTGTCTGCTCTGCTTCTTCCATGTGCTCAAAGAGAGAGATGTTTTCACAGATAGTCTCTACCTGGCACCTGTGGAAGAACACACAACATTCTTCATGCATTTTAAGAAAAGATTCTGGGATCAGATGCTGGGGGAAAAGAGCTTTGTTGATCATATCTGTCCCAAAGTTCTGCATCATCTTAGAAAGCAGCAGATGAATGCTCTCTCTGCCCATGTAACGAAGACAAATTACATAGGCCTCTGAGTTTCCAGCTTTGCTAGTGGCTGGCTTAAAGACATGGACCTCCTCAAAACAGCAGTTTAGCAGGAAGAGAAGATTGGTAGAACAGTGCTCAAACAGGGTAAACATCTTCAAAACAAAGGACCCTCCGGCGCCCAGGATCATTAAAGCAGTGACTGTTTCGCAATAATGGAGGGGGGAGACAAGGGCTTCCTGTTCACCTGGATTTCCTTGGCAATCAAAACTGCCATCAGCAGTTACTAAGTGAACTGTGGCCATATTACTTATAAAGTTCTGAAGTCCTGTCAGATGTTTCAATGACATCACATCGCCGGTATTGTCTGGGCCAAAGTGCCACCAAGGCAGAGTATTTGCTATGAGACGGTCATCCATAATCATCATAAGGGTATCATTTGCTTCATGATATGGATTTAGAGTATTAGCCACCCAATTCCAGTCACAGTGGATGTGGTGGGATTTCAAGTAGTGATTGAGGCTGGCTATAAAAGCTCCCGGTGCTTCACAGAGGTGAACAGAATTCAGCTGTCCCTCCTGAAGAGCTTCTGCAGGGAGAAGAGGAAAACTGCACAGCATCTCATGAAACTTGCACCAGGCCTGGGTGCACAGCTCAGCATTCACAGATTTCTTCACATGAGGAATTATTTTTCCTGCTTTATTGGTAAACGAAGTGTGCTGATGCCATTCAATAAGATTCTTATCACTAAGCTGATTCTTCACTTCATTCATCGAGTTCTTCAGATCAAGCAGCGAGTTGAATTCCTTGTGGTCACACGTGAAGGCATCACTGGGATCTGGGAGCTGCCATTCATTATTAAGTGGCTTAGTGTAAGAAAACTTCTTTGCAAAGAGCTTCTCAATTTCAGAAAGAATTTCAGGGTCGAACTTTTCAAGATTTGTAGTCTGGTCAACGTAAAGCTTCTTACATGTGCTCATTCTTGGACTGACTGACGATCTGAAAGATAGAAAGAGAAACAATTCCAATCATAAGCACATATAAATAGACAAAGATTTTTTTACTGCTTTTGTTTTTTTTAAAAGGATACTCTTGCTTGACTTCCATATTCTGAAATGGAAAGGAAAATGCTTCAACAGAACCACGTATCAATGAGAAAAATAAAACAGACAAGGGCATTCGTAAATGAAAAGGGTCACCAGTTCCATTACCCTTTACACAGAAAGTAAAGAAGGGCTGGCTGCTACTTTGGCTTTTCACTGAACTCTGAATACTCTACGCACTACACAGGTATTTATATGTAAGTGTTTAGACCTCAGGCTCAAAACAGAGTATATCAAGAGCTATACAAATTATCCAGATGGGTCACTGTAGCAATTGGACAGACCAATATAATGGGAAAAAGTGTTTCACCAGAGGTGTAATGAAGAAGGATCAGCATGATAGAAAGGTGCTACAAGGAAGGGAAGAAGATCGCTTACCCATATCAGAAGATTCCAGGTTCCCAGGGGAAATCTTCACCAAGGAGGAATCTCCAGGAGATCCTTCCCCAGTGGCACTAAACCCTTAAATGGGGTCTAAGAGAGGTGGAGCCAGCCTCCACTCCTTCCAGTTGCACAGCTGAATTGCCTTCACCTGTGCTCCCAGAGCTGACCAGGTCCTTTTCCCATGTGTTCAACCAGTGGTTCAGGCCATGACTCAACAGTTCCCATACAGGCACAAATTTTTTCATCCAATTACACCAATATTTTATCCAAGTGCTCAAATTATGCTTAAAATATGTAGAGTTGGGAGACACAAACAGCAGCTACCATTAAAGAGGGAGCACTGCTGTTCCTTCCATTTTCTCCCAACCGGCCACAGCTAATACGCATCTCCCCTCCACTAAAACAAATGTGATGTTTGCAGAGCTCCTCACAGGCACTTCCTGAGAAAAGCCCTGTAGCTGCACTGCAACCAAAACACATTTTCTGTGTTACAACCCCACACCATTTTGACCAGGCTCCTGCAAGTTCTTACATCTTGCCTTCCCTACTGGAAAAAGGGTGATAAATCTGAAGCGAGAAAATACTTGCTTGCAACTGTGGTCAGTGCTAACTTGTGCTTGATGTTAAAGAGGAAAGCAGTGTGAAGTTGTGCTCTAAATGGATCAAGATTCTATGAGCACACTGGCACAAAGCTAGCGAGTCTTCTGCCATCTGTTCCAGTACACAGCACAAAGCAGGCAAAGGAGAATTTATGCTCAGAAACCAGAAATCAGCCAGTCAGTCTATTCAAAAACTAAGATTTCTCATTTAAGTGACATTATTTAATCAGCATTAATATAGGAGACAGGAAATCCCTCAGCATATGATTTTAGCCATCCTCAAATCTGTTTCATTACCTCAGAAGCAAAATACAAGAAAATATTGTGATAGAGTCACCAAAGAGTTTATTGAGAAAAAATACTAGAAAAAAAAAAAAATCAAAAGAGCTGAGAAATTTAGGAGGCAAACAGGAAAAAAAAAAAAAAAAAGAGCTAAAACCCCCTCCACCAAAGTAACCACCTCAGGCCAACTCAGCTTGTGATCACAGTGATCAGCTTGCTACAGGCAGCACATGGTGAAGCACTGAGGCAATGTTTCCACTTATTTCCTCACCTTGGTTACTTTTCAATAAGCATAAAACACACCTAGTTTCACTTTTGCTCATGAAGATTTGTTTTATCTTCAGCAGCACCCTTTATCTCAATGCATGCTGGGGGAGAAAAGGTAAAATGAATCATAGAATTGTTTGAGTTGGAAGTCACCCTTAAAGGCCATCTGCTTCCGCTCCCTGCAACGAAGAGGGGCACCTACAGCTCCACCAGGTGCTCAGAATGCCATTCAGCCCAACCCGGGGTGCCTGCAGGGACTGAGCACTACCGCCTCTCAGTGCAGGCTGTTACCAGTGCTTCACTGTCTTTATTGTAAAAAGCTTTTTCCTTATGTCCAGTTTAAACCTCACCTTCTGGTTTGAAGGCTTTACAGACCTCAGCATGGGCGTGCACTGCATCCTAGTTTCACCTCATTTTTACCACAAATGTTGTGACAACCTTTTAATTAAGGCTCAAGCCATCAAATCCCAACTCAGGCTTGGCAAGGCCCTAAGATGCCAGTCTCCATTACCTGAACTGGCCTGGCCTTGGTTCCAGTCTGCTACAGAGCTCAGGGCTCTCCCTGCTCCCAGCCCTCACTCAGGGTAAGGCCAGGAAAGCCACTAAACCACCCATCCCAGCGACAGCATCCAGCTGCTCCTCGTTTGGGCAGCCTCCTTTTCCCAGACAGCCACATCCCAACACCGAACACCAGCTCTACCCTCCTCGCCCGCTCACGGTCCGCCTCCCCACGCACGGCGCGGCCTAGCCGCATCCCGCCCATCCCGGGCCTCTCGTAGAGGCGCCCCCCGTCGAGGCGGCACCCCGCGCGGGCAGCCCTCTACGCGAGACCGCGGCTTCCGCGCGGCCTACTGCAGGCCCCGCTCTTACCCCGGCGGCGCAGCGGGAAGGCAGGCAGGCCCGGCGGCGGGGCGGGCTGCGAGCACCGCACCGCCCCTCTCGCTCCAGCGCCCAGCCCCGCAGTCGAGCCGAGCCGCTCCTTTCTCTCTCTGTTTTATCCTCAGCGAGGAATGGGAGGCAGAGTCGGGCACGGGCAGCAGCTGCAGGCTTTCGAGTAGAAAGCCGCACTCGCAGCTCGTTTCTTTAGGGGAAGAGCCACCTCCCTGCTGTAACACAGACCCAAAGGGTATCTCGTTATAGGAGGAAGTGATAAGCGTTTATCAAACTTATGCAGCTCAGGTGCTGAGTGCTTCTCCCAGTGTTTTAAATAGTGGGGGCTTTGCTACACACAGGTTAGGGAGTGTAGCACTTACTGTTTGTTTTGGACTCAAACAGACAGTAGCACAGCATGAGTTAGCAAAAAATTCTTTCACTTTGCTGTTAAGCTTGCTCCGCTTTCGTGTATTTCTCATTGATAAAGTGGGATACCCCTAATCCAGAATACACTTTAGCACAGAAAGACTGCTATGAGTACAAAGGATTCTAAAGTTTGTGTAACCACAGGAAGTTTTTTTAGGAGCAAAGTAACCAGTCAATAAATAAGTAACACATTTTTGTTGGGGATATAGCTGTAATATGTGGGTTAATGATACACTAAAAGAGAAATGATACACTAAAAGCACTGCAATCAGAGAAATGACAAGTTAAAGTCACAATGAAATATGTAACCTCCCTCGTTCCTTTAGAGCTAGTTGGTTTCTAAAGCAAAGGAACGCTGCTGAAAAATAGAGCAGTGAGTGTATGTATTAAAAATATACATACAGCTCATAAACACAAATGCACAGCTTAATTTTTCACTCTCAAGTCCCTAGAAAGAAAGGAATTTATTCCTAAGATAGAGTTAATGCATAAAGATAAAACCAACGTGGTAAATGCTACGTAACAAAAATATGCTATTTTCTACCTTTTTGAGAAGGGTCTTTATGTAACAAGGAGCATCAGCTGTGGATGGAAGGTTTATGTGCACAGATGCAGTGCCTCTTCTCCCTGTGACTGGCTGAAAATCACTCTCCAGCATATCTGGGTACTTAAAAAGGGGAAAACAGAAGCAGGTTGAAGCAGAACAGTGGTAGGGGAGGGTCTTTAGGGCCTGTTGTAGTTGTTTACGTTCTGCTGCGTAGAGAATGCTTTGGCAGTAACAACATTGCTTAAATTTTCTGCTTCCCTTAATTGGTGAGAGCTTAGTGCTGTTGAGACCATGGCAGGCATGCTATAGTGCTTTGTTTCCTTTTTTCTTTCTTCTTCGTGTTTCTAATTAAGATCTACAGATTGGTTATGTTTTTACTCTTGCTTTTTCTCTGATGTGAGTGCAGTAATGCTGTAATATTCTGATATTCCTTTTTGCTATTCCTTCATGCTAGAGTTGTAGTGGTTTAGTGTATAGTAAGTTACTTACATCACTTTTGAGTTGACATTACTTTGGATGTTTAATTTTTTTTTTCCCCACACAGTATTGACTTGTGTTTTGAAAATACCAGAAAGAGAATGAGTACAATTCTGTGCATAAAGGGAAATGGTGTGGAAGGGGAACTTCTCCCTCTTCTGCCCTGTTTTGCTGGGTTTTACTGGCACTTGTAACACATCTGTACCACGATCTGTTGGACTGAGGGGAATTTCCCAAGCATACAATGTTATCAGGATCCTAGCTAAAAGCAGTACAGGTGAATAACATGAATAAGATAAATATGTTGCTTTTTTCCGAGTCTGTAACTAAACTGTTAGTTCTGTTGTGAGTAATACAACTCACTGTAAACTCAACTTTACTGTGAACTCAGTCTTAATTTTTTTCGTATGTACTATTATATTCCTTTAAGTTAAGGCAGAAATTCAGATAGATATTTCTCTTTTACTACTCAAAGTTTTCTTCTGTCAGAAACTCCACATGGGAACTCAGTACTTTCATTCTGGTTCAACCCCACATCTGCAGAGCTACCAGGTCATACCCAGGATATGTATTTGTAGAGCAAGGTGTTCCATGTGTTTTGCTGTCACTTTGTATGTGAGGATGCAAGGTGCTCACCATTTGGGGAGGCAACGTAGCTTTCTTGGAGGCTGGTAAATAATGGCCTTTATCTCTTTTGCAGAAGTGCAGCCACAATGGAGGCTTTGGGTGTGCTCAGCTGTGACTTTCACACTGGTGTTAGCCATGACAGCTCTGCTGGGTGATACCAAAGTCACTGCTGAGTGGAAGCAGCCACCCAGATGGGACATAAGGCTCACGGTGTTGACCTGCCTGGAACCATGTGCATGCTAGCTGAAAAGGCTGGTTGTCCTTAGCACAGTGCTTTCTTACGACTTTGATGATAGGTCTATAAAGGCTCTTCTTCTGATTTGTAGTCTGAAGTCAGGCAGGTTTGCATTTTGCTTCCTTTGCCAAAGGAGTTGTGGTCAGACTGCTGTTACGATGTAAGTAAAAAGTGTCCTTGTTTTACCAATGGAGAAGTCATTTTCTTGACATTGAGAAGCATGCCCAGAGCCAACAGCTGATTGTGATGCCAGGATAAGAACTTTATTCACAGATTTGGACAAGCTCTAAATTTTATTAAATTCCAAAAAGAAGAAGAGCTGACTTTTTAGAGCTAGCATCGTTTGTGAACGGTGTGCCTGCATTGCTCCTTGTGCAACCCTTTACGTGACCCTACCTGAGGGACGTGGCTTAGTGTGCACAGTGGGATGTGTTGACAATTAGACTAGATTATTTTAGTGGTCCTTTCCAACCTAAACAATTCTGTCTCTACCCCCACTGCCCTTGCAGTGGGGCTGCTTGGAGTCTCATGCTTTGGATAGCTAGAAGCTTTTTTTCCCTAGCGCCTAGCTCAATTGCACACGTGTCTCCCCTGTGCTGTGGTGCTTGTCTGAAGTTTCTCTCCCCTGCCTCCATGGTAACATTCTCAGACTGCCATCAGAGCATTGCTCAGTTTGCATTTTGCTCAGCTAACTGTGACGAGCTCTGTTAGCTCCTTGTTCCCTGTACCCCTGGCCACCCCTTTCCTGTAATCAGTTGCTGTAGTCTCCTTCCTATAGGTATACAATAGGAGCACATGTGTTGTTTCGGATCTTCCAAGATATTAAAGACACCTCGAGGGGAATAACTTTCCTGATAAATAATTTGCTTGCATTTACCTTCCTTCTGGCTGTCTGGGATAGCCAAGCATACAAACAAATGACTTTCCTAAGCAATGAGTTGACAAATTACTGTGGAAATCCTGGTTAGTTCTTGGAGTATGCTTACTAATTCTTGAGCTGAGCTTGCAGGCTGTGCAGCCTTTCCCAGAAGCACGATGTGCAGCACACGTGAGAAGACTGCGTGATAATGCGATGCTGCGATAGCGCGGGGAAGTGGGAGACGTACCCTAAAGCATTAATTAAGTGTTTTGATGAAACACTTGCAAAAACACTTCACAACACTTCTTTAGATAGAAATTTGCTGCAGGAAGGCACAGCGTTGTTAGGAAGTTATTTCAGGTGATTGTATCTGCATCCCAGAGCTGTGGAAGCTCTGCCTGCAGAAACGAGGCTTGAATGGCACCCAAGTCAATCAGATCTGGATTGTAGATATAATTTTCTGTAGACACACACATAGAGTGACAGAGGGCTGAGATTCAGCACACAAGACTTTAAATACTCTTTCTTAAGAATTATGCAAGCTATTCACCAACTTTAGATGGATCTTCTTTGGCGTATTTGTATAGGAGCAGAAGCTTAATTAGTTTTTTTTTCCTCTTTGGAGTGTTACTGGAATTAATGCCCTCAATGCTGAAATTAATTCTTTCTAGTAGGGTGAGCCTTTATCTTGTAGTTGTCCAGTCCGTGCACCATCGCAACGTAAACCTCAGTAATTTTTGTTAAATAACAGGTGCTGCAGAGAGACAGATAAAATGGTCCCGTCTGGTAATCCTGTTTTCCATGTAAATCTGAACTAGGGAAGAGATGTCCTAGACAAGAACAAATTGGGAAAAGCTCTTGGGCTGTCTGATCTCTTGTCTGCTTTGCAAAAAGATCAGATTAATGAATGTAATCAGATTAAGGCTAAACAAGGGAACATATCTAGGGGGCATCGGAACTCTGATACTGAAGAACTGTATGGAAAATGAATGCTAAGGGCCCAGCTTTGCTCTACTTGTTAGTTTAGTAGGAAGAGATAATGGCCTTCAGGGATGTGCTGAGTGTCAGTGAGAGGAGCATGGCCTGGAGAGGGCACAAAGGGCAGAGAGAGGTGGCCCCAGGACTTCAGGCAGGTGGCAGTGACCAGGGCACATGAGCTCACCATTCTGCTTGGTGAGTTGTTTCGGGGCCTCTTTGGTGCAGTGCTGCCCAAAATCATCTCTGCTCTCAGCCTGCTGGGTTTTGTGTGGGGAAAAGCCATCTTTATCAGGCTCCTTACTGGGAAAGTGATGCATTTGATGTGTGGTCTTTGAGGCCAACAAGCGAAGGTGGATGGAAGTGCTACAGAATACTGTGAGATTTCATGTCAGGCCAATTTGCCTTGGAGTTTACAAGCTCTGATCAAGGCTCTCTCCTTACTTTGAATATTTATAAACCTTAGTCCCATGTGGCCCTTCTGGATGTACCATCTCTATTTATCACCAACATCTTGTATTTTTTTTGGCTCTCGGTTGTCTTGGGCGCATCTTTGGAAACTGCAAAGGTGTATCATGGGGCTCTGTTTTGTTTCCCGTGTCTCCCTTAATGTAATCATTCAGGTTTAGAATGGGGGTTGGACTGGATGATGTGTAGAGATCCCTTCCAACCCCTACATTTCTGTGATTCTGTGACTGGAGGTTGTATTTCCTTTTGAGGTGAGTGTAGCAGTTAAATGAATGGAGAACTGCAGGGAGCTAGCAGGACAAGCATGAATGAATGGGAAGATAACGTGAGGTCGTGGAAGCATCTCGTTGCAGTGCTGGGTGGCACGGGTTGACCTGCAGACTCTGCAGGTTGACGTAAGCGCGTGCGCGTTGATGCAGCTTTGCTGTCAGCTGCTCTGGGAGGTTGCTGAAAAAAGTCACACGTGAACTTTCCATAGGCTCCATCTGCATGTGTGGGGCTTTCCGCCGAGCTCTGGAGCTGGCTTGTCATGGAGTGAGACCAGAAAAGCTGCTGTCCCGACGTGCCCCTGCTCTCCAGGGATTAGAGACAGCAGAGCCCAGCTGGGGCTGGCGGCAGCTCTGTGGGCACCTACCTGCTCTTGGGTTCTGCTCCTGGGCTGGCTAAAAAAGCTGTGGCTTCACTTCAGCAGCTGTCCCCTTCTTGGGCTGAGCAGGAGGAGGATGGCCTACGCAGAAGAGGACAGGTAAGGTGCTTGCAATAGGGAATACAGCGACGTCAGAGATGGAAGGGAATGGAGAAACGCATTGCCATGTTTTCTTCTTCTCCTTGCTGGGTACTCAATAAATGTCAGGCTGAGGCTGCTCAGGAGTAAATGTCTTATTACTGAAGAGGGGTCTGGCCATCTGCCCATGTCAGGTGCTGCTATTTTGAAATACAGCAGCGAGCAGCTGACCTTGGAGAGGCTGTGGACCAGGAGATGGGTGTACACTGCACACACGTGTGACCCTCTCTGAAATGTAATCCATCTATTTGTTGTGAGATGCCTGCGTTTTATGTGGATTTGCTTTCAACCAAGCCAGAAGTAGAACGAGGACCTTTTTTCATGCCACAAAAGATGTCATCAATGGCAGTCCTGCGCTCTGCAGCAGATGCGTTCCTCCAGCGGATGACAGCCCTCACAATGAAGGGGATTGTGCTTTCAGCTGATCCTGTGATTTAATCCAAAGCGATGCTACCGAGCACTATTATTAGGCAGGCATTGTGTGAGAAGGAATAGCTACAGGGGGCTTGGTGCTCTGTGCTAATTCAGGCTGCCAAGGAGTTTGCACAGACCTCGTGCACATCCAGGGTGGAGGCTACAGTTGCTGGGTCACACTGATGGGGGGACCCTAGAGAAGCTTGTAGTGAGCACAGCAAATGAATTTGGGCATCATGATGCTCTGCATCTTCAGCACATTTGGATAGGAAATGTTCTAACATCCTGCTTGGGAAGGAAAAGTCCCTCTGAAACTCTGTATTGTTCAGTCAATCCTATTATCTTCAGCTGTCAATGAATTGGATTCATTCCATCCCCAAATTTCTGGAGCTTTAGGGGTAGTGTCTAAATGTTAATGTTATTTAAAAAAAAAAAAAAAAAAAAAAGGCAAAAATAAAGAGACTGGTGGTGGAGTGAAAGAGCAGATGCTGGTGACCTCATTATTTTTCTTATGCCTGCCACAGGTACATCATCCGTTTGGGTATTGTGTTTAAGTTCTCTTTGTTCCCTCTAAATAAGGCTTTCAATTATTCAGCAGTTTTGCTAAATAAGTGTTACAGTTATCCAACAGAGGAATATTTGGGGATTTTTTTTTTTTCCTTTGGTATATGCAAAGCACTCTTAATTTTTGCCTGGGACAGCTGTTGTTGGGCAAGGGATAATCATACCGTCAGTCAAGCGTAGGCTTCAAGGCTTCAGTAACATCGTTTTCAAACCTTCTGCTTATTTCAACAGTTTATGGTGCACTTGGAAAATTCAACATGTTATGGTAAATGAGGTCTTTCTCGTTTCCAGACTTCTCCTTTGAAAAGCATCTCAGCTAAATGACTGCACTTCAATTCAGGGCTGTAGAAGGTATTTCTTCCCGTGGAGTCACAAATTTGTAACACATTGGGGTTTTTCTGATCCTTGTTACCTCTTGCTAGGCAGAGCAGCCTTCCATGTGCACGTGGCCATGTTGGTTCACTCCGAGTCCTCCCAGGTGTATGGCCACCAATGCCACTCACGGGTGGCAATGAGCAAATAGCTATCAGGAAATGCTATCAGCAACCTTGCGTTTGAAGAGACTCTCCAATCAACCTTGATATTGACTTTCAGAAAGTATCTTTGTTGTCCTATTGGAAGAAGGATTATGGGATTCTTTTTCTATTGATTGAGTTTCAAAACTGCAATTAATGTGTTTGAAGAATACTGGACTGTCAGAGCTGAACATGGAGGTTGTCTCTCTTCTGAAAAGACAAATTCAAAGCAGGAGAAGTAACACCAGCATTGGATAAGGTCTATTTTTGGCAAAATAACAGAACATACCTGTTTAAAACAGAAAATGAACTAAATTCATGGGTTTAATTTCTATTTTCATATAGACATGTTATTATACCTCATGCCCAGGACTAGACTGAGAGTGTCACCCACTGCCCACCACATGGGGGAGGAGAGGAAGAACAAGGCATCCACATTTAGCATCCTTACTGAAACCACAAGGTATGGATGTCTGCGAGGTGTTCCTGGTTCCAGAAGGAAGCCCTGGGAGCTGATGGCACTCCACACTTAACGAAGCTGGGTTCCCCATCCCTGTTGATGCTGCTTGCCCCTGCGCCTTTCTCCCTTGTACTTCCCCAACCCAGGTTGGATATCCTCACGTACACACGCAGGTTGCAGTTTTTCAGACTAACTGTGCTTTTCCATTCCTTCCCTAACTGGGGAGAGACTCGTGCACATCAGAAGCATGAACTGTTATGCCTTGTGACATCTGGGTGATATAGGTATCATTAACCAGTTTCCACTATAAAATAAGTCTGGCAGAGAGGATTCAAATAACTTGCCTGTGGCCAGGGGTAAAATGAGATTAAAAGTGATTGCTATAGAGAAACATCTTCTGTAATAGCAGTGAAGTTCCTACCGTTTTAGTCTTAATAAATCTTTTTTTCTCTGTGCCTTTTCAGGACCGTTATCTCTTGAAGTTTATTCTTTGGATGGGGTTACAGGTTCACTGACCTCTTCTCCTCCTGCAGAAATAGCTATGAGGTGTACAAGGAAACAGCAGACTGGTTGCGTGCCCACACTGCTCAGTGCCCAAAGATTGCCATCATCTGTGGATCTGGGCTGGGAGACCTGGCAGATATGCTGGAGCACAAGATGGTCTTTCCCTATGAGGATATCCCTCACTTCCCACGGAGCACAGGTAAGCACAGCAGCCCATCCATCAGCAGCAACAGAGATGTGGGTAACTCCAACCAACATCTACCACTTCTCTTGGCTTTGGGCACAGGGTCCTTCAGAGGCAAAATGTGCATTCACAGGGCTGCATCTCAACTCTAATGTCAGTAATGTCTTGAGCTTAGACCTACACCACGTGTTGTGCTATCCATGTGGTAGCTGTAACCTAACAACTGTGCTATTGCCAAGGAAGAGTTTGATTTCATCATAGTCATAAAGGTTGGAAAGGCCTCTCAGATCCCCAGGTCCAATCCCAGCACACCCCCACCATGCCCACTGCCCGTGTCCTTCAGTGCCACATCCCTACAGCTCTGGGACACCTCCAGGGATGGTGAATCCCCCCATCCCTGGGCAGCTGTGCCACTGCATCACTGCTCTTGGGGAGAAGTTGTTCCCAATAGCCAACCTGACCCTTAACACGAAGCCATCACTCTCACCCTATTGCTGTTCCCTGGGAGCAGAAGCTGATATCCCTTCCCTGTGAACTCTCCCCTGAGCTCCTCTTCTCCACACTGACCCATCCCATTCCCTCAGCTGCTCCCACAGCACTGTGCTCGGACCACTCACAGCTCCATTCCCTTCTGTGGAAACACTCCAGGGCCTCCGTGTCTCAGTAAGTTTGAATTCATCATGAATTCCCTGAAGCTGTACCAGGTGAGGTTTAGGACATTAGGGAGAACTGGTGGTTCAGCATTGGAACGGAGATTCCCCATCTCTGAGGTGTGTTTGTAGCACTGAGGGACACAATTTAGTGTTGGGGCTCGGCAGATTGGATTGATGAATGGTTGGGCTTGTGATCTTGGTGGCCCTTTCCAACCTAGATGATTCTATAAACAAAAGAAAAGCCTTCTTAGACAGAAGGAAACTCAAGAAATTGTAACATCCTGAACTGATGTTCCTCTGCAGGCTGTCAGTGCAAATTCATCTCTGGCGGCTTGTTCTTAACATCTCGTGACCCTTCAGGGTCCATTGAGGAACGCTGTGTTCTTGGCCCATCTGACAGCGAGCAGAAATCCACATTTCAGGTGTGATGTATAGCCAGCTGAGAAATCCCTTTAAAAAGAAGAAGCCCCAAGGTGTTGCTGCTGTTCCTTTGCAGTGTCAGGGCACACGGGCAGGCTGGTGTTTGGGGAGCTGAGCGGGCGGCCGTGTGTCTGCATGCAGGGACGCTTCCACTTCTACGAGGGATACTCCATCAGCATGGTGAGTTCTGAAGATCATTCACACACCAAAGAGGTCTTTACCAAGAGATGAAACTAATGTGTGCTTCGGTACCTAGCTGTGGGAGGATAGCTCTGGCAATGAGCATACAAATGGCTTTCTCACCCTCCTAGAATGAGATAAAATGAGGAATTCAGAGGGAAAGGCAGTCAGCCAGTTTGTGGATAGCTCTGCCACGCTCCTAGGGCAGAGTCATACATTGTACAAGGCAGATTATTTTCATGGTTTAGCTCAGTCATTTTAATCATGGTTTGAATCTGCAACCACAAAACTATGAGTGATAGAAATAATCTATTTTAATCTTCTTTTGCATTTGTATAGTTTAGGGTATTTTTCCATTAGCTGGAATAAGTTGATGTACTCTCCCAGCTCACGTATGTGAAAATTCAAGTATTTACATTGTTCAACATTGTAGGAGTACCTTCTACCATCCTAGTTCCTTCCTGACTCCTCAAAATTGATTTTTATATATATTTTTTTCCAATTCCCAACAATTGCCAACTTCAGACAGGGTTGCTGAGGCAAACTAATGTGAATGAACTGAAATTAAGAAAGCAATCTCTATGCTTTTGCAGAACGCATCATTGCTGTAAGAAGCTTGTGTATCAATTAAACTCCAGGGCTGTGTGCATAAGTAGTCCCTCCAATCAGCACAATGGTTTGATCTCTGCAAGACCTTGGCAGAGACGAAAAAATTATCTGCATATTCTATTTGTGCTGCATTTACTTAACCTTAGTGCAACCATAATAAATGTGGGCTTGAATTTTAATGGAATTCATTTTAAAATTAGTTTTTTAATATGGTTAAAAACATTAAAATTATTTAAATTAGGGAGAAATTTAAAATTAGGGAAAAAAGGTGGACTTGTCTGCTTGCAGGCTCCCAGGGGCCCCTCTCTGCATAGCATGACTGCCTACAATCTCCCCTTCTCCCCAGGAAGGCCACTGCAGGCTGCCCCAAACCCTCTGCACTGTCTCCCCATCCTTCATGCACTCCCAGTGCTGTTGGTCACAGTCAACATGCCTTTTTCTGCTGCCGTTATATTTAATTGAACAGGGACAATTAACCATCTATGTAATGCCTCCTTCAGCTTTGTTTGCACTGCTGGTCCACTGTGATCTCATCTTTCTTTCTATTCTTGCATCTTCTCAATTTACTGACTCGTCCCACCTATGCCAAGGCCATGTGGCTGGAACACCAAACACCCGAGCTGAGACTTGTGACACTCACAGGATGTATCTCTTTGGTTCCTGCAGGTCACCTTTCCCATCAGGGTCTTCTTTCTCCTGGGGGTGGAGATTTTGATTGTCACCAATGCTGCTGGGGGGCTGAACCCCAACTTCCAGGTGGGGGACATCATGCTCATTAGAGATCACATCAGCATGTTTGGCATGGGAGGGCAGAACCCACTGCGTGGCCCAAATGATGAGAGGTAAGGCAGCTTCCTCTTCCTACAATGGGCAAAGCAAAACAAAAAAAAAACACCAAAAAACAAAAGGTTGTTTGATGGAGGTTCAATATTACTGCCTTAAAACAGCTCTGTAGAGTCATAGAATGGCTTGGGTTGGATGGGACCTCAACTATCATCCATCCAGATCCAATCCCCTACCATGGGCAGGGTTGTCAACCACTTAAAGGCACAAAATTGGGCTGCCCAGGGCTCCATCCAGCCTGGCACTGAGCACCTCCAGGAATGGTGCACCAATACTTCTCAGTGCCAGCACCTCACTACCCTCTCCATGATGGGTTGTTTTCAGGCTCCAGCACAGCTCCTGTCCTCATTCATCTCCTTCACATTGATGTCCAAGCTGTCCTATATCTGATTAGATTTTTCTAGTCCCTAGATGGTTCCTCAACCCCAAGTACTGAGAGGTGGAGGCTGTACTCAGCTTCCCAGAGGGAAGCAACCTGCTCATCAAACTGAGAACCTCTTTTGACACAACATAAAGCCATTATCTCTCATCCCAATAATCTATATCCTAAATCCCTCCTGAGGCATTGTATAATGGAAGGCAACCAGCACTGGCAGGGCTATAGCACCAGAGGGGATGTGCCAGATCTCCTACTTGGCTGCCAAGTAGGGTTGAAAAGAGTGTAAGGTGTTGGATTTCAGGTTGGTTTCAGCTTGGATATTGGGAACAATTTCTTCTCAGGGTGTGAGACACTGGCACAGCTGCCCAAGAAGGTGGGGAGTTACCATCCCTGGAGGTGGTCAAGAACTATGGAGATGTGGCACTGAGGGACGTGGGCAGTGGACATGGTGGGGGTGGGGTTGGACTTGGGGATCTGAGAGGTCTTAATGATTCTATGACTCTAGGAATGCTATAATGGTCCCAGGCCAGGCTGGAAGACTTGGGCTGAGCACAGAAGGGAGCATGAGATGTCAATGAAGTCAAAAATGAGAAGTGGGGATCCAGGGCAGGGAAGAGAGAGGGTGGACTGTGATGAGAAGGAGATAAGAGCAACAAGAAGGATCTCCTAACCAAGCAGGCAGGAGAGAAGCTGGATGACAAGTAGATGTCTACAGCCAGAGGATGGAATGGAGGTGGTAAAGGTGATGATAACTCACTCATAAGCTTAGTTAACAAAGGAGTTGAATGTATTATTGGCTTGGGACCTTCACCTTAATGAAAGGGACATGTTTGCAGGGCAGGCACTTGGGATCCATCCAAAAAGAAAGTTCTGGCAGAGAGCACGATGGTGTGCCTGGTTTCTAGTTGACAGTTCCTTTCAAATCTTCATAGATATTGGCATAGGTGGGAGGAAAGGATAACCAAAAGCAAAGAAGCCACATGGAGGAGTGCTCGAAGCTCTCTGGACCTGCAAAATCACTCAGAAACAGGAGGACAAACAGCAGCCAAACAACAACTTCACCTGGGCAGTGTTCAAAGGCAGTGTGTCTGTCTCACTGCCTCCCACAGGCAGCTTCTCAGTGCAGACTGCAGTGCCTGGGGAGTTCTGTAGTGCTGATGGAGGCACCCAAATGGACAAAAGGTCCGACAAGACTTTGTGAGCTGATTCGTACGAGCTTCAGCTGAGCAAACTCTTTCTAAAAGCCAGTCCCACTCAGCCACCAGGAAGGATTTATCAAAGCATAGCTAGGAAAATCTGGAGGCAATGAAGTGATGTGGAAAAGGAATATAGGCAAGAATCAAGCAGATTTGATTTAATAAATTAGAGATTGGCCTGAACGCGTTGCTGGGCATCCTTCAGGAAAGAAGCGATTTTCATGCTGATGAATAGTTGTTCCCTCAGACTAGACTGGAAAGTTGTTTGTAATATTTTAGTGCTTATGAACATAAAATAAGCCGCTACTGCTCTGAACATTCAATAGGAGGAGCATGAAAGCCATCCAGGAGCTTTAATAGCCTGAATGAGAGACCTGGCCCAGCGTGCTGAACTGATCTGGGCAGTCTCCTTCTGCTGTCCTTGAAACAATAGAAGAATTTGCTCAGTCAGGAGCAGGACTGGGTTGGTGTCTTGAGATACAAAGCAAGCAAGAGACCCAGCCTTGAAGCATCCAATAATACCAAATACAGAAGCTAAACCTTCAGACAGGTGTTATCTCTGCACACGGATGGTTTCGAGGGATTCAATCTAGCAGAAATGCCACGAGGACAGAAGCTTGTGCTGATGAGCCTGGCATCCCCACTATTCCCCCTTCCTCCAGAGGCTGAGTGTTGCAGGGCTGTGATGGATGCAGCGGCCGCAATATCAGCATGGCTGTGCCTTTCTGTGCCTTGCAGGTTCGGTGTGAGGTTCCCCTGCATGTCTGATGCCTATGACCAAGATCTGTTCAGCCTGGCGATGGAGAGTGCACAGGAGCTGGGCTTCCTGGGCTTCACCCGAGATGGGGTGTACTGCATGATGGCAGGTCCCTGCTACGAGACCATCGCCGAGTGCCGCCTGCTGCAGGCCCTGGGAGCAGATGCTGTGGGTGAGCTGCATGGGCCAGGCTTGTGGGGTCAATTGGGTGCTTAGTAATGGGTTAAACAACTCATCTTGCACGAGGCTGACCCTTTTGGTCTTCTAGGATGGACCTGCAGAGCGAGTTTGTGTGCTTATGGCTGTCTAGAATGAGGAGCCAAGCACAATATTCTGCTTATTTTCCAAATCATACATACATATCCCACACTCTGGTGGCTCCACTTCAGTGGGACCCAATCAAAAATAACTGTGCTTTTCCATGATCTTTAACATTCTGGAACTCTTGCTGTGCCTTTCCCTACAAAGCAGACCTCCACAAGAGTTCTGGCTGTTCAGGGATGGCAACTGCAATACCTCTCAGATGCCCAAGTCCAGTCCCAACCTACTGTACCACGTCCCTCAGTGCCACATCCCCACGGCTCTGGGACACCTCCAGGCACAGTGACTCCCTCCATCCTCTGGGGCAGCTGACAGTGCCTCACTGCTCGTTATAAGCAACCCAAATCTCCCCTGGCATGACCTCTTTTCAGGGAGCTGTTTTGCTGCGAATCCAGACCAACTCCACTCATCCTGCTCCTCTCCTCCCCAGGCATGAGCACTGTGCCAGAGGTGATTGTGGCCCGGCACTGTGGTCTGTGTGTCCTCGGGCTGTCCCTCATCACCAACACAGCAGTGATGAGCTATGGCAGTCAGGAGAAAGCCAGCCACGAAGATGTTCTGCGTGTCTCAGCAGGCCAGGCCAAAGCCCTGCAGAAGTTGGTTGTGCACCTCATTGGCAAGCTCGGCCCAAATTCCCCCTGATCTCAACCATTTAACATCCGAATCACAGCGCATGGATGCTAGGATGTGCCAAGGGAGAGCCCTTGGTGAGCTGGTCCCATTCTGGTTTTCCAGTTTGGAACAGATTGTTGGTTTCTCTTTCTGGTTGGGATGGTCCCACTCTGATGTCCCAACTGGGAGGAGATGGTTGAGCTTTGTCTCTGTGCTTTAGCTAGTTGGATGCTGAGGTTTGCTTTGAATCTTGCCACAATGATCCCCTTTTTGGTAGCCAGCTCCCTTGTTGGCCTAGGAAAGTCCTCTGCTGGCCTGTGGAAAGATTGAGCTTTTCATTGAACCTAGGACACATCAGGGGCCACCTCGCTCTCATTATCAGCATGCTGATGGGCTATGAGGGAAAGGTGACTGTTCCCCATATCAGTGCATTATTCATTATTCCCCAAAGGTCGGACTGTGGCTGAGTGTGAAGCAGGAGCTGTAATTATGAGGTGACTTTTTACATTCATTTATCTTGGAGCTCTCCATCGAGCCCACTGCTGTCAGAACTGACTGCTCACCAATGACACAGGCTGAACCCAGCAGCCCAGCTCATCATGGAGAGCTTCCAATCTGCCTTCCTAAATTTAGTGGATCAATTGCACGCCAGCGCTCTGTGTAGGCTTCAGCCCACTGTGACATCCCTTTGGCTTGGGGCACAGAAGGATGCTGTGGCTCAATGAGTTTGTCTGGGTGGGTATTTGGGGCCCTCTGTGTTGGTGCCGAGGGATGATGCTGTGTTGGGAGTGATGCAGATGTTGGCAACACCAGAATTATAGGATGGTTTGAGATGGAAAGGACCTTAAAGGCCCTCTGCTCCACTCCCTGCACTGAGCAAGGACACCCACAGCTCCATCAGTGCTCAGAACCCCATTCCCTGACCTTGGCTGTCTGCAGGGATGGGGCAGCACCAGCTCTCTGAGCAGCCAACTTTCCCCTCTCCCTTCTCAGAGCCATCTCAATCTGTGCTTGTTTTGTTACAGGGGCAGAGGGAGGTTGGCTAATATCCCCCTGCCTGGAAAATGGTGCTTCATGTTCATCTAATTAATACTTGGTAAATACAAAGCCTCTTGAGTACACGCAGAAGGCAGCTGTGCAGTTGGCCGTAGCTAAGGCTGGGATTTCAGGTGGCCTCATTAATTAAGCAGCATCAGGCTGGGCTGCAGTGTGCAGGGAGGCCTCCCAACAGCCTGTCTTGGGGAGATGGGGGCCTGGGCTCCTCCAGTACCATTGGCCCTCCCTGAGGGGCAGGTGGTGGGATCCAGGGGTGGCTGTAGGGTGAGACTTCATGTAAGGCAGCTTTTAGGGTGAAGCTTTGTGTGTATGGGGTCCTGACATCTACCAAATGACTAATTCTACCTTTGCCAAATTGTTCTATAGAAATACTTCCTAGTCCAGCCGTAGGTAGATTAGGTTGGAAGGGACCTTAAAGATCATCTAGTTCCAATCTCTGCCATCACCCCATGCTTTGACCACTCTAGACCACATCCCTCAGTGCCAACATCCCCGGGGCTCTTGGGCATCCCTAGGGATGGTGACTCCCCCAGCTCCTTATGTGCCAGTGCCTCACTGCACTGTCCAAGAAGAAATTTTTCCCAATATTGAACCTGAAATGAGGAGGGGGAGAGCCCTGGGAGTCACGCTGCAGGGAGGGGGGGGGGATTTACCATGGATGAGAGGATCCATCTGGTTTTGGGGTGCTTTCAGCCCAACCGCCTTTATTGCTGATGAGTTTCCAAAGGCACAATGGCGCCAGGGGGGAAATAAAGCTTGCTACGATCCTGGAAATGGGGTTGTTGTGTTTGCTGTTCTGGTGCTGGGGGTTAGCAAGGAACCCAGCAGGACTTGAATGGGGTCTGTTTCAGGATGGGCAGGTGCCAAAAAAACCTGTGCTTTGCCCTCAAGTTACGTGAACTCCATCAGACATTTCTCTTTACCAAAAATCTGCCTTTGAACGAAGGGCTTTCTGGTTTTTCCTATGGTCTTCGCTGCAAGGATGTGTTGCTCTTGGCCACATCATATTGCATCTGTCGGGAGTGAAGCTTTAAAGGGAGAAGAAAGGAAAAGCAATGGGGCCAGACCAAACCCCCAAACTCACTCCCCAAAGCTTCAGCTCCTCACACTCCATTGCATCCTATGGACACCAGGGTTGCATCCCTGCCCTGTGCTGAGCATCCCTGCATTCTTCCCATCATTAATTAATCACATCCATCAGCTGAGAGCTCTGGATGTGAATTATCTTTTTCCACCCCTGTAGCCATGGCAACGCATCCCGCTGGACAGCGGTGCCAAAAGCCCCGGGATGCTGTGTGCTGGGCCATGGGAATTGACCCTGCACAGTCTGGGGGGTGTAAAGAGGGGGGAGGGGGCAGAAATTCTCCTCCTGGGGGGAGGGGGGAGAGGGCAGATGGCCCAGGATCAGGGCAGGTGACATGGGCAGGGGGTGACGATGCCTGGAGGGATGCAGTGACAGAAGGGAGGGACAGAGTGATGGGAGGACAGGGGTATATGGCAGGGGTCAGGGTAGTGGGAAGAGATGGGTGGCAGAGGGCAGGGGTAAGTGAGGTGGGGTGGGACAGAGCACACTGAATAGGAGCATGTGACATGGGACGGGGGTAGGGGACACAGGACAGGGGTGGGAGACAGAGGACAAAAGTAGACATCAAAACAAGGAGAGATGACACGGGCAGATGTCACTGAGAAGGGAGAGGTGTCGCGGGGCAGGGGAAGGTGATGGGGTAGGGATGGGTATCAGGACGGGGGTAGGCGGCATTAAGCAGGTGACATAGGGCAAGGGAAAGCGACTTGGGCAGGTGGCACTGGGTAAGGGTAATTAACACAGGGCAGGGGGCACACGGGGCAGGGCTGGGTGACACTGGGCAGGGGCAGGTGGCACAGGAGCCGGGCAATGACGCGGCGCATCCCTCCCCGCCCGGTGCGCTGCGGTGCGCTGCGGTGCCGCGCTCCCCCTGGCGGCCGCGGGTCGGCCGGGTATAAAAGCGGGGGGCGGCGGCGGGCGGCGGGCAGCGGCGGGGAGATGGCGGGGCAGCGAGCCCCGCACCTGCACCTGGCGGAGCTCAGCGCCTCGCAGTTCCTCGACGTGTGGCGGCACTTCGACGCCGACGGTCAGTGAGAGCCGGGATGAGGGGGAACCCGAAGTGATGGGGAATGGGGAGAGTTGGGGGTGTCGCGGGGGCTCGGTGCGGGTCCCGAAGTCTCGCCGTGTGGATGGTATGGAGGTGGAGGTGGAACTGCGGTGCTGCTCCGATTGGAACGGAGCGCAGAGCCCGGACGGGGTCGGGGTGTTCCGTGCGGTGGTTTGCCGGGAGAGAGTGGGATGGAAAGGGGAGAAAGGGGGAAAAAAAAGGAGAAAAGGCAAAAAGGAGGGGAAAAGGGAAAAAGTGGGGTGAAGGCAAAGTAAAAAAAAAAGGTGCAAGAGGGTGAAAAGAAAAAGCAAAAAAAATTTTTAAAAAAAGGGGGGGAAAGAGAAGCGAAAAAGAAAAATTAGGCAAAACTAAAAAGATGCAAAAAAAGCAAAAGCTAAAAAGATGCAAAAAGAACCCGAGCAAAAAACCAAAAGATGCAAAAAGAACCGGAGCAAAAACTAAAAGATGCAAAAACCGAAAGATGCAAAAAGAGCGAAACACAGCCCTGCCCAGCACCATGCAGCCCCTCCCGGGGCTCAGTGCCCCCCAGGGAATGTACAGGAGGGCTGTAGGGCACTGAGAAGACCCTCTGGGGCAGTGGTTGGGGATGAGGACGGGGTGTGCTGAGGTGGCCAGGGCTCTGCACACACCCTGAGCGTCCCACCGGTGCGGCTCCGGTGGCATTGGACCCCCCGTCCCATCCCTGCTGTGTGTACACACAGGGGTTTCATTTCCTTTCTTCCCCCTCCCCAGGGAATGGCTACATTGAAGGCAAAGAGCTGGAAAACTTCTTCCAGGAGCTGGAAAGTGCCAGGAAGGGCACTGGGGTGGTAAGGTCACCGTGTAGCTCCGCGTGTGGGGACCACCGCTGGGGTGGGATGTGCATGCCACTGCACTGGTGGCATCCAGCCTTAATGAGGAAGCCCTAATTAAAAGCAATAGAGGAGCTGTGGGGCTTCTGGAAAAGGGGGAGGGGGTAGGAACTGAGGTGCAGGTCATCCATCAGCTCCTGGGGCGATGCAGGGATGCTGGTGGCCACGGCACTTGGGCCATTTGGTGTCACCCAAGCCACGCTACGTGTTCTGCATCCCCTGCCCTGGAAGATGGGAATGGGGATGAGATAAGATGGAGATAGGATGAGGATGAAGACGGGGATGGGGGATAGGATGGGGACAGGGATGGGGTGGGATGGAGATGGGATGAAGACGAAGATGGGATGGGGATGGAATGGAGATGGGAGTAGGATGGTGATGAGGATGAAGACATGGATGGGAATGTGGATGAGGATGTGGTCAGGGATGGTGATGGGATGGCGTCAGGAATGGGGGTGGGATGGAGTTGAGGATGGGCATGGGTGTGGGGATTGGATAGGGATGGAGATGGGATGGGATGAGGACAGGCATGAGAATGGCAACTGGGATGGGATGGGATAGGGAAAATTTTCCCGACCCTTCTTGCTGCTGGCAGGACTCCAAGAGGGACAGCCTGGGCGACAAGATGAAGGAGTTCATGCACAAATATGACAAAAATGCAGACGGCAAAATCGAGATGGCAGAGGTGAGGGATGCGGGAAGAGGAAGGGGCTGTGGGGCCATCGCTGTCATGTGGGATGATGACTGGTAGAGCTGGGATGTGTGCAGTGCCCCACTGAAACCAGCTGTCCCTGCAGCTGGCCCAGATCCTGCCCACGGAGGAGAACTTCCTGCTGTGTTTCCGCCAGCATGTGGGCTCCAGCTCAGAGTTCATGGAGGTGAGCAGGGTGGGCAATGGGTTTTGGGGCCGCTGAGCACTATGCCTCCATGCTGAGTGCTTTAGGGATGCGCTGGGGCTGCTGTAGGGGTACCGAAAGCCAGATGGATTTTGGGGACATGAAGTGATGATGCATGGCCATCATGCTCACCTTGGGCGCTGACTCCAGGCTCCAAGCTGGAGGCAAATCTGGAAGCAGAGTTTAGCTGGGGAGGATAATTAAATGTTTTGGGTCTGTTGTAGTGAGGACGGTGGCATTTGAACATGGGTTGGAAAGCATCCAGCCCACCGTGGTAGGACCATGGACAGCAGCTGGCATGAGGCGGTGACTGATGACATGGGCGGGATGTCCCCATAATGACATGGGTGGGAGATGTCCCCATTCCACTGGGATGCTGTGGGGTCGTCACCAGGATTGGGATCCATGTGGCACTACTCATGGTGATGTCCATGGTGGCCCCTTTGCAGGCATGGAGGAGGTATGACACGGATCGCAGTGGCTACATCGAAGCCAACGAGCTGAAGGTGGGCTGTCTACATGGGGTCATCCCCGTTGTCACCCAAGGTGACAGCGGTGGGACGGTGTGGCACTGTCCTCATAGGGCTTCTTGTCGGACCTGCTGAAGAAGGCGAACCGGCCATACGATGAGGCCAAGCTGCAGGAGTACACGCAGACCATCGTATGTGTCAGCCAGTGGGGATGTTGGGCTTGGCCCCACATGGCCTTTTGGACTTCCATGGTCCCATGGTTGCAGAAGGAGGGAGGGATGGGGTGAGGGGTGACCCGGTCCCACTTTTGTCCCAACAGCTGCGGATGTTTGATATGAACGGGGACGGGAAACTGGGCCTCTCCGAGATGTCCCGGTAAGGCCACGAGCGGTGGGGAGGAAGAGGAAACCCCAAAGACACCCACAGGAGGTGTTTTGAGTCAGGTTGCTACCCGTCTGGCCTCACTAACCTGTTGTTTTTTTAAGGAAAAAAGACAAAAATCTGTATTCTAGAAAGGCTGCTTGCAGTTGCCCATCATTCTGCCCAGACCCCCCTGGGTTCCCATTCCTTGAGGTCCCCACCCTTTGCCCTGAGGCTCAAACTGACCCTGGAAAAGAAAAGAATGGGGGAAAAAAGAGTGATTTTGGCCAAATCAGGTTCCCTCCTTGCCACAGAGACATGGGTGGGCTGGGAGCATTGGTCACACACTGGCCAATGTGATGTTTTTGGGAAGCTCGGCTCACTGCTCCCCATCCATCCCTTGCTTTTCAGACTGCTGCCTGTGCAAGAAAATTTCCTTCTTAAGTTTCAGGTAAAAAATTATTATTATTATAATAATCATTCCTACCTCTTGCTTGCAATGTGCCTCTTCACATCCCCATCTCTCGCTGCCCAGGGGATGAAGCTGTCCTCGGAGGAGTTCAACGCGATTTTTGCTTTTTATGATAAGGTATGGGGCTGGTGGGAGAGGAGGACATGGGGAACCCCAATATAAATAGGGACCTGGGGACAGAGCGGCTTGGAACAGCCCTGTGTCACTGAGCTGAGGCTGACAGGATTCTGAGGAGGTCTGGGTAAAGGCTGGGTTCTCCCTGGGCACATCTCTGCTCCCTCCTTGGGGTTGAGAAGGTTTGGGATGGCGTCTCCATAGGGAGATCTCTTCCCTCCATGGGGCTGGGAGGGTTTGGGGAAGGTTGGGGTGAAGGTTGACATCTCTTTGGGGAGATGTCTGCTCCCTCTGTGGGACCAAATGGATTTGGGGAAGGTTCTGTGAAGGCTTTGAAGTCTCATAGGGGACATCTCTGCTCTCTCCATGGGAATGAGAGGGTTCTGGGAGGTTCTCGTGAAGGTTGGGGTCTCCTTGGGGAGATCTTTTGTTTCCTCTATGGGACTGAGAGGGTTTGGGATGGGGTCTCCTTGAGGAGATCCGTGCTCTCTCCGTGGGGTTGAGAAGGTTTGGGGAGAGTTCTGGTGAAAGATTTGGGATCTCCATTGGGAAGGTTGAGGCGAAGGTTGGGATCTCCCTGGGGGAAGGTCGGGGTGAATGTTGTCATCTCCTTGGGACGCCTCCTGTTCCCCCCATGGTTTTGGGACACCTGCTGTTCCCCCCATGGGTTTGGGAGCTGCTGGGTGGGTTCAGGGCTCACATCCCATTCCCACTCACCCCACCAGGACGGCAGCGGCTTCATCGACGAGCACGAGCTGGATGCCTTGCTGAAAGACCTCTACGAGAAGAACAAGAAAGTAAGCTGGGATGAACGGGGCAGCACCAAACCTATGGGGTCCAGGGCACCCTGCGACCCATCCACCACCCCAAACCTCCCTGCAGGAGATGAGCATCCAGCAGCTCACCAACTACCGCCGGAGCATCATGAACCTGTCGGACGGCGGCAAGCTGTACCGCAAGGAGCTGGAGGTGGTGCTGTGCAGCGAACCCCCCCTGTAGGCTTCCCCCATCCCCGGCCCCATGGCGCGGTTTTCCCATTAAAATCCCCGCTTTGGGTGTGATTTTTTTTTTTTTTTTTCTTTCTAATCCCATCCACCTGGTTGGCTTTGGGTTGGTTTATGATTTCCGGGCGTTATTTGGAGGTGGGAGCGCTTTGTGGTTTTTTTTTTGCTCTCGAGTTGTTGAGTTTTATTTCTTTTTTTTCTCGGTTTACCAAAGAAGAGTTATTTGCAAATAAAGCCGCGAGGCCGCCTCGGTGGGGCAAAACCAATAGATTTAGAGCAAAAAGAAAAAAAAAAAAAAGAGTTGGAAAAAAGGGTGATTGCACCATTGGAGGTGTTTTTTCTCTATTTCTTTTTTTTTTTTTTTTTTTTTTTAATTCTGTGATGCTTTCTGATGGGAACATTGGGGGTTTCTGTGCCTGTTGGAGCAGGGCGAAACGTCAGCCTTGTGGGGACTCCAGTACGGGTTAGTAGAGTCCTGTATGGCCTTGCATGGCCTTGTACATCACACTGCAGCCCTGTATGGTACAGTACAGCCCTCTGCAGCCCAACGTGGAGCAGTGCAGCATAGAATCACAGCGTGGTTGGGTTGGAATGGACCTTACAGCCCATCCAGGCACACACCCTGCCATAGACTGGCTGCCCCACAGATCCATGTCCTGGGGCACCTCCAGGGATGGCACCCACAGCTCTGGGCAGCACCTCACTGCCCTCTGAGGGAAGGATTTCTTTTTATCATCTAACCTGCATCTCCTGTTAGATAAAAGCCATTCCCTGTTGTCTTGGACACAGTACTCCAGATGGGGGTTCAGGAGGGCAGAGTAGAAGGGAACAATCCCCCTGCCATCACCCCTCTGTTGATGGAGCCCAGGATGCTGTTGGCCTCCAGGCTGCCAGCACACACTACTGGCTCACATTCCACTTTTCATCCACCAGGACCCCCAGGTCCTTCTTGGCAGGGCTGCTCTCAGTGAGTTTTTCACCCAGTCTGCAGATGTGCCTGAGGTTGCCCCAACCCAAGTAAAACACCTTGCACTTGGCCTTGTTGAATCCCATTAGATTCACATGGGCCCCAGCTTTTGAGTCTGCACAGGTCTGGGATAGGATTCCTTTTAATGGTGTCATCTACACCGCTCAGCTTCGTGTCAACCATAATCTTGCTGAGCGTGCATTCGATGCCATCATCTATGTCACTGATTTGAGTACTGGTCATCAGACAAGCCCATGGTGGACACCACCCATCACCAGCCTCCAGCTGGCCATTGAGCCACTGACCACAACCCTGTGGCTGTGACCTTCCAACCAACTCCTCACCCACCCAACAGAGCACCCTTTGAACCCATATCTCTCCAATTTGGAGATAAGGAGTGGTGTGGGACCGTATCGAAGGCCTTGCATGGGCCCAGGTAGATGACATCAGTTGCCATTCCTTTATCCACCAATGCCATCACTCCATCACAGAAGGCCTCCAGACTGTTCTTGTACCAGTATGGCCCAGTATATCCCCATATAGTGCAGTGCAAACCCATGTGGCCCAGTATAACACAAGTACAGCCCAGTATGACCCAGTACACTGCAGGGCAGACCTTTGCAGCCCCACATACCCTGATATGCCCCCACACTGTCTGGTATAGCCCATGTATGTATGGTGAAGCACAGTGCTGCATGGCCCAGTAGGGCCCTGTATGGTATAGAATAGACCAATACGACCCAGGCCAGCCCTGTGCAGCCCAGTATGACCCTATACACCCCAGTTCAGCTCTGTATGGTGCAGTGCAGCCCTCTACAGTCCTGCATGGAGCAGTGCTCTGTGTGGTCCAGTTCATGGCACTGTAGAAACCAGTATGGCCCAATATGTCCCCCTCTGGTGTAGTACAAACTCGTATGGCCCAGTAAAACACAAGTTGCAGCCCCGTATAGCCAGCGTGCTGAAGTTCAGTCCCTTACACCCCCATATGTCCCTGTACTGCCTGGTACAACCCATGTTTGTATGGTGGAACAGAGTCCTGCATGGACCAGCAGAGTCCAGTGTAGTACAGCAGAGATAAGTACAGACCAGTATGTTCCAGTACAACCTTGTACAGCCCAGGGTGGCCTTGTATGCAGCAGTGCAGCCCAGTATGGTGCAGTACAGCCCTCCGCAGCCCAGTATGGACCAGTGCAGCCCTGCATGGACCACTGTTCTCCACGATGGAGTATGGCCCTGTAGAGCCCAGTATAATCCCATATGGAGCAACGTAAACCCGTGTGTCCAGTATAACACAAGTATAACTCAGTATGCTGCAGTGTAGTCCTGCACAGCCCCATACAGTCCTGTATGTCCCCATACAGCCCAGTATGGTCTAGTACAGCCCAGTATGGCCCAGTACAGCCCAGTATGATCCAGTACAGCCCAGTATGGTCAGTACAGCCCAGTATGACCCAATACAGCCCAATATGGTCCAGTACAGCCCAGTATGACCCAGCACAGCCCAGTATGGTCCAGTACAGCCCAATATGATCCAGTAAAGCCCAGTATGATCCAGTACAGCCCAGTATGGTCAGTACAGCCCAGTATGGTCAGTACAGCCCAGTATGACCCAGCACAGCCCAGTATGGCCCAGTACAGCCCAATATGGTCCAGTACAGCCCAGTATGACCCAGTACAGCCCAGTATGGTCAGTACAGCCCAGAATGACCCCGTACACCCCAGTATGGTCCAGTACAGCCCAGTATGACCCAGTACAGCCCAGTATGACCCCGTACAGCCCAGTATGGTCAGTACAGCCCAATATGGTCCAGTACAGCCCAGTATGGCCCAGTACAGCCCAGTATGACCCCGTACAGCCCAGTATGGTCCAGTACAGCCCAGTATGACCCAGTACAGTGCAGCCTAGCATGGCCGAGCATGATGCAGTACAGCTCTGTACGGCCCAGTATGACACAGTACAATCTCGTACAGCCCGGCATGATTCAGTACAATCCCGAACGAACCGTTCAGAGCCCAGCACAGCCCGGTACTGCTCAGCACACCCCAGTGTAACCCCGCACAACCCCACGCCCTGCCCGCTGCTGGGCGCGACGCACGGAGCCCTCCCGGCCGCCAGGGGGCGCTCTTAGGCGAAGCGCGTTGAAAGGCGCATGCGCGGGGCGGAGCTGAGCAGGGCCGGCGCCGCACTCACAGCCATCCGCACGCTGCCGCCATGGCGCTGCTGCAGAGCCGCCGCCTCCTCCTCGGCGCCCCGCTTCGCGCCGCCGCCACCGCCCGCGCCAGGTGAGGGCTGACGGCGGCTCAGGCCCCGGGAGCGACATCAGTGCCGTTAGGCTGGAGGGGGGGGCCTCGAGAGGGGTCCTTCCCGAGAAGGGAGCGTGTCCCTGCGGCCGGGGGACCCGTCCCGGTTCTGTGGGGCTCGGGGGCGGGAAGGGGGTTGCCGTGGGGACGGCGCGCTGATTGGCCGGCGGGCGAAGCGAGTCGGGGGGCGCGCGTTCTGATTGGCTGCGGCTCGGCGCCCCCCGCCCCCCCCCGCTTCCCTCCGCTGCCCTTGAGGAGCCGCCGTGGAGGGCGCGTGGGGGGGGAGCGATGGGGGGAGGGTTCTGTTGTGGGACCGTGGGACAGGAATGTGGGGATAGGAATGGAAAGGGGGCCAGGAGACACAGGGATGTGACAGGGATATGGATGTGAGGTGTGGGGGCACCGGGACAGGGACGTGGGTATGGACATAGGGACAGGGATGGATACCTGGACAGGGGGACGTGGGGACTGGGATGTGGACATGGGACCAAGGGATGTGGGGACAGTGGTATGGATATGGGACCAAGGGACACGAGTTCTGGGATGCAGGCATGAGGCCAGGGGACACAGGGACTGGGATTTGGACATGGGGCCAAGGATATGGATGTGGAGCCAAGAGATATGGGGCCAGGGATATGGACATGGGGCCAAGGGACACTGGGACTGGGATGTGGGCATGAGGCCAAGGGACATAAGGACAGGGATATGGACATGGGGACAGGGATACATGCACATGGGGCCAAGGGACTTGGGATCTAAGGTATGAGCATGAGGCCAGGGGACACAGGGGCAGGGATCTGGACATAGGGCCAATGCACATGGGTCCAAGGGACTTGGGATCTGAGGTATGAGCATGAGGCCAGGGGACACAGGGGCAGGGATATGGATACGAGGGTGGGGATGAACATGGGGACTGAGGTATGGACCAGAGACTGGGGTTGAACACAGGGACATGGACCTGAAGACAGGGATGGACACGAGGATGCAGGGCACAGCTGGAACCCTACGAGGAGCTGCATGCAGTGCTGCTCCTGCTGTGGTGTTCAGGCTTTCATCTGGGTGTATTGCATCTGTGGGTTGTGTGCTCAGATTCCTTGGTCCTGTGGCTGAGAAGCAGCACATGCTGGAGGATCTGAGCCTTGCTGCTGTTCAGGATGAAGTCTCCTGATCTGTGCTGGCCTTAGTGGGCTGCGGGAAGCCATTCCCTGCCTGGGGCAGTGAGGAAAGCAAAGTTTCCTCACTGCAGCAGATGCAGAAGACTGTTAGGTGCTTATTTACCCCATTCTGCCCTGCACAGCTCCTCGCTGCCTGGTGAGATGAATGCCCCCAGTCCCAGCTACTCCAGACGCTGCATTCTGGCTCTTATCAACAGCTATTGCGTCTGTGGGTTGTGCCCTTAGACCTCTTGATGCTGTGCTTGCTCTGTAGTAGCCTACAATTGTGTCTGGGTTGTGCCCTTGGACCCCTTGGTCCTGTGCCCACCCTGTAGCAGCCTCCTGGCCGTAGCTTTCCTTTGCTCAGGTTCACTGCACAGCTGCAAATTAACAAATTGGATCTAGGTCACCTGAAAGCAATGCTGGCCATGCCAGCTCTGCTGTAGGTTAGGAGCCTTTGTGCAGCTCCAGCTGTTCTGTGCAGCGTGTGTTGTGCACATGGATGCTCAGCAGTTTTCTGTTTGCTTATCTTCATTAATTTCACTTTAATGTGCTCAGGTGGAGGCACCCTGAAATCAGGACAGAGGCGGTGAGATCCAGAGCAGTTAAAGCACTCCTTTGGTACACGGAAGTGCATCAGGGACGGGCAATGCTCAGCCCTAGAGGATCAGCAGACGGCTGCTGTAAATGCCTTTATTTGATGGGTGGCTTTCTGCAGCCTCTGGGCCAGCAGCCCTTCAGGCTTGCAGCCTTTTGGTGTTGTTCCCTTGCAAATATTTGTTCTGGTCTTTGGCCTCTCCACCCTGCTTGGGCTTGCAGAGCTGCTGCAGGGATTTGGCAGAGGCTTTGGGATCCATCTGCTGTGGGGATGGGCCCCCAAGGAAGGAAACCTGTGAGTGCTTGCTCGCCCAGAGGAAAGCTGCTTTGTGTGCCTGCCTGAGCCCATGAGCTACACATTCCACATATACTTCTAACAAGTGCTGCTGGTTGATGAGGTTCCTGACCAAACCAAAAGGCAGAAGGCTTCTGGAAACAAGAGCTCTGCTTTGCATCCCAGTACTGACTTCCTTGTGTCCAGAAGTGGATGGAAACACGTTCTGCTCACAATGGATGTCTCTTAGGTAGTGCAGCTGCAGCTTCAGCTTGTTTTGGCTTGGGTTTCGGCACTGAAGTGTCTCCAGCCCTGATGTGTGGGCAGAGAGGTTGTGCAGTTTATAACTTTGACCTTTATTTGAGACCAGTGCTCATTTAATTGCCAGAAATGGAGTGGGAGGCAGTGCAGTGACAGCATGTTACAGGGACGTAGGGGTAGCAATATGTCGGGGTTTGGGAAAGCTTTGGCTCTGCTCTCCTGGGTGTTGTGATGTGTTTGAAGAACCCAGCATGGACTATTCTCTCCTGTTTCCCCTTTTCCCTGCCAGCTCAGCTCTCCAAAAGCAGCAAAGGAGTCATTCTGTTGCCTTCACCCCAAAATCCTCAAGCCAAGAAGGGGAAAATCAGCCCTAAACCTTCCCTAAGCTGATAGAAAGGCTCAGGATGAAAGCTCTTAACTCTGGGGTGCTGGAGCTTAGGTAAATGCCAGCAGGATCAGCAGTAATTGCAGCAGTCCACGTTGGAGCCAGTGACGTGCTTAAGTGTTTGCAGGATTGGGAGCTCAAACACGGTGAGCCTCTTGTGAGCTGCCTGGCTGAAGGGCAGCCCTGATACCCAACCACACACACAGCGGCTGCACCGCAGGGCCAGCGTGTTGGTGGCACCACTGACTCATCCTCCTGTACTTAACGAGTCTTAATTACCTCTATGCTTAGCGGTCTTAGCATCTTCCATTTTTAAACTTCCTGAGGTGTCACTGCCTTGGATGTGCTAACTGCCTTTTTTCCAGGAATAGAAGCAGAGGCATTTTGTTTGGAAGTGCTGTGATGCTGGGAAGAAGCAGGGCAGGGCAGTGAGCTTTGGGCTGTGATGAGGAGCAGCCTGCATGCATGAGCATGTTGGTGTTGTAATGGGACTGGGTCAGAGAGACCTAAAATGGACTGAGTGGGAGGAGAAATGGCTTTGGGTGTTCTGCTGGTCACACTGGCACCCAAACTGCCTGCTTCTACCTGGGCAGCGTTCCCATGTAACGTTATCCCTTCCAGGCTGGAAAGCTGTCACGGGGCAGTATTAGGTACGGGAGCTGGCTTGCTGGGTTTCTCCTTTAGCTCTGAAGGCTGAATCCTGTTCCAGTGGAGCTAAAAGCTGAGATGTGCTGTGCTGCATGCCTCACCAAGCAGGGAGTCTGCATGATGCCGTGCGTCAGGATGGCCGGAGCTGCGTGAAGTCATCCTTTCCCTTCCAACCCAAAGCAGTCCTGCCTGCAGGTTGGGGCTGCTGCAAAACCACCTCTCTTTGTGCACTGCACAGTCCTGAACGTGGGACTGGGATGACAGATTTATTTTTATAGCGTGGTCTGATGTGCTGTTGTTGACATTCAGAGAAGTTCTGTGCCTTCGGGATGCCATGCCAACAGGGCAGGTGGCTCATGGGACTCCTGCTGACGTGAGCAGGGCTTGTGCTTGGCTGCAAGGAAGCACGCCTTTGCTTTGGAGCTTGTCAGTCCTTGTGAGGGGGAGAAGACATCCTGTGCTACTTCCAGAAGAACAGCATTTGGCTCCAGTATCTGTCCTGGAGCGGGGCAGGGAAGAGAGATATCCATTAGTAGCCAATAGTGGCAGGGAAAACAGCCCTTCTAGATGTTTGGAAGAATTGCGTTGTGCAAAAGGACTTTGTGCAAAGGGAAATGGTTTTAAACTGAGACAGGGGAGGTTTAGGTTGGATATTAGGAGGAAGTTTTTCACCCAGAGGGTGGTGAGGCACTGGAACAGGTTGCCCAAGGAGGCTGTGGATGCCCCATCCCTGCAGGCATTCAAGGCCAGGCTGGATGTGGCTCTGGGCAGCCTGGTCTGCTGGTTGGTGACCCTGCACACAGCAGGGGGTTGGAACTGGATGAGCACTGTGGTCCTTTTCAACCCAGGCCATTCTATGATTGCCTGCATCTGGCTGAGGTGCCCTGGGTGGGACTGACCTGCAGCCTGTGGGCCGTGAGGAGCTGGCAGCAGTTTTAGGGCTGACGTGCTTCTGTCAGCACATGGAGAAAGCAGAGCCACTCCTACCTTTTGGTGGCTTGGAGGCAGCCGGACATCTTCAGGCTCAATGCACTAAGGCTATTTGCCCATTCTGCCAAGTAAAATGCAGTGCCAGCTCGTGTGGATGATCCTCCACAGGCACTGCCTGTGCCTTTTAGTGTGGCTTAAAGACAGGATTCCCCTTGAGCTTTTCTCTCTACTATGTGTCCTGTCGAGGTGCACATGAAGGTGTTGCTCTTTGTGCCCATCTGAGAGGTGACACACTGGGTCTCATGTCCCCTCTGCCCAACCAGAGCCACAGCACTCTTGCTTGTGTCCCCTTCACAAATGATCCAGAAACCCGAAAGCTGCAGGGCACAGCACCATCTCCACTTCTCCAGCCTGATTCTGAACTTTTTTCCCTTCAGCTCATGGTGGTCCCATGTGGAGATGGGTCCCCCCGACCCTATCCTGGGGGTGACCGAAGCTTTCAAGCGTGACACCAACTCCAAGAAGATGAACCTGGGTGTGGGAGCCTACCGGGATGACAACGGGAAGCCATACGTCCTGAACTGCGTTCGCAAGGTGAGCCTGGCCCCAGAGCAGGGCAGTTTCTGTTAGCAGTGCCAGTGCTTTAGAGACACAATACAGCCAGCTGTGAAGCAGTATGGGATAAACCCAATGTGTGTCCCATTCCCATCCAGGGAAATCTAACTTATTGCTGACTGACAGCAGTCCTTGAACCCAGCTGTCCTTTGAGCCTCAAGGCTTTTCTTGAATAAACTGGCATTCCCTGGGCTGGCCCACATGGGATGGAGGAGCTGACGTTGTCCCCTTACTGGATTAGTCTTAAAAATTCTGCTGAGTCTTTGTTACCAGCTTGTCCTTAAGCCCTAAGACTCCAGCCCAAGGAGCTGGCTGTGGACACTGCCTTTGAGGGGATTATGGAGCCTTTTGGGGCTCTGTGTGTAGAAACAGGCTGTTAGAAATAGCTGCCAGCTGAAGTGCGCATCGACTGGCTGGTCTTGATGTAGGGAGGATGTGTTGTCCTTGGATCTTATTGGCTTGAGATTTAAAGCCATTCTTTGCCCTCCATTTCCTGGGTTGGCACGTGCTGCAGCTGTGTCACAACCAGGCAGCCTGGGTGGTGTCACAGGAGGAGCTTTTTGATGCTTTGTCCTGTTGCCCTGGGGCTACAGGCAGGGTTCCCAGAGCAGACATTTTCTGCTCCTCCATAATATTTGAGTCTCCCAGTCCGGCAGGACAATTCCAGCTTGGGCAAAGAAACATGTGTCTCTGTGCAGCAGCATTAACTCACAGTGGGCCAGAAGTGGCACCCAATTCCCTGGCTCTGCCAGTCTGATACTAACACCCAATACTAACACCCTCTGTGGATCTGATGCCTGTGGTAAAAGCTGAGTGTCACCAGATGTGTACTGCTGCCCCAGCTTTGCTGGGCTATGGTCTCTGGAGGGAAGCTCCTGTCAGCCAAACTTTGTCCCTTTTGAGTGAGCAAATGTGAAGAGAAGCAACATTGAGCTGGCCACCGTCCTCACCACAGTAATGCTTCCTGTGCTGAATGTGTGTCCTCCTTTCCAGGCAGAGGCCATGATAGCATCTAAGAAGATGGACAAGGAGTACTTGCCCATTGCAGGGCTGGCAGATTTCACTCGAGCATCAGCAGAACTTGCGCTTGGTGAAAACAGTGAGGCCTTCAAGAGTGGCCGGGTGAGGAGCGGGCTGGGGAGCAGTGGGTGGGCAGCACTGAGACATGTGGTCACTGTGTGGGCACCCAGCAGAAGCAGAGAGGCTGGTGTGGGTCCCAGCAGAGCTGCTGGCAGGCTCGCCCAAGGATAACTGCTTCCTCAGCAAGCAGTCCTTCCCACCGTGGGGTCAGACCCTTGCCAGGGGTCCAACTCTCTGCCCTGCAACAGGAGTTGCTGATGCCTGCCCCTCCAGCCCTGTGTCCCTGTTTGGGTGTGCAGCCACAGGGCCGTGCAGCTGCAAATGCTGCTGTGATGGTTGGGCTGTTCCCTGTATCCTACTGCATCTGCTCAGAGCCTTCTGTTCTTCTTCCCTTGCAGTATGTTACTGTGCAAGGTATTTCTGGGACTGGATCTCTGCGAATTGGAGCCAATTTTTTGGTGAGTGGCTGGGTGGGGAAGGAAGGAACATCCTTTGAAAAGAACTTAATCTTTGGTTTTCTCTGTCTGCTTGAATCTGTCCAGTCTGTTTGAACACCGTGTCTTTTTCTTCGTCAGCAACGGTTCTTCAAGTTTAGCCGTGATGTTTATCTACCCAAACCATCCTGGGGCAATCACACACCCATTTTTCGTGATGCCGGCCTGCAGCTTCAGGCTTATCGCTACTACGACCCCAAAACGTGTAGCCTGGACTTTACGGGTGCCATGGAGGACATTTCTGTGAGTTGCTTTCCATGCCAGGAAGCAGGGAGGTGATGTCGGGAAAAGGGCAAGCTGCTTTTATTCACCTAAACATGGTGAGGAGCCCGATGACACTGAATTGTGGCTCTGCAGATCTCATCTAAACCATCTTGGGGCAACAGTCTCACCTTAGCAGCTGAGGAGAGTGCTCAGATATTTTAATCACTCATTGTAATGTCTTTCTTAGAAAATTCCAGAGAAGAGCATCATCCTCTTGCATGCATGTGCTCACAACCCCACTGGAGTGGATCCCCGGCAGGAGCAATGGAAGGAGTTGGCATCCGTGGTGAAGGTGAGCATGAGGGTGTCCTGGGGATGCTGTACATTTATTTCATAGGAAAACCACATCTCTGTACTTTAATGCATAACATCTGGTCATCACCAAGTTACAGGCTGCTCCCTGCCCTGGAGTTCCTGTGCTGAAGGCAGGAGCCAGACAAAGGCACCCATAAAGCTCCTGTCTGAGCAGCAGGCTTTCTGCTGGTGCCTTTTGGGAAGGTGGTGGAGGGAGCTCTGTGAAGAGAGCGAGCAGTGATAGTTCAAGGGGAGTCTCCCAATACTCACATATTAAAAATGCAGGAAGATCTTTCACATGCCTGGTGTCTCCTTGCAAGCTTCATCTGGGTACTCTGTCACACTGTTGCTTCTTTGCTGGCAGAAACGGAACCTCCTCGTGTACTTTGACATGGCCTACCAGGGCTTTGCCAGCGGGGACATCAACAGAGATGCCTGGGCTGTGCGGCACTTCATTGAGCAGGGCATCGACGTCGTGCTGTCACAGTCCTATGCCAAGAACATGGGGCTGTACGGTGAGTTGGGTGGGTGGGGTGGAAGATCTCTTCCAGGCTGGATTAGCGGTGGGTGTCCTGGTGGAGATGCTTTGTGTTCTCCCAGTTCTAACTGCTGCCTGTGCCCAGCCTGTAGCATGGAACTGAGCACAGGAGGAAGCCCTTGGGAGCTGGTGGAGGTCTTTCCATGGAGGAGCCCTGCCCCAGCCCTGGGTATCCTTGAGCAGAAGCTGGGACCTGACAGCCTCTGTTTCAGGAGAGCGTGCGGGCGCCTTCACGGTGATCTGCCGTGATGCAGAGGAGGCCAAGAGAGTTGAATCACAGCTGAAGATCCTCATCCGTCCCATGTACTCCAACCCACCCATAAATGGAGCCCGCATCGCCTCCCTCATCCTGAACACCCCTGACCTACGGAAGGAGTGGTAAGAGGGGGCTCCTAATGCTCACAGCAGCAAGGCATGGTCTCTCTGTGGTAGCCTTGTGTTGTGCTTGCTGCATTGTGGGCAGCTCTTAGTTCAGGCTACAGCCAGAGCCTGAACTAAGCGTGAGTAGCCAGAGCATGCTACTGCTTTCCTCTAGGGAAATCCCCACCCAGATCTGATTGCATGAACTACTATCAGTCTGGCCTGGCATGTAAGGGTTTTCCTTGCACTGCTGAGGCAGAGAACACTCGAGGGGGTGGGAGGATAAAGCTTCCCTAGGATTGAAGGCTGCTGGAGCTGCTAATTGAAGGAGTGCAAAAAAAACCAACTGAGGCATTGCGGCTGTGTTTCACTTTAGGGGAAGTAGAAGCTTAAGCCCCTTGGGAATTAAAACACAGGAATGTCACCCTGGTGCCCTAAGCCTGCTTCCTGGTGCCAGCCCGTGCTGCTCCAGCAGCTGGCTGTGCAGAACAAAGGCTGGCTGTGTGTTATGGCCACACTGCTTTGGCAGGCTGACACCTTGTATGATCCAGCAGAGATGTCTCCCAGCTGCACTGCATTGGAGCAGAGGCTGTCTGCCTGCACTGGGGGGTGCCCTTAGTTCTCCCCAGATACTATTTTATGTGGGCTTTGGGCAGTGCTGCCAGGAGCCTCCAGCTCTCCCAGATCTTTCAGAAGTGAGAGCTGCCAAGACTCTGGTAATAGCATCCAACAGCAGTGGAATAAATAAGCAGTTGTCCAGCCAAAGCAAAAGGTTCACAGTTCATGGGCTTTTCTCAGCTGTGGTTATGGCTGTGTGACCATTCCATGGTTGGCTGTGGACTCTGATGGCACACTGTGCTTTTGAGGTGCAGGGCTCCTGCAGTTGGAGGCAGTTTGCTTCCTGGGTAGCTCAGGAGGGAGTTGAGTTGGCACATCCCTGCTGTGCTCTGAGCAGTAACTGGGTTGACTTGTCAGGCTGGTGGAGGTGAAGAGCATGGCTGACCGGATCATCAGCATGAGGACTCAGCTGGTGTCCAACCTCAAGAAAGAGGGATCTTCCCACAACTGGCAGCACATCACTGACCAGATTGGCATGTTTTGCTTCACGGGGCTGAAGCCTGAGCAGGTAAACGCGGTTCCTCTTGAGGTGTTGTCTGTGTTACTTGTCAGAAAGATACAGAGTGCTGGTGCCAGAATGAGCCCACGGGGGCAGGGCTTCTCAAAGAGGAACATCTTCCCAACCTGCAGAACTGGAGTATCGTGGGGGTCCCATGTCTTGCTCTGCTTCCTGATGTTCTTGTAGAGGTTGAAAGCAAATGTATCCTGCTTATCTAGCAGTCACTTAGTGCCACTCTGAGGTGACTCCTGGCTGAACATCTGCTGGGTTTGCACATTGCCCAAGAGCTGAGTGGAAGCTCTTGCTTTCCTGGAGCTCTGCAGATGGTTGGATGGTGGTTCTGCTGGCACCCAGCTTATGTTCAGTTCCAGCAAGCTGTATAAATTCACACTCCACCAAGAGAATAGAGATAGGGCTTTAATTTGAACTCTGCTCTTTCGTCCCAGGTGGAGCGGCTGACAAAGGAGTTCTCCATCTATATGACAAAGGACGGCCGAATCTCTGTGGCAGGAGTTGCATCCAGCAATGTAGGCTACCTGGCTCATGCCATCCATCAAGTCACAAAGTAAAGACAAAGGCGTGCCCTGGAGCTGCTTCCCCATCAGTCAAAGAAGGGGAGGGAAAGGGAGGAAGGAGAACACTTCCAACCACAGCACTTAATGCCGCTGCTGAATGTATCATGTAGATGAGTTGCTGTAGAAGCCTCTAGTCCAAATTGCACCACACTGTGGAGCAAGGACATAATTGCTGGCTCCCTGTCATCATGGCCATTCTCTCCTGCTGCTTGTCCTTTGTCCATCAGCCCCAACACCCATCTGCACTGGAGGGAGTAGGTTACTGCTCTGACTGCTCTGCGTCCTACCAGCGTACACACCAAAGGCATCCCTGTGCTTGTTTCTCCACGAGAAGGCTTTACCAGGCTGCTCACCCCAACAACAGCAGGCAGGGAGCAGGGTGGGCTGGGAGGTGGGATGTTTGGGTTCATCTGGTGGCCTGCACTCAGTCTATCCCTGCTGCCTGCAGGCTCTGTCCTCCTCCATCCTCTGCTGCTGGACTTGGGCTTAGTCTGGTGGTGGGCAGTGCTGAAGCTGCTGTCTAACAAGGAGTGTAAAGGCTCTGAGGACTTGTCACTACTAAAATGTGCTCCATTGTGGGCTTTGTTGTTTCCATCTGGAACTTTTTCAGGTGTCATTCACAGTGGCATTGGTGTGTGTGTGTGTGTGACAGACTCCTGTCACTGCTCTCAACCTCTGCTCCCATGCTCTGAGGTCAAATGATTTCTTGCCCCTCAATAAGAACTCCTTCTGAAAACTGCTTTCTGTGGGCTCTGTGTGTCTCCCCAACCCCTGTACCCCCATCCCATCAGCCCTGTGAGCCCAGCTCAGCTGGGCTGTATCCAACCTGACCTGGGGATGCAGTGGCATCCACCTCATCCACTCCCTTCATCTCAAGGGCTGGTGATGCTAAGGAGGTGATGCAGGAGGGAAGGATCCCGAGGGCGCTCTGAGAGCTGGCCATGCAAAAACCATCGTCTCATTTTACAGATGAGAGTACGGGCTGCTCTGCACATCAGAGAATGGCTGAAGTTGGGAGGGACCTCAAAGCTCACCCAGCCCCGAGCCCTGCCGCAGGCTGGCTGTCCCCAGGTCCCATCCAGTGAGCCTGGAGCGCTCACTGCATTCATTGCTCCGCTCTGATTTTCAATCCGATCCGGAGCCGCTCGGGGGGCGTAGCGCGGGGCGGGCGGCGCCGGCGCGGTTGCGGTGAGCGGCGGGGCGGGGAGAGAAAGCGGTGCGGCCCCGGCGGGGGGAGGGACGGGCGTGGGCACGGCTTCGGGAGGCGGCTCCGGACCGCAGAGAGAGATCGCCCCGCCCGGGTGAGCGGGGGGGTCCCGTTGGGTCCGGCGGGGGCTGGGGGTTCCCGTAGGGTGCAGCCTGGGCGCGGGGGCCGCCCGTCGTGCCTCCGGGTTAAACGCGGTCCGGGCGGGAGGCCCGGCGGTTCCCCTGGGCCGTGCGGGTTCCCCCCCGAGCCCCGCCGGCCTCCGTCCGCGCTGCGTGGCGGTGCGCGGGGACGGGGCGGCTGGCCGGGGGCACCGCGCGGCCGTTCCCGCAGCGATGTGCGCCCCGCGCCGGGCGTGCGCTGCGGTGGTCGTTGCGGGTCTCGCTGAGCCCGGCCCTGACCTTTACCCCGCAGCACGTGTGTAGCAGCTTCTGCAGAGCTTGCAGAAATTGGGGCTGGAATTCAGGAAGCTCAGCAGGGCTCGTGCCCGCAGCAACGTGCGTCCCGTGAACCCAGCGAGGCAGAGGTGAGCTCTCCTTCCCTGGAGCATGTGTGCGCTGTAGGGCACTCGCTGTCCTTGTGCCCTACCCCGTTGTCTCTCTCTAACAGAGGCTGTAGGGGTACTGGAGGATCCTCAGCAGCCTCATGTTCTCCTCCAGCCCTTTCCAGCAGTGACAGCCTGGCTGTTTGCTGTCGCCAAACCCGATGGAGCCAATGCTGCCCCACGGCATTCGGCTGACCCCGGTGCGGGAGCGCTAGCAGGATACACAGCTGGGAGGAGCAGGCCCTGCCGGCAGGAGGATGGCTCAGGCCGCCGGGAGCATCAACACTGACTACAGGGACTGGGAATGGAGCGCCGATGCCGGGGAACGGGCCAGGCTCCTGCAGAGCCCCAGCGTGGAAGCGGTGCCGAAGAGCGGGGAGAGCCAAGGGAACGGAGCCGGGGCCACGTCGGCGCTGGGCGCGGTGTTCATCGTGGTGAATGCGGCTCTTGGGGCCGGGCTGCTCAACTTCCCCGCTGCCTTCAACATGGCTGGCGGCGTGGCTGCGGGCATCGCGCTGCAGATGGTGAGAGCTGGGGTGGGACAGCCCTTGTCCCACGTCTGGAGGAGCTGGGGGGGACGTGGAGCTCCATGTAGGGGCCGTGGGGAGGAGGAGATCCTGGGTGGAAACCCCTCAGGTGAAGCAGAGGTTCGGACTTCTGAGGAGCAGCAGGGATGTTGCGTGCGTTTTGGGGTGGCTTTGGGAACGTCGGCTTGCTGCTGCCTCACTTTGTCCCCTCCCTGTCTCTTCCCTTACCCCAGTGCATGCTGATCTTCATCATCGGAGGACTGGTGATCCTGGCGTACTGCTCGCAGGCCAGCAATGAACGGACGTACCAAGAGGTGGTGTGGGCGGTGTGTGGGAAGGTGCCAGGTGTGCTGTGTGAGGTGGCCATCGCCGTTTACACCTTTGGCACCTGCATCGCTTTCCTCATCATCATTGGAGACCAGGAGGACAAGAGTGAGTGGCCCAAGGAGCAATGGGTTGTATCCCTTCTTCTGGAAAGGGGGAAGGATGTGATCCTTTGGGTAGATGTGGCGCTGAGCAACGTGGCTTGGGGGGGATGGATTGGGGTTGGATGTGGTGATCTTAGTGGTCTTTTCCAACCAAAATGATCCTGTGATTCTGTGACCTTATCTCTGCCCACAGTCATTGCTGCTCTGGTGACAGAGCCTGAGGAAGCAGGGAGCAGCCGCTGGTACACGGACCGCAAGTTCACCATCAGCATCACTGCCTTCCTCCTCATCCTACCCCTCTCCATCCCCAAGGAGATCGGCTTCCAGAAATATGCCAGGTGGGTAGGAGAGCCCTGCAGGGCTGGGGGGGTGATCTGGGGAGAGTGAGTGACAGCACCTGGTGTCTTCCTTGGGGAAAGAGAAGAGCAGGGATCATCCTGGTTGTAGGGGTTGGGATGGCCCAGGCTGTGCAAGCAGAGCGATGGGGCTGGAGATGTTGGGAGGAGACCCTCAGACATCCTCAGAGCTGGGAGGCAGGATGCTGATGGCTTGCTGTCCCCTCCTGCAGCTCTCTGAGTGTGATTGGCACGTGGTATGTCACCGCAGTCATCATCATCAAGTACATCTGGCCTGACAAGGAGCTTGTGCCTGTGGAGATTCCTACCAGGTGCGTGCAAGAGATGTGATGCTGATGGTCTCAGCTGGATTTCCAGTCCTCCAGCACAGGATTTGAGGAGAACAATTCACTTTTAGCTCTGCTACAGCTGCATCAAACCTCAGAAAGGAGAGATCTGGGTCTCCTTTGGGGTGATTTTTGGTTATTTCCTTTGCCTGTCTGGCTTTCCTTTCCTTCACAGTATGGGACTATTTCTGAACCCAGTGTGGGCAGGCATGGCTGCCCCAGGAATTTTAGGGCAGAGCACAGTTAAGATTAGTTTTCTTTACTGCCCAAATTAATCCTTATTTTTTCTTTTTTTTTTTTTAGCAATTCTTTTATTTTTGATCCCAGGAAAACCTTTATCCATGCAAAAGCTCTGTCCCAGGTGGGAGCAATTGGTGGCTGAGTTGGGGGCAGGTCAGCAGAGGAACAAACACTTCCCACATGCCCCTACTCTGACTGGTGGCCGTTTCTCTCCCCAGCCCCTCCACCTGGATGGCCGTGTTCAATGCCATGCCCACCATCTGCTTTGGATTCCAGGTAGCTTTGAGCAGCACACAGGATCCTGTGCATCTCCCTGCTGCTCTGGCTCATCCCATAACGTGTCCCCTCGCTCTTTTCATGTCTCTGGCAGTGCCACGTGAGCAGCGTGCCTGTCTTTAACAGCATGAAGCAGCCAGAGGTGAAGACATGGGGAGCAGTGGTGACAGCAGCCATGGTGATTGCTCTCTTTGTCTATACTGGCACTGGTAAGTGAGGGGACCCCATGGTGGCTTGCGTGGTCCTGGGAGGAGCTATGAGCTCCTGGGGACAGACGCTTGGGTCAGCAGAGGTACCTTGAACACACATCCAGGAGGGTCTTTCCCTGATCCCTGCTGAGCATGCCCTTCCCTGGCAGGTGTCTGTGGCTTCCTGACCTTTGGGGCCAGCGTGGACCAGGATGTGTTGCTTTCCTACCCCTCCAATGACATCCCCGTTGCCCTCGCTCGGGCCTTCATCATCCTGTGTGTGCTGACATCTTACCCCATCCTGCACTTCTGTGGCCGGTGAGTGAGGAGAGGCAGTGGGGCTGGCGCAGGCATGGGGGCACTGCTGGAAACCCTCCTTCCTTCCCATGGCTCTGTGCCCACAGGGCTGTTCTGGAAGGCCTCTGGCTCCGCTACACCGGAGTGACAGTGGAGGAGGACGTGGTTCGGGAGCGGAGGAGACGCCTGCTGCAGACCATTAGCTGGTTCCTTCTGACTCTCCTCCTGGCTCTGTTCATCCCTGATATTGGCAAAGTCATCTCTGTCATTGGAGGCTTGGCTGCCTGCTTCATCTTTGTCTTCCCAGGTACATCCTGGGATGCTCCATGGTCGGTGGAGGTCTCATGGCCTTGTATTGCAAAGAGGGAGGGGGTGGGATGGGAACATAGGAGCTAGGAGACCTTTAGAGAAAGAGGACCAACTGGTTTTGACTGCTGTCTCTACTCCAGAACTGGGAGCATGGGAGAAGCAGTGGGCTAGGTGAGAACGGGCTGAAGGAAAACTATCTCATCAGGCAGCAGCATGCTCTGCCCCTTTCCAGAGCAGGCTGGGAATTGGTTGGGGTTGGACTGTAGCTCATCCCCTGTGGGCGGAAAAAGGCAAAGAGAAACAGGAGAGGACGTGTTCGCCCTCCCCTTGCCTCAGTGGAACTCAGTTCAGCTCCCTGGTCTGCAGGGCGTCTGCTCAGTCTTTGTCTGGGTTTAATGTGCCTCCTGTCCCTCTCAGGGCTCTGCCTGATTCAAGCCAAACTCTCCGAGATCCAAGAAACCAGAGCAGTCAGGTAATGAGCTTCCCCTCTCCCTGCTTTTCCTGTGGGATTTGGGCATAAAGGTCCCCCTCTAAGTGCAGCCCATTCTTGTGCATCCGCAGCTGGTGGGCCCAGGTTGGCTACGGGGTATTCATGGTCACCCTTGGAGCCTTCATCTTCGGACAGACCACTGCCAATGCCATCTTCGTGGATCTCGCAGCCTGACCCCTCCTCCAGGCAGGACCCTGCTGCTGCTGAGGGGAAGTAGATTTCCCATCAGACTGAGGGGGAGCAGGGAGAAAACATTTTATCATATTGGGAATGTCCAAAAGGAGTGCTGAAATGCAGGGCTTCGCTGGAAGAGCCCTGCAGGACTTGTGTCTTGTTGTCTTAACACACCAAGCAGTCAGGCTTGCCTTCTCAGTCCTGACTCCCTGGTGACGGAGGAGAACCCCACTCACTCCGTGCTGACATCCAGGTCAAATCCTTTCTGCCCCTCTGGGGTGGGCTTCACTAAGGGATCCCGTTTGAGTTTGCACAGGAAAGCGCACTACTTTCTTCAGTGTTGGGGGAACTTCTTTCCAGCACTTTCACAGCTTAAAGTCACAGCACTGGAGGGAGGCGGTGTGTCTTGTTTAAAGGGAACTAGGGACCGTGCTTTAATTTATAGTTGGTGAGAGTGAGCTGCGATCAGAGCATAAAACAAATGGTGCATCTGCAGAAAGGGAGAAAGCAAAGGGAGCTCTGCCTCGCTGAGCAGCTCTGGGGCGATGGGCCCCGGCTGATTTCCATCACCTCAAAGTGAGTGAGTTTTACTGTGCATGAGCACAGCAATTCCTCTGCCACCTTAAACCCATTAGCTTAGACAGTGACATCTCCTCTGTCCTCTTCTGTGTCTGTGTTTGGTTTTAAGTTTGCTCTCCTGTGGCTCGTCCTGCCAGCCTGCTCTTCTCTCCTAGTGCTAGCAGGCGTTTTCCCTCCCATTTTCCTCTGACCAGGCTGCACTTGATGTTAGGAAGTGGGAATGTTGCATTAAGCCTGATTTTAACTTGCCATTTGTGGGAAGGGGATCGGGAAGACCGCAAGAGCAAAGTTTACATTGCCAGCCCCAGCCTCAGGGCTGGCAGACTCACTGGAGAAGGTGCTGTGAACTGGATCTGCTTACTGGAAACACTACGCTAGAACCAAGCTCTTAATTTCAAATCCTGTTCTTCTGGAGTGCATGGCCAAGGAGTGGGCCAGCTGTAGGTTTTAAGGGATGCTCTGGGGATAAAGCAGGCAGTATTAATCCATTTTATATTGTTCCTGTTATTGTTCTCGTTTGTGCTGTGGCTGTTGCTGCTCTGGGATGTTCCTCCTTAGCCTTTCCCAATAGTTTCATTTCTGCTTCTTGGTTATTTCTTTGGGTGTAGAAGTTCCCCCAGCTGCAGATGAGGATTGGGGCAGTTAAATCTCAGCAGCCAACTGCTTTTGTTGAGACTTTAAGATCCCTTGGTCTTTGGCTTCTAAATTCCTAGGCAGGGAGAGATTGATGTTCATGTATCCTCATGAATGGTCTCAAAGCAGTGCTTGGCAGACATGGGACATGGCCCAGCCTGTGACAGTGGGAAGATGAATGGTGACATGTTGATGCAGTCTTTGCCATGTTCCTTTCCCTCTATGACCAGCCAGCAGTGGGTGAGAGGATGGCCTCCTTGCTGGTGTCATTCATCCTCTCCCTACAGTGCTTGTGGTGTATGGGTGTGCATGGACAAAAGGTGGCTTCAGCCTGGCTCTCACACTCTGCAGCTCCCAGGCAGTGCTGGCACAGCTCTGGGAAGGGTTTTTCACCTAAATGCACATTTCTTCCCAGAATCTGCTCTGTAATTTGAATACTCCCCACCTTCCCCCATCTCTCTGAGGTGAGATGGGAAAATCCAGACAGAAAATGAGAAGGAAAGCCCAAATAAATTGTTGTGGGGGACTGTGTGAAGTATTGTGTACCTCTGGTCTCTTCCAGGATAGCTCCATCCTCTGCGCCTTTTGCTTTTCACATGAAAAGGCTCCAGCAAACCTCCTGTTTGCATCACCGCCGTGTGCTCACCTGGGAACAGAGGAGTGATGTCAGTGTGCTGGGCTCTCCAGAAATCAGGCCGTGTTTCAGGGAATACGAAGCGTGCAGTGTATGTGAGCATACACAGCCTGCTTTCCTAGAACGAGAGCAAGAGATGGAAGGAGCCAGAGCCTGGGGTTAGTGGGTGTTGTGTCTAAACACAGTTCATCTGTGCTGCACGTGGGAGCAAGGACATCACAGGCACAAGCTGTCTCCAAGCCCCTTCTGGCTCGGGCTTCCTTGTCCATACTTCCCTTTTTCCCCCGTTTCTTTCTTCCCCTTTTTCTCCTCTTTCTCTCCTTCCCTCCCCCCTCCCTCCTTCGCTTCTTTCCCTTGCCCCGCTTTCTTTCCCTTTTCCCCCTTTTTTTTCTCCCTTCCTTTCCCTCCCTCCCTTCCTTCCTTTTCCTTTTCCTTTTCCTTTTCCTCTCTCTCTCTCTCTTTCTCTCTCTCTTTCTCTCTCTCTTTCTCTCTCTCTTTCTCTCTCTCTTTCTCTCTCTCTTTCTCTCTCTCTTTCTCTCTCTCTTTCTCTCTCTCTTTCTCTCTCTCTTTCTCTCTCTCTTTCTCTCTCTCTTTCTCTCTCTCTTTCTCTCTCTCTTTCTCTCTCTCTTTCTCTCTCTCTTTCTTTCTTTCTCTTTCTGTCCCTCCCTTCCTCCCTTCTCCCTCCCTTCCTTCCTTCCTTCTTTTTCCCTTTTTTTCCCCTTTCCTTTTCTCCTTTCTCTTTTCTTTTTCTCCTTTTCTCCTTTCTTTCCTTCTCCCCCTTCCTTCTTTCTTTCACTCGTTTCCCCTTTTCTTTCTTGCTTGCTTTCCTGCTTTTCCCATCTTCCTTTCCTTCCCTTCTCTCCCACCCCTCCAAAACACACACAAAAAAAGCAAAGATCCCTGGATAAGCACCTCAGCTATCTCCGCTGGCTTTGCAGCACCTGCAGCGTGGTCCTGAGCATGAAGGAGAGCCCAGATAAGCAGGGCTGCGATACTCGTGGGGTCTTCAGGTACAAACCAGGCTCAGCCAAGACTGCAGTGGTGTGGGCCGGAGCCGGGCTGCAGGATGTGTGTTGTGTCCTCACAGGAGTGCAGGCAACCAGAGATGCCGCTCAGTTTCGTGTCCCTCGCGGTGCTGTGTGTGGAGGAGGGTTTGCATCGTGCCCTGCTCTCGGCGTTCTGTGGTGACAGGGCTGTTTCTCTGTTTGCCTTACCACTCCTGTGGCTGTTTACAGACTTTTTATGTAATTTTTTTTTTTTTTTTAAGTGCAAAAAGTAAAACAAAAACCCGACCCTGGATGACCTTGACTCAATAAAAGTGAATTGTGATGAGTATCCCAGGCGGGCCCAATGTGGTTTCTGCATGGCTGTGTGGTCTCATGGGGGAGACGACCCCGAAACGCGAGCAGGACGGGCTGTGGGGCACAGCCCAGGGTGACGGGGGGGGCTTCATGTCACAGAATCACGAAATCCTTAAGGTTAGGAAAGCCCCAAAGACCCCCAAGCTCCCCCCCCCCCCATCCCCTCAGGGCCCGCACAAAATGGCGGCCCCGCCGGCCCACACCACTGCGCGCCTGCGGGGGGCGCGCGGCACGGACCGCACCACCAACCCGCGGTGGGGGGGGGGCTGCAGTACCGCAGTCCAGCGCTAGAGGGCGCTGCGCGCGGGCCGTACCACCGCTGTGTGTAGGGGGGAGGCGGTTGGGAGGACCGCACCACTGCGCGGAGGGGGAGGCGGTTGGCACCACTGTGGGGGGGCTGCTCTCCCCCCCCCCTCCTCCCCGTGACTCCGGGCGCCCTTTGGCGCTCCCCGCCACTTCCGCTTCCTGCGTCGCGCTGATTGGCCGTCCCGAGCGGCCAACGCTTGTTGATCTCCGGGGCGCATGCTCCGGCAAAGACGCCCGCCGGCTCTCATTGGCCCGAGCGCTAGGAAGGAGATCGGCCGGCTTCGACCAATCGGAATTCGTTCCTCACTCCGCGCTGAGGGCCGCGGGGAGGACGGCGGAACGCTCCGCGAGAGTCAGCCGCGCCGATTGGTCGGACGGCACGGAGCGGCGCGCTCCGATTGGCGAAACGCCGGGCGGGGGGGGCGGGAACCTCCGCGCGTCCCTCCCTCTCCACCCCCCGCTGGCGTGCCGCGAGGGGACGGGGGAGGGGAAAGGCCGCGACGTGAGCGCGCGACCCCGTCCGCCATTTTGTAGCGCAACGGCGGAGACCAGAGGAGAAAAGCGCGAGCGGCCGCAGCCCGTCGCCTCGCTTCGGCCCCGCCGCCTCCGAGGTGAGAACTGCGGGCTGAGCTGGGAGCACCGGAGCCGTTCGGGAGGGGGGGGGGAGCAGACGGAAGGGGGCACGGCGGAGGTGCGGGGCCGGGCGGGAGGAGCGCGGCCTGCGAGGCCCGCGGCGCTGTGTGAGGCCTGGCGCGCGTTGCCGCCTCTCAGCTGCGTTCGGCGCTCGGAGCGGCGGCACGGCCGATTTCCGGCTGCCCCCTTCCCCCTCCGGGCTGAGCGGGGTCCTGTGGAGAAGCGCCATCCGCACGGCTCCGGGCCGTCCCCCCTCGGCGGGGTTGGCTGTGGGAGCGCTGCTACCGGCTCGGTGGGCCCGGGGAGCACCAGGAGAACCGGCAGCCCTAACGCCGCCTCGGGGCTGCAACAGTTGGCTGTCCTGTTGGGATAGCTGCGGGTGTTTGAGCAGTTCTCTTTGGACGGCTCGGCTTCTGCCTATCAGTGGAGCACCAGCGGTTTGTTTGGGCTGAGTGATTGCAGCCTTGCAGGACCTAAAGGGAGTCTGTGAACGGGAGGGGAGTCAGCTCTTTACAGGGGTAGATAACAGCAGGACGAGGGGAAATGGCTTTAAGCTGAGGGAGGGGAGATTTAGGTTGGATGTCAGGGGGAAGTTCTGTACTATGAGAGTGGTGAGGTGCTGGAACAGCTGCCCAGAGAGGCTGTGGATGCCCCGTCCATCCCTGGAGGTGTTCAAGGCCAGGTTGGATGGGGCCCTGGGCAGCCTGGGCTGGTGTGAAATGTGGAGGTTGGTGGCCCTGCATGTGGCAGGGGGTTGGAGCTTCATGATCCTTGAGGTCCCTTCCAACCCTGGCCATTCTGTGATTCTGTGACTTATGCCTGTGTTTACAATAGAAACGAAGTAACCTTAAAAAAAATAAAATACAATAATAACAACACACGGCTGGTACTTGAAGGCTGTAGAGCACTGGAACAGGCTGCCCAGGGAAGCTGTGGAGTCCCCTTCTGTGAAGTTATTCAAGACCCCCTGGGGGATTCCCAGAGGTTCCTTCCAGCCCCTGTGGTTCTCTGATTAATTTTTACATACATCTGCAGCTCACACCTGCTCACAAGTCCAACCTTTTAGAAGGAAGCGTGACATCTGCTCTCAATGGGACTTGCCTTTTTTTCCTCTAAAGCAGGCAGCAGCACAGGTGTGACCCTGATAAGTCACTCCTAGTGCATGTAACTTGAGTGTTTCCTGTTTCTAAGGTAACTACGTTGGCATTGACTAAAATTATAGGTGGGTCAAGCCTGGGTGAGGTGACTGTCATCAACAGGAAGCACACATAGCTGGTAGTGAATGCACAGTGTTGTGTGACACTCTTTCCAGAGTGTTCTTCCCTTCTCTGTGTTTGTTTTCTGGCGTTAGCCATTCATCCTTACAGCCTGGTTTCTTGAAGGCAGGCTCACAGCAAACTTACTTTCTCCCTATGTCTCCTCTTTGGAGAAACACCTCATCCTGTTTATCCATCTAGCATAGCGCTCTTGGTTTTAATTGTATGATTTATTTGCATGGTGTTTTCTGGCAGGAGTTGAGAACCTCATCAGCAAATGTGTGCTGCTGTTATTGTCACTTGAGTTGTTTTATCCTCCACCTGCAGTACTTGAAGCCTTTGCAGCCCTTGAAGCTCAGTGGGAATAGTTCCTCAGCTCTGCAAAAATACCAAGAACAAAAAACCCAAAGTTTGGCTTAAAGTTTGTTTTTCTGGTAAGGTAGCTGCTAAATGTGTACTGAGGACTTGAGATTTGTTTTTGTCATCCTCAGCAGTGAGGTTTGTTTCTCCTCCTGTTCTGCTTCAGGTTAGTAGGGAGTGTTTGAACTTGTTGAAGTGTTTTGGCCACACCTGACTACTGGTTACATATTAGCCCTCTCTATCCTGTGCGTTTGGATTTTAGCCTACAATTGTATCCCATTTATGTTCTTGTAACTCAGCAGCACTCTGCAGCGTTGAAGAGAATCCACTGAAGCTTCTCCCCTGCCAGATGTTGGGTTGCTGACCCCTCCATTTCCTCAAGAAGCACTCAGGCCATGCAGCACTGTAGGTTTCAGCAGATGTTTTCTGCCTCTTCAAAGTTTGCCCTGTTGCACAATACAAAATGGCAGTGTTCTAAGAGCTCCCCAGTCCTGTGTCTGAGAGCTAATCCAGTTACTGTATCAAGGCCTGTAACTGCAGGTAGCAGTTCTGTCAGCGGATGTAATGTGTCGGTAAACTCTTGCTGGCTTAGGACTGATCGTTCTGTACCTGTCCAGGAGGCAGGTTTGCCACAGGGACTCAAAGCTGCTTGAATTCTTGAGGCCAGGGTAGGGAGATTCGTTTTCACTAAGAATATGCACATCTAAAAATAAAGTCTGCCTTGCATAGCATTCATAGCTTCCTTAATCAGTCCAGCAGAAATTAAGTTCAGTCTTGCGTACAATGGCCAGGAGGGTACCTGTGCCATTCTGCTTTCCTGGCAGTGCTGGATTTTGGATACTGCTATAAGTTAGGTTGCACTGTTGGAAACTTTGAAGCACTGTCAGTCTCGTGCTGGTGGGAGCTGCAAGTGGCTGTGCATTGGGATACATACCACGCAAACCATATATTTAGAATGTAGATAGGAAGCTGCTTCCTTCACTATAGTGTTCTGCCCTTGAGTCACTGTGTCTGTTCAGGCTTTGGTTCTGTTTCCTAGGAGAGGAAAGCCCTGCTATGACTGTTGTGCTGTTGAGCACACAGAGTTGGTGGCCTCTGCTTTCCAGCGATGCTGCAGCTGGGCTGTGTCTGTGCTCTGCAGGGCTTTGTGCAGCAGCAGGGAGGGTCAGGCTGTAGGCACGTGCTCTCCTGTGGCTCAGCCCAGCTCTGAAGTCCTGGGATGTAAAGGCTGCTTTGGGGTGGGGTGAGTCTGAGTGTTGTATTTGTATCAGCCTGAGGAGCAATATCCAGCAATATCCATTTCTCTTCCTAGTGGCCAGAGAGGGAAATCCTGAAGCTTGACTTACTGGCTGAGGAATGACAGCACTGGGGTACTGGTGTGGGTCCTGCTCCTGAGTATGTACCAGGAGCAGGGTTCCCTTGTCAGCTCTTTGTGGGGCGTTGAGCTGTAATCACTGTGGCAGCAATAGTCTGTCTGTTTGTAACAATTACTTGTCAAAAGCTTTAGGTTGGTGTGGTATGCTGAGAACTGCTTGAAAAGCATGTGCCTGCAATGCCTGGTGATGCTATCTAAAATCCAGTTACCATTTACATACAGAAGGTCAGCTGCCACTCTCCTGATCTGTCCTGATAACCTCTGTGCTCCCACCTTTCCTACAGAACTTCTGCACTTAGTGGGTTTTTAAGCCTGTGAATGAAGGTGATGAGTTGAAATCTACCAGAGGAGCAGAAATAAATCTGAAAGCTTTCTGTGATTCTTCTTGTTGAGACTTTCAGCAAGTTCTGAAATTCTTTCATGATGCTTCTAGCTTGTCTTTGTCAGCTAGGCTGCTTTCAGTATTAGTTTAAATTGTAGTTGGAAGATCTTGGTGTGAATGGGAACTGTAGTTCCTAGGAGCACATCGGGTTTCTGTGGCATCATAACAGGTTGCCCAAGGAGGCTGTGGATGCCCCATCCCTGCAGGCATTCAAGGCCAGGCTGGATGTGGCTCTGGGCAGCCTGGGCTGCTGGTTGGTGACCTGCACATAGCAGGGGGTTGGAAGTGGATGATCATTGTGCTCCTTTTCAACCCAGGCCATTCTGTGATTCTATGATAGAAGTTAAAAATAAAAAACAGAAGGATCTTCATCTGCTGTGGTGAAACACATTGCTTATGAAGTTTGTTATCTGGAGGACCAAAGGGAGAATTAGTTGTGTGTAAACCTGCCTGTCTCTACAAGAAGCACACTGCTGTCCCTTCCACTGGAGCTAACCTGTGGGCATCCTTCCTGTTGTGGCAGGAGAAAGTGTTAAACAGGCATGTGGTAAAGAACAGCTCTAAGTGTGAATGAATACCTCCTATCCAGAGAGAGAAGGGGAAGAAGCTGCAGCTCTGTGTGGCACAGCCCTGTCTGCTTGCTTCACTGCTTCCACCCCTGGGAAACAGCAGAGCTGCTTCCCAGAGCTGCTTCCCCTGGGACTCCTGCGACTGCTGCTTGTGCACAACTTGCTTTGGGATGCAACCGTATCGTGTTGGCAATCTGTGATTTAACAGATGAGATGTCAAGTGCCAAGATTTGTGTTGTCATAGGAATTTATTAAGCTGGCACGCTCCGCCGTTCTCTCTCACTGGAAAGCTGTTTCTCTAGGAGCCAAATGTTAGGGTTAGTTTATTGCAGCTCTTTGTGTGTGTTGCTCATTCACAACTGCTTGTTTTGCTGCGTGCCACGGAGCGTGGTGCTATTTGATAGCAGCCAGGCAAAATGTGGCAGAGATGGCCAAAGAGCACATTCTGTAAACTCCTGATTGATGCTTGGAGTGATCGTGACCTCTGTTGGTTGCTGTGTGGTGCCTCATTTGCTATGCATCTCATTTTCTTCTTTCTCACAGTGCTGAAAGGGTGGTCATTCTTCCAGCTGAGCTGTTTGCTGGCTCCTTCAGACTGGCAGAGTGCAGAAAGGAATAAATGTGGTGGTTGGGTGCTGTGAAAACAACTAAGCTTGTGTTGCAAAAACTTCATAATGCTTTGCTTTCCTGGTGGATGTCATTATATCAAATGCTTTACATAAGTTAAGCTTTCAAAAGTGTCTGTATTATCAGTGTTGTTAAACTTCACTTGGTCTGCAGCTGAGCTTACAAGCAAGAAAAAGTGAACAGCTCTGAGGCGTATTACTGAATTGTTCTGTTAGTGCAGAGGAACCACTGTCTTTTTGATATTATATGAACAGACAGAAAAATACTTGTTGCAGAATATTATCCATTAAAGTAATGGCAGTTCCTGGGACAGAGCTGTGAAGTTGCTACAGAACTCAAACCTGATGCAATTTTGTCTTGCAGGTGCCATGTTTCTGTACAGAGGAAGACAACTGAGAAAGAGCTGAAGAAAGCAACACAACCAGATACAGGCTAATTGGGGGAAAAACAATTAACCTGTCTCTGAGGTGACTAAAGGGGAATAATGGTGATTTTGCGCCGGGCTCGGCCGCCTGCTTCCGCCCCAACCAGCAATGAATCTTGACTCGCTCTCGCTGGCCTTGTCTCAAATCAGCTACCTGGTGGACAATTTAACCAAGAAAAACTACCGAGCCAGCCAGCAGGAAATACAACACGTAAGTAAAGCAGCGATGTGACTGAGGAAGTCTTGGAGAGAAAGAATGGCAGTGTCAGGTGGAATTTCTCTCCTTGATTGAATTAAGCTCCACAGTGCTCTCCTGTGTGTGGCTCTGTGCTGCAGGATGGGGAGCTGCAGGTCCCAGGTGTTCGTGCTGGATTCATCTGTTGGGTGGTGGAGTACAGCAGCCGGTTGTTCCTCAGATCTGAAAGCAGGGTGTCTGTGGCTGTGCATTACAAGCATCCTCTGCTCATGGAGTATGGCATGCAGAGCTTTCCTAAACTCTTTCAGGTTCATTTTTTTCAGCTTCTGGATGCTCTCTAAGAGCATTAGGTGGGAGAGAGAGGAAACTATATTTCCTTGTCAAAGTTGCTCTTCTGAAAATGAGAAGATGTGGCTAATCTGAATACCTTCACCTACCTTGGGTGGAAGAGTTTTGCTCCTTGTTTCATTTGATGGAGTGTAGCGTGCTGGTAAGTCAGATGAGCTTCTGTGACCTTGGGTTTATAGGCAGAGTAGCTGTAGCTTGAAACAACAGAAAAATCTTAGATCTGGACAAGAATTCTGGTTTGACTGACCCTTTTAAATATAGTGCTGATTGCAGGATGGGCTGGAAACAGCTGTCAGCAGGGGAGCATTTAGGAGGAAGTGAATGCTACTGAGCAAGTTTCAGAAACTAGTTTAGATGGGTTCCCAGCACACAGCTGTGCCAGTTAAACATCTGTGCTCACAAGTTCAGTACTTGCAAGGGTGTGAAATCCTGCTGTCCTTAAATCAGCCTCTTTCAACAGATGAGCAGCTCCTGAAGCAAGGTGTGACTGAGGTGTGACTTGCAGGTTTAACGTGAAAAATTATGTCAGCATAATAAATTTCTAGGCTTGAGAGAATGTATGATCAGTCTTCTTTTTAGCTGGAATACAGATCTCTAAAATGGGGACAGGTTCCTCCTTATCCTTCACCACAGACCCCTTGGTGTGTTGAGAAAGTGCAAGTGGAAATGGCTGGTTTGAGTGTATGTGGCTATAACACAGAATTCAATACTCAGTTCTTCAAATCTCCACGCTCCCCTGTTGGTTTTAACTTGCTGGTATTACTTTAGTTCTGTGTCACCTCGTGCAGTTTCTCCTCAGATAGTTGCAGGGATAAGTGCATGCTTGAGCTGTCTCCATCTTGCTCACACTGCTCGGTGTGAATTTTTGGCATAACTCAGTTTTACAAAGCTCATGCCTAAGCATACAGAGTATGTGGAAAAGCATACTTGCAACTGTTCTTTTCACACATGATTAGTGAAAATAGTCTCTGATCTTAAGCTGCTGGCTTTCTTCCAGTATGCACTTCTGAACAAAATGCCATAGACTTTAAATACATCACTATGTAAAGGTGGCAGAGCTGATTTTTGCTTTAACGTGCTTTCAGTGACCATCTAACGTGGGTGATGCTTTAAGGCTGCTTTAAAAAATGGAACATGTATTTAAGAAAAAAAATCTATGCATTTTGTCAGAAAGATAAAGTCAAAAGAATGACTTCCTTCAAAATGGGTATGATGGTTTCCTTTTTCCTAAATTAGTGATGAGAGAAGAGCTTTGAGGACATACTCATCTAGGAAGGCAGAGCTCTCTGCATTCTGTTGAACAGGGCTGGAAAGCAGTTATTTCTGAGCTAAGCCTGTGTTTACCTGAGCAAAGTCCAGCTTGTCTGTGTGATAAATCCAAATACATGTGGTTCTACTACCTGTAGTTTATAATGAAGCTCAGTTTAACAGTTGCCAGAAGCAGGCATGTTTTGTACAGGGAAGCTAGCAATTCCCTTTATCTATTTCGTAGAAAAAAAAACTTCTGTGTCAGTGTAGTAGAGCTGAGAAATGCCTATGCTGCAATTCCAGTGTTTCCCCAATGGCATGTTTAGTTTTCAAATGCATAGCCTTCTGAAGTTACTTCTAAACAAGGAAGGAATCTAATTTTGATGCAGAGATGTACTGATAGCTTTGCTATGTACAGTTCTCTTCTGCATCCATCTGCTTTGATGAATTCATCATGGTTGTAGCTCACTAGAAGTTGGATCCAGCTTCGTGCCAGCCTTGTTACCATGTCTGAATCTACATATTTGATTGAGATTGATTTCTGAAGTCTGAACTAACTCAGTTTGACTGAGCAGCTTCCTACAAGTCGTGGGGAGTGGCTGCCCTTGGAGGCAGTGCTGTCAGCACAGTTGAAGTGGGCTATCTGCTCTGGGCTGATGTGTCATGGGCACATCCAGTTAGGATGCAGGGCTGGCTCTGACTTGGATGTTTCTTTCCAGCAGAACAAAGCTCGGCAACCACTGGGATAAGCAAAGGGAGGGGAAGCATAAGGTCAGATAACGATAGAGGAATTGAGCTGAAAGCCATCAGTCAGCAGAGCTGAAGTGGACGCAGCCTGCAGCAGTGCTGCTTGTCTTTTTTGCACAAGGAAACCACCAGCAGGCAGGGAGGTTTGTGGCAGGGCGAGGCACTGAACTTGATGGAAGGAGCTGGAGTGCAGGCAGAGCTGCTGGGGCATGCTTGCATGTCTTGTGGAAACAATGGCAACATCTCGCTGATGGATGAAGGTTGGATTTGATGTTTGCTGCTGTTATTTGGACAAATAAGGCAAGCTACTGGTGCTTAAGTGACTTGAAGCTTCTGCCAGTATGGATTCTATTAAAAACAAGCTGATGCTGTGCAGTTAGATATATGATATAAAGCAATGAATAAACACTGAAACAATCTGAAGGTTCTTCAGACAGCAAGCTGATGAGCTGGGCTGTAGTCAGGAGTTAAGACAAATGATGGGATGCTAAGAATGCTAAGAAAGGTATGGCCTTATGAAGAGTTGGAAGTGGTTGATTAGTGTTTAACAGATGTGGATCACCTATTTATTGCTGAGCTATAGAATTGGGCTGAATGAGCTCTAATGACAGGGGAGAAGTCTCAGCCACAGGTGTTCAGCATGTGCTGTTTGCTTTTAAAGTTTGCCAACAAGCAAGTTAGAGATGGTGGTGGTTTTTTTTTTTTTTTCAGTTAGAAGGCAGGAAACACTGTGTAGTGTTTTAAAAGAGCCTGAAGTAATTATGGCAGTCAGACATGAGCAGGAGACAAAGTAGAAGCTGCGAGCTCAGTGAAGCTGCAGTCCAGCGGCCTGTCTGGGCTACATCCCTTGTCTTGCAGAGCCGCATGCTCTCCCAGGGCTCTGTGCTCTTGTGGGCTGAGATACAGAAAATATAGGAGAAAAATACAGAGAAGTGGGAGTGTGGCACTACATGAGTCCTGGGCTGCTTTAGTGGCAGCGAAGCTTTAAGTCTTTCTTTCATGACTTAAAACCCCCTTCTCTTAGCTTTTCTTTAAGGATAAGACTTGCAAAATGCACAGCTTCTGTGTCCATGACTTGAGTCTAGATTCTTCTCCTGTCACCTTTTATATTTTTAATCTGCAAATAGATTTAATGACTTGGCTTTTAGGTTACTGATTAAAAGGGGCAACGTTCTCATTTGTGTAAAAACTGTAGACGAATGAACCACTAGAAACACTGCTGTGTCCATGGTATTAGTCCCAGATCATGCTTTATAACCACTGTTTGCTACTGAGGCTTTTTTGGATGTTTTCTTGCAGATTGTGAACAGGCACGGTCCCGAGGCAGACAGGCACTTACTACGCTGTCTATTCTCGCACGTGGATTTCAGTGGCGATGGTAAAAGCAGTGGCAAAGATTTCCATCAGGTAAAGTCTGCACTCAAGCAGTTGCTTGTTTGGGTTGATGTTTGCTGAACCTACAGCAGGGTGTGAACTGGGGGGTGAAGATGGTAGCTGCAAGTGAACTTCTGTTATGGCATGTGGCTTTTCTATTGCAAACAATTCTTGACAACTCTTCAACTCTCTGAAAGGGCGGATAATAGCAGGACAAGGAGAAATGGTTTTAAGTTGAAGGTGGAAAGATTTAGGTTGGATGTCGGGGGAAGTTCTTTACTATGAGAGTGGTGAGGTGCTGGAACAGCTGCCCAGAGGGGCTGTGGATGCCCCATCCATCCCTGGAGGTGTTCAAGGCCAGGTTGGATGGGGCCCTGGGCAGCCTGGGCTGCTGTGAAATGTGGAGGTTGGTGGCCCTGCCTGCAGCAGGGGGGTTGGAGCTTCATGATCCTTGAGGTCCGTTCCAACCCAAGCCATTCTATGACTGCCACTACTCTAATCTGAAGACAGTAAACTACTGATAACTGACTCTTAAAATACCTTGATCTGGGAAAACAGCTTACGTACAATTGTTTTTTTTCACTACGCACAATACTCTCCTTGAAAGCCTTTGCCCCAGAAAGCTTTGTCCCAGTTCACTAACTGACACTTCTGGTATTAGGTCATGCTTTTCATCCTTAAGCAATATTGGTGTGGACTGCTTAACTCACAAATAAGAACTAAATATTCTTAGATTGTCTATTGCAATGTGTGAGGGTGCTCACAGAGTATGAAGTGTCTCACACTTGCAAATCAGTTTTTTTTACCATTTAATGTTGAGTGTTTGGTCACTTAGTCTTAAAGAAAAAAAAAAACAACTAAATCTGAAGTAAACTTGATTGAAAAGGAATGAGTTCAATGAGTGTGAATGAAAATATAGGCACTTGCAAGACTGCTGTGCTTTATGTTTAGTTCTCCTGCATGTGTTGAAAAACAGAAGCTTTGTTTTATTGTCCCATGTCAAAACAATGAATGTTCAAGTTGCTTTGCTCTTCCCAGACTCAATTTCTGATCCAGGAGTGTGCGTCGCTGATTACAAAACCAAACTTTATCTCGACGCTGTCCTACGCCATTGACAATCCATTGCACTATCAGAAGGTGGGTATGTTTGTGCAAAGGATCCTACTGGTTTTTTTTTGTTTTTTCTATTTTGTGGATTTTGTTAATGGCTAAAATTGGTTGTGGGAAAGTCTTCAAAAGTTGAACTTGCCTGCTGTGTTTCATTGAGCTAGTTATTCAGAGAATAATCTAACATGTTACCTAATGGCTTGTTTGTGGCAGGCAGTACCAAAGTAAATCGTCAGTGCTCCTGTTTCTGTCAGTATAAAAGCCACGATGGGGATTTAATTGTAAAGTTAGATTAACACAAGGATACTAGGAGTAAACTTCTAGTCTAGACACATCCAAAAATAGTTCTAGAATGCTTAGTTTTACGTTACAAGCTGCATTAGCCTGCAGTAGAACGGTTACTATTCAAGACCTGCAAACAGGCATCTAGATTGCCTGCTGTGACAAGTGAGACTAATAACAAAATCAGCTCCACTTAACGTTTTTTTATTCATTTCAGAGTCTGAAGCCTTCACCCCATTTATTTGCCCAATTGAGTAAAGTCATCAAATTAAGTAAAGTTCAAGAGGTAGGTGAACCTTCTATTTTCAAACTGTTCTAGTGTTCTATGACTGAGCTTGTTGAAAAGGACAATGTCTCCTTACTGTTGTTTGGGTTTGTTTGTTTATAGGTGATATTTGGTCTCGCTTTACTGAACTCTTTCAGCTCAGATCTACGAGGTTTTGGTAAGTGAGCCTTCCAAAGCACTGCAGCAAAGACATTGTTTTCCATTTAAGCAATGGGCTTTTTAAATAAGTAGATATTTACATGTATGATATTGCAGTCAGTAAAGGAGCTGAAGCCTTAAAGCCTTTTTTGGGGAGGGCAAAAGGTAATGTGGCCATTTTGTCTCCTATGAAGTTGAAGGTCCCTTCCATGAGTGACTTGCTAGGTAATGAGTCAAGCTGAGGTCCTGCCTTACCGTTTTGGTTGTCTGCTCCCAGTTAAGCTCAGAGGTTTGGATTATGAAGTTTATCTTTAAATCTGAACTGTTGTAGTTTGTGATCAACAAACTCAGAGTAAGTTAATGGTACTTAACGGAAATAAATTGTTACATTGAAAACACGTTTCAGATTTTGATTCTGATCTCTTTTGCATTCAACAGCTGCCCAGTTTATCAAACAGAAACTCCCAGACCTTTTACGCTCTTACATTGACGCGGACGTCAGTGGAAATCAAGAAGGTGGCTTCCAAGATATTGCAATAGAGGTCCTGCACCTTCTCCTCTCCCATCTCCTTTTTGGGCAGAAGGGAGCATTTGGGGTGGGACAGGAACAGATTGACGCTTTCCTCAAAACATTACGTAGAGGTAAGTGTGGCGTTTTTCTGGGAGCCAGACTAAGTGCAAATGTAGAAATGGGCATTTGTAAACCTGCTGTCAGTGCAGGCTGCTGAAATGGGGATGGGGCTGAGGTAGAACTCAGTAATTGTTCCTAACAGAACTGACAGAAGTACTATTGCTCTGACTTCTGGCCAGAATAGTACTTCTTTTTTAGTGTGCAGTAGCTTGAGACAACCTCAAGGCTTGTTTTTTTGTTCTCTTTTTTTTCTTAAAGACTTTTGATAAATGAGCAAAGTAAATAAGGCAGTATTTTGTCCACTTGTTTGTTTGTGTGGGGTGGCACTTGTGATTTTAACTAATACATCACAATGCATTGTAGTTGGAAAAGCTTGAGCTCCTCTGTAGGGTAAGGAGCATAGTCTGTAATGTTTTTTTTTTTTTTTTAAAGAAAAAAGCTTTAAAATCTTTAACTTGAAAGAGTAATCACTGGATGTTTTATATCAGGAACAGATCTATGAAGTTCTAGCAGAGTGTGGGATGTGGTTTTGAGTAAAACTAATTAAATTCCTGGAATATCCTATTCACTTTGTGTGATGGCAGGGGATAATGTCAATGAGATGTGAAGTGGTTGTTCTTCCCTTTCCAAAACCAAAGTGTGTGCTGTAAACACTTGAAGGATGAGAACTTCAACTCAAAAACTGTGTTTAACTCAACCCACTGCTTGGTTCTGCACAGACCTAGAGGAATGCATCCTTTGTACAGGAGAACAGAATGTTTGTACCACTTGTTTAGGTGTAACTTCTTAGGTCATGCTTGCTTTAATGAAGATAAGTGGATTAGCTTCTGTTGTTTTCCTTGCTTTGATTTGGGAAACAGAATTCTTCTAAGAGTGGCCCCAAAGGGTATTAGAGATATTATGTGCTGTCTTCAAGACAGTGCTGTCTAAGGAAGGCCTGTCCCTAAGTTGTCTTTACTCTGTTGTTTTGCTGTGAACAAAACTGCCATCAATACTTCTTATCTTTTCAGTGCTGTGTCTTCTTTAAACTTCATTTTCCTGAGAGGAAGAGCGAGTATTCTCCTTCCATCCTCAAGTGCCTGTTTTACTGGTGGACTACTTAAGCTGCAGGCTCTCCTTTGTTTCCTAATACTTCCTGATGTAGAGGAGAGCCTTCTTTACTGCTGTATTATTTCTTGCTCTGTGCTTTTTTTGGGTGACTGCTGTTAGTGACAGTCTGTAGCTGTAAAACTCCCATTGCAGCTGCTGGTCTTCTTGGGCAGCTGCAGTGAAAACATTAATGTACCCTACTGGACATTCTTGTTCTCTAGGAATATCTGAGAGCCAGCAGGGAGTTGCTAGGTGGGGTGGAGAAATACTTGGAGCAGCATGTAGATTTCTGCAGCAGCAAGGAAATTCTAGTACAGCACTCTGTTTCTGAGTAGCCAGTTGCATACAACTATTGTTCTGGGTCTTTGGCATGACTTTGTTTCATTGTGTTTGCCTTCAGATTTTCCCCAGGAGCGTTGCCCTGTGGTGCTTGCACCACTTCTATACCCTGAAAAACGGGACATTCTAATGGACAGGATCCTGCCTGATTCTGGAGGGATAGCCAAAACAATGATGGAGAGTTCTCTGGCAGACTTTATGCAAGAAGTTGGCTATGGCTTTTGTACAAGGTTTGTAGGAAAAGACGATCTTTTTTCATATGAAAATAAAGCATTTTGGGTGCTGGTGGCATTTCTCAGGATGCAAAAGGTGAAGAAAAAGAAAAAAAAAAAAACATTATGAGTTTGTCTGTTTTAATTCTTATTTTGTTTTGCTTTCTTCTGTTGTATGTAGCTTTTCTGTTGTCATGGTAAAAATTGTTAGTTAAAGGTATTTGCCTTCCTTGGAAAGGTTTTATAAATAAGGAGGATGGTTACATTCCTAAAAACAAGATGGCTTAGTAAACACGAGTTCCACCTAAATCCTATTCTGCACTTGTGGCACATTCCTGATAGCTCACTGACCACATGAAGTGAATTATAGAAGGGCTGAAGATAATGGTGTCCCTTCAAGGGAGTTGCCCAACAGCAGCTTCTTGTTTGTAACGCGCTTATCGAAGTTTAAACTTTGTAATTAAGATTACTTGAAGCTGTGGAGTATAATTATGATAGTGAAATGCTGGTGATAAAGCAGAGTATCTTGACAGCTGCTTCAGAGCCTGTGCCTGCTTAGGCTTATTTTGGTAGAAATACAGCTGTCTTAAACTTGCCCTGGCTTTGTGTGTATATTTGTGTATGTATTTAACCCACATTCTCATTTAGAGTGTTCCAGATTCTCTTGGCTATCTTCCCTTTCTCTAAAATGTGAAATATGCATCTCTGTTAGCTAGAGTTGCTGGTGCTGTGTGGAACAGGCTGCCATTAGCAGAGCTATCTGAGCTTGCTGAGAGTGATGTGAGCATGACTATACATCTTTGCACCCAGCACAAATACTGTGTGCCATTGATTGTTTATATGTGTGTGAGTTGTCGTCATTACCAGAAATAAAGGAAGGAAAACTAGATGATAGTTAGAATGCCTCTAATGAGGAATTATTTTGAATATATTATAAGTTTATTTCATGCTGTATATCTCTTACCTTTCCATAAGTGGAATCTTATGGTGCAGTTGTTAGGGCCCAAGGAGAGTGCTGTAATACCTGAGCATGGTAGCAGGAACCTGCAAACACGTGGCTGCTTCTGGCTTTAGGCTCATACTGAGGGCTAAGCCTGTGTTGTTTGAAGAAAGATTGGCTTTACTGAGGTCTGTTTTGTCCCATCCTAGTGTTGAAGAATGTCGCAACATAATCATGCAGTTTGGAGTTCGGGAGGTGACGGCTGCCCAGGTTGCCAGGGTTCTGGGGATGATGGCTCGGACTCATTCGGGGTTGACGGATGGTATTCCATTACAAGTGAGTGCTGTACAGGATGGGTTATTTGCATTTTAATAAGCAGAAATTGGGAAATGAAAAGTTCAGAATGTAAGCTTTTATGATTCAATATTTATAATTCCGAAGGTCCTAGCATACATTTCTGTAATACCTTCTTGAGTGAAGGATTCTTAGCAGCATGCAAGTGGTGTCATTACTGATCTGAACCTCTGCTTTCCTTCATAGTGAGAAGCTCTGTGGCTGGCGGGCTTCGAGAGTTCTCTATTTCTAGCCAGTACTTAATTGAGTATGTTTAACTTGCAGTCTATTTCGGCTCCCGGCAGTGGGATTTGGAGTGATGGGAAAGATAAAAGTGATGGAGCACAAGCCCATACCTGGAATGTGGAGGTCTTAATTGATGTTCTTAAGGAGCTGGTAAGTTTTCTGAGCACCTTGATCTTCAATGCAGAGCAGTTCAAAGAAGGGCATGTCCCAGTGTGAATACAAAGCTTTTTGAGCTCCTAGCAGCCTTGAATGGCTTTGAATCTCAATAATGTGTTTGTGCTGCTATGCTTGAGTGATGGCTTTCCCTCTTGAAGGAGAGTATTTTGAAGAACTGTGGTAAATAAAAACAACCTGAATGCTAACGTGGGTGTGGCTTGTGATTCATTCCATGCTGCTCACTCCTGTGTGTTCTAGTATGTGTCTGAAGGGTTTTCATTTTGAACACTTTATTTCTGACCATGGAACACATCTGTGCATCAGGCACCTTGTTTTGAAAAGCTTCACTGTAGGCATTAATAATGAAGAAGAAAAAATATTTTTGTAGCTACTCATTCCAAACCTCCCAATGCTGCTGGTATGGGTGATGTTTTGGAAGATTTTCCATCACTTCTTAAGCAGCATTTTTTTAATTAGCACAGTGAAACATGAATGCCGTTTCCTTTCTCTACTAGCCAAGAGAGAGTTTTCTGTGTGGTCCCTCTAATCTATGCAGGAGTTGCTTGGTTTTAGAAAAACCAAAAACTTCAAGAAGCTAGCTGTTAATTAAGTACCAATACCCAAATCCCTTTGTGCTGTGTAGGTAACAGTAGGTCTTGCTTGCTAATATAGCTGTACTATTTCAATTCTTACAGAAAGCTCTCTGCTGCTTCTGTCTTTTGTTTCCTTTAAGGAAACTGCTTTAATTTTTTTTCATTCTGTAGCAGTGCATACAACTTGTGGAAATGACTGCAGTTGTGGTTTACCCAAATGGCATGAGTGCACCCGTATGTTCATGTTCTCAATAAATTTTTTATTCTTTAAGCACTTCATTCTTTTATTCAATTTTGCAGTTGTATAAGCACACCCAAAGCCTTTCTTAGCCTTATGATGCAGTTCACATTTACTTTGTGTCACATCAGCTTGTCAGGAGGCGGGCACAATGTGCAGCCAGTATCTCCAGCTCTTGCATTTGGTACTCACCTAGCTTTGGAAGAAGTGGTCTGCATTCTGTAATGGCCCTGGTTCCTCCAAACTCCTTCATATGAAAGTTTCACACTACTGATGAAAATCTAACGGGTGCTTTGTGGATGCTTCGTTGTAAATTCAAGAAGAAAGCAAGTCTTGCTTGGCAGTTGGTCAGATCCTTCTGCCTCTTGCTGGAGAGTGTGTGGAAGTCTACAAAAGGAATGAGAGTGCTAAGGAATGAGCTGTTCTAGTTGTTTTGGTTTTAATTTAATGTTTGGAAGTATGGATAGCTGTTGTCAGGTGGATACTAAGCTACAGTGGGGTTCTTAGAAGCAAAGACTGATGATTGTGGTGTTTAAGGCTGACTACTCTCCTGTTTTTTGCGTACAGAATCCTAGCTTGGACTTCAAAGTAGTAACCTATGAATTGGACCACCCAGGATTTCAGATTCGTGACAGCAAAGGCCTGCATATTGTGGTGTTTGGCATCCAGAGAGGGCTAGGCATGGAAGTTTTTCCAGTTAATGCCATATACAGACCTTGGAAGCATGCAGAGGGCCAGGTAAGCTTACCAGCATTTCGTCTGTCTGTATATCACTTAAGAAGCTTCTGAATTTCTCAGATGTGGATTGATAAGTTTGAGAACTTGTGGCTGCATTGTTGGGGAGGAGATGGTCACTAGCTGTACATGTCATGTCATTTGTTTTTAGCTGTTCTGACTCATAATGCAGCTGTGCCAAGCACCTCGTTTACCTGGTTACGCAAAAAAGGCTGGAGCTTTGCAAAATGCAGCTGTGAAGGACCATGCAACTCCAGCAGCCTAAACTGCTTTTGATTTCTCTTTCCAGCTCTCCTTCATTCAACATTCCCTTATAAACCCGGACATCTTTTGTTTTGCTGACTACCCTTGTCATACTGTTACCACAGACATCCTGAAAGCACCACCAGAGGATGACAATCGAGAAATTGCTACATGGTAAACCTGCTCTTCCCAAACTGCTTTTCTTACCTAGATTTAGAGTAAGATAACTTGGTCAGATGTGATTTTATCTTAATGCAGCGTTATATTTCTGTAGCTGTGTGTATGTTCCAGTCAATGAGCTGTTACTGTTTTCCTGTGTTTTGATCAGTGAAAGTTCTTGTATTACTGTCTATTTCCATAATATCTGAAAATGTATTACTAGTTGTTGCTTTTATTGCTTTCAGAATTCCTGCAAATGTATTTTGGTGAATATACTGGAGGTGCTGTGATAGAGGAGTTAGGATATTAAATCTGTCTTTCGTAAGATAACACTGGAGAAACTTGCTCCACCTATATGAAATCTGTCTTGGGATTTAAACAGTTAATTTGGAGAGCTATTTATAGAATGATAGAGTAGGGTCGAAAAGGACCACAATGCTCATCCAGTTCCAACCCCCTGCTGTGTGCAGGGTCACCAACCAGCAGACCAGGCTGCCCAGAGCCACATCCAGCCTGGCCTTGAATGCCTGCAGGGATGGGGCATCCACAGCCTCCTTGGGCAACCTGTTCCAGTGCCTCACCACCCTCTGTGTGGAAAAACTTCATCCTAATATCCAACCTAAACCTCCCCTGTCTCAGTTTAAAACCATTCCCCCTTGTCCTGTCACTACCCAGCCTCACAAACAGCCATTCCCCCTCCTGTTTATACGCTCCCTTCAAGTACTGGAAGGCCATAATGAGGTCTTCCCTTCTCTTCTCCAAGCTAAACAAGCCCAGTTCCCTCAACCTTTCCTCATAGGAGAGGTGCTCCAGCCCTCTGATCATCTTAGTGACCCTCTTCTGAACCTATTTCAAGAGCTTCACATCCTTCCTGTACTGGGGCCCTCAGGCTTGTTGATTTATTGCACAGAATTGAATTGTGTGACTCTGTGAGCTGATGGTTACAGCTTCTTGTAATATATCTGTATGGCTGATTTCAGTGCTGATTGTTTCTGTTCCTGTTGTGGCCTGAGATAAGGAACTGAAGGATGGGGAAGATGGTTAAAGTCAGAGGAGGTGGCAATAGTTATACCTCTGTGAAATGGAGAAAAGTGCACAGGTTTCACGTGTTGAATCTTAGGTGTTGCAAAAGAAGTGTATTTTACTTCTGAAAGTATATTCCAAGTTCAGTTATTCCAGTAACTCACTTCTAGCTGAATTTTTCTAACATCAGTGTTCTGTTCTCCATCTTCCTTAACAGAAGCTCTTAAATTCATTTTGACTTATTTTTATATATTTTTATTTTCTTGTTATTTTTCATGGATAAGGTTGCTCCTGGAGTCTGAATTATATATAGCAGGAGCTGCAGTTTCAGGTTGCTTGCACTGTGTGTAGTCTTGCAGTTGATGCTACAAACTGCTTAAATCCAGGGTGCTATAAGCAAACTGCTTTGTAACCTTTGGGGGGGGGGGCTTGTCTGTCTTTCTTTTTCTTTTTGTTAGGAAGAGCCTGGATTTGATTGAATCTCTGTTACGGTTGGCAGAAGTGGGACAGTATGAGCAGGTTAAGCAGCTCTTCAGTTTTCCCATCAAGCACTGCCCAGATATGTTGGTATTGGCCCTATTGCAGATCAACACTTCCTGGCATACCTTGCGCCACGAACTCATCTCCACACTCATGCCAATCTTCCTTGGCAACCATCCCAACTCTGCCATCATTTTGCACTATGCATGGCATGGGCAGGTAAGTGTTTCCAATAAATTTTTACATTTAAACTAAAGTTTGATTTACTTATTTTTGAGAGAAAGAAGCTCACACGCTTAATAGGTAGAAATTCTAAGCAGTAAGGGGAGGAAGTTCAAAACAAATAGTTTCCACCAGTGTGATTGAGTAAAAGGTGGAGGCTATTCTAGGTACAGAGACTGCATATATGGTAACTTCTATTGAAAGTTTAGAGTGTTTTTTGAAAATTTAGGGCTGGCCTTCAAAGAAAACTTCCATGCAAAGGGAGGGCAAGTATGCATGCAAACTCCATGCTCTTATTGAATGAACGATAGGCTTATTTCTATGGTTTTCCTTTTCATCTTGACTTTAGTCATTGTTCTTACTGGTAGTGAAGCAAATACAAATCAAAGGAAGAAACTTAAGACAGAGGGATCCTCTGGGATGAAAGGAGAATCTGCATTAAAGAATGTGTTATTCTTTAGAGTACAGTAGAGTCAGCGATAAAAGCTTGACCTCAGTGGGTCTTAGTCCATATTCACTGCAAAGTCATGACTGTTCCCTACCTGAAGCAGCATGAATATTTTGGTTTTTTTTGTTTGTACATATCCTTAAATTGAAGAATAGGAGGTAGCATACAGGTGATGCTTCTTGCATAAGGTCCTTAAATAGCAGAAGATGCAATTTTTCAACAGGATAGGCTTTGGAAAGGAGGACAGAATGATAGCTGCCCTGTGACAGGATGCTGTTCCACAGCTTTAGGATACTTGTCTTCCACAGATGGGGGGACCTTAAGCTAAACCTTTGCTGCCAGGAAAAGCCTAGTTGAATTGCAATTTATGATTACTTCTGTGTGAACAAAGAGCTTGATACTGGTTTTCCATGTCAAGGTGTGGTAATGCGTTTTTCACTTTGGTAACACATTGGGCATAACATTTTCATAAACAATTCATCTATTCCAAAAGCTGTGTGTGTAACTGGGGGGAATTAGACCTCTCCAATCATGGGAAACTTGTAAAGGATGTACATTCTCACCATTCATAGCCATTCTACATCTTTTAGTTAAGCTCCTAGATAATTTTGTTACGTCATGATAAGAGTCCTACTAAGAAACTAAGTTCTATAGCTGAGTAGTAAATGTGTTTGTGTTAGGCTTTAGAGGTAAGGTATTGTACTAAATGTTCAAATAGTTGATCCTTTTCCTAGAGACATGAAGTACAATCCTAATTTAATTCTTCTTAGGGTCAGTCTCCTTCGATTCGCCAGCTTATCATGCATGCAATGGCAGAATGGTACATGAGAGGGGAGCAGTATGACCAGGCCAAATTGTCACGTATTCTTGATGTGGCACAAGACTTGAAGGTGAGTTTTGCAAAGCACCGTCATTATCTTCTGTCTGGTGTCTTATGCAGACTTGCTCATCTTGTAACAAAGGCTAAGCTGAACTTAGATGTGACTCATTTAGTAAGGATTGCTAAGAAGCAGTACAATAGAGCTGCTTGCTTTGTGCATGTACTGTAAATCCAGGAAGAGCTTCGACGGTGTTAACCTTGAACACAGTTGAAATGGGAATTGTGGAAAATATCATTCAGGCATTTGTTTGAAGGTGACACCTCTGAGACTGATGAAATGGAGGTTTCTTAAGAATATTACTTTGAAACTGTTTACACAGTTCATGAAGGACTGAAGGTCGCCTGACATCTTAGAGGCCTTCATCACTTCCTAAAGTTAGATGCAGAATAATTGGGTGTCACAAAGTGCAAAAGCTTCAAGTCAGTTTCATCGTATTATTTTCGGTGTTCAGAGATGACCACTCAGATCAGATGTATTCAAAGAGGCCTGTTGGCAGGGAGGTGCTAGGATATTCTGTTGGTTTTTTTAGTTTTCATTACGGTATCACTTTGCTGGTAGATTTTCATGTGGAAGAATTTAACTCAATAAGCACAAAGCCACTTCAAGAAAGGTGGCACCATACTCTCAAGAGCTCTTGCTTATTTGTGCCACAAGCACAAAAATATAAATATGATGCAGATGGTGCCTAATAAAGCACAGCAGCCTGTGACAAGAACATTTCTTTGTTAGAAAGTATATGGAGATTAGAAAGAAAGGAAAGGAGAAAGGGTATCCTTATGTCTTCACTGGTAGTCTTATTTTTTTTTTCCTCTAGGCCTTGTCAATGCTGCTAAATGGTACTCCATTTGCCTTTGTTATTGACCTTGCTGCACTTGCCTCTCGACGAGAATACCTCAAACTTGACAAATGGCTCACAGACAAAATTCGGGAGCATGGGGTAAAACAGGATTTTTCTTATCTCTGTACTCTACCAGTGACTAACTCAGGTCACTTTCACTTTATAAGTAGATTTAAAGTTGTGGTCTGATAGTCCCACGCTTTCCTTGATCTGTAATTTATAACTTAATGTCATTCTTTCCATGATGCAATTGCCAAGTTTGAAATAGAGGCTTGGATGTGGATGGGAGATTGAGATAACTTTATTTTCCACAGGAGCCCTTCATCCAAGCCTGCATGACCTTCTTAAAGAGAAGATGTCCATCCATCCTAGGCGGCCTTGCTCCTGAGAAAGATCAACCCAAAAGTGCTCAGCTTCCTCCAGAAACCTTGGCAACTATGTTGGCATGCCTGCAGGCTTGTGCTGGGTAAGGGTTGTACTGGTTTCACTGAATGCATCATCTTTTTGAAACTCAGTTGCTGGCTCTACGTTGCACATGTTCACAGTTGGTTTGGAGCTTCCTGTGTATTAGTGAGACTGTAATGTTGTATGGCTAGTCTCAGTAGTGTGTTTATCACTGACACTGAAGCTTCTCTCTGTAGGTTACACAACAGGAAGTTGAAATTGATCTTGTCTTCGTAGTCAGACGGTGGGGTGATCTTGGTAATTGTGGGGTGGCTGCTTAGTGAGATACTGGGTTAGTGACTAGATGCAGTGAGGTCATCTGGACAGAGGAACAGGGATCATAACTGCAGAGTGTGGCACCATCATTTAAAACTATGACAGTATAAAGGATTTTGTGATTGCACTAAATAAATGTCTCCATATGTGGTTACCCTATAGCAGGGAGGACTAATGCAATCCTCCTGTGCCAGAGAGAGATGGAGGTTGTAATGTTACAAGACTGAAATTAGATGTGTAACTTCTGTTGTCTCCTTGAAAATACTGTCTTGAAGTAGTCAAAGGATGGGAAATAGCTGAGTTGTTCTACACATGAGTTTGTTTAGGTAAAATCTAGAAGGAAACTGTGGGTCCTAGAGAGCTGTAACATACCCTTCCTGGAGCAGAGAAAGAAGAAACAATGGACAGGACAACGTAACTTTTAAATACTGTGGTAATTTTAGGTAAAAATGACAAAATATTGCAAAATATTGGTGCGGTCACTTAATGCTGTCAGGTCAGGGTAGTATTTGCAGCAATATTTCACAGGTAGTATTTCACCAGGAGTAGCCCTGTGTGGCCTATGAGTCAGAGAGACTGGAAGTTGGGGGTGCTGCTGGCTTTGGTGTTAAATGTTGACATCTGAAGGGGCTGGCATGACCAGGTGTGTGTTACCTGATCTAGGGGCTGTATTGTCATCTGGTGCTATCTTGACAGATACAGGAAACATCTGTATGGCTGTCAGAGATGATTCCCAGCTCTCAAGTAAGCATTAGGGAATAAATACCAGTACAGATCTGTCACAGTCAGTGCTTAAACTGGAAGGGCATTTCTGAGATCATGGTAAAATGTTAAGAGAAAGGGTTCTTTTGTCTTCTGTTGGGACCTATGCAATTGAACTTCTAAAAACTACTGAAATACTGTTTCTGAAACGTTGATCTCTAGTCCATCTTTCAGACAGAAAGAATGCTGTTACCTCTCAGCTTGGTGCATCATCTTTTAAATGTAAAATTCCAGTCCAGCATTTGCCTTGTTACCCTGTCCAGATCTAGAGATGTAATAGTTAACTGTAGACTTAACTTGCATCTAATGTCACTGTGCCCTGAATCTTAATGTGTTACCAAGTTTTATTTATTCAGTTAATCCAGAAACTACCAGTTCTCTGCTGGCACAATTCTCTCAGCTTTTGGTTTCTTTTTATAGCAACCTGCATTCCCTTCTATGCAGGAATGTGACCTACTTGCAGTCATTTTCCTTTAGCTATTCTCTTTGAGTGTGAAAGAGAAAACACCAAGATTTCTTTCAGGAAGGAATTGCTTTGATTGTTTCAGTCACAAATGGAAGCAGGTATCATAAAGACTGGGAGATTAAAATCACAGTAAACATGAAATGTGTCCTGAAGGGTAATGCCCTTCACCACCTGAAGTCTGCCACTGTGGGTAACTGATTTAGGAGCAATTTCCTTAACTAAGCTGTAGTTATTAAGCTGTAGTTAACTCTTCTGTGGTGTTGTGTTTGGGGAGACATTCCTGTTAGCCGCTAATCTGAGACCCTTTCTGTCAATGCAGCTTGTGTCTCCCTGAGCACTGCTGTTGTGCCATGTAGCAGTGATGCTTCAAAAAGAAATAGCTTTTTTTTCCTTACTACTTAATGTTTTTCAGTTGAAGCTCGAGTGGTTTGGGTAGGATTGAAAACATGAATTTTGGGATCTGTTTTGATAGAGAAGCATGTCCCCCTACTTACAGCTTCATGTCATCACGTTATTGGCTTCAAATGCAGCTTTGTGAAAATGCACTGTTCTGTACCATTTAAAAAGTATTTGGTATCTATCTTAATATGCAGTAGAGTATTATACAAAAATGTCAATTTTCCATCTGTGTAGATGGCAGGACTAGGAGTTAGTGACTTGTTCCAAGGCACAAATGGCTTTAACTGGTCACCCTAGGAATCAAACTTGGGATTGTAAACCCATCTTAAACTGCATTGAGAGCTGCCATATGGTCATTGGCCTCTAACAGATTGAATCTGTTTTACTGAAGCATGCTGTGATATTTAAGTGGAAACATAGCAGGCATGCTGCTGCCAAAAAAAAAAAAAAAGAGCAGGGCAAAGGATGGAGAGTGGTATCTGTGTGTGACCTGAGCTCATCAGCCCTGCTCCTGGTCCTTGGTTAAACAGGATCATACAGTGCTACAAACATCTCTTGCATGAGGAAAACTGTTATTCCATACCTGCAATTGGTCATAAGTGCCTGGAAATTTAGATATTTGTGGTATTATGGAATTGGGGTGTAGGCAAACTCATACCATGTATGCTGAGCATGCCCATGCTGTGCTCAGAGCTCTGCCTTCTGGTCTGGTTGTGCTTGAATGAAGCAGAAATCCCATCTGTGCTGGGATGGCATTTTCTCCACACTGTGGTAGGGCACTGGCTTTGGAGCACAACCTGCATAGTCTGTAATGGGACAGCTGACAAAGCTGAAGGCTGGCCTGCTTTAACTAAATCAAAATTTTGTTTTCCTGCCTTAATTATCACAGTTGTTCCTCGTTCTTTTCACCCCCATCCCAACATCTATGCAGTAGAAATTGCATGAAAATGTGTTGAAAATAAGGAATCTTTGGATGTATTTGACCATAGTTGCTTCATTGCAAGAAGGAATGTGCTGCTTTAGTTGTACACACTATATAAAGGTCAAAAAAAAGGTCAGGAAAGCCATAAATAGTTGGTTGTGTGTTCTGGAGTGAAATGTTGGAGCTGTGTGAGCATGCTTGTGGTTAGGTGTGTCAGCAACAGGGTTCTTTGGAAACCTGGCAGCCAGAACTGGAATACTTTGAAAGAGGAGCTGGCTGCCCTTGGTTGTGCAATGACTTCAGGCCTAAGCTGGGTTTTAGTACAAGTTCTTTGAATCGTTGGAGAGTTCTTGTCAGGGTTAAACATTTATTAATGGTTAAATGAAGCCTGTCTGTTAGTTCATATACAGAAAAACTGTGAGGGTATTTAACTCCATCCTTCTGTGTGCTTGTCTGTAGTCCAAGCTTTTGAGACATGTAACTGTTGCAGAGTTCGTGTGTGTTTTGAAATATCAACTGGAAATGATTGAGTGACAAAGCCTGGGAATGGGGAGCCCTTAGGAGCTGGTTTGACTGAGGGATTACAGCATAAGCTGTTGTCTGAATTCATGAGGCTGTGCTTTACGTAGTCCATATCTGCAGCCTTCTTTGCCTGCTTTTAGGGCTGTTGGGGCCATGCAGACAGATACACATAGTGTCTTTTAATAAGCCATTACTTGCAGGGTAACTGCATAGCACAGGATTTGAGTTCTTAAAAATGGAGGAATATGTTGGAGGTGAATTTTTTTTTTTTAGAACTGCAGTTGAAATCCTTCATCTCAAATACAGCTGTTTCTCTTCAGGCAGAGGAGGGGGGCCTGGGTTTCCTGAACATTGCATGCTTCATTGTCCTGCTCTTCTCTAGGAGTGTTTCTCAGGAGCTATCAGAAACCATCCTCACCATGGTAGCCAACTGCAGTAATGTCATGAATAAGGCCAGGCAGCCACCACCTGGAGTCATGCCCAAAGGCCGCCCACCCAGCGCGAGCAGCTTGGATGCCATCTCTCCTGTGCAGGTAGATAAAAAACATGCTGTGTCTCCAGAAACAGTTGACTGGCATTAATTTTGGTGTGCTTGTTGAGCTCTTGCAGCAGGTCTAAGTAAAACATCATCTGGCTCCTTTAGTTTTTATTCTTGGGTATCTGGATAACTTCCTTCTAACAGAAGAATGCCTGAGGGTTGTAGGTCAGAACTGTCTCACTTCATGGATTTCTGTAAGAAACCAAAGTATAGCAGGATGGGAGTACCAAAGAGTGATTGAGGTTTGGTTTATTTTAAAATAATGGAAAGTTTTCTAGAAGTCTTTGTAAATTTTAGCACTTGAGAGCTAAGCACTGCCTTTGAACCTGATGTGTCTTGTTTGTAGCTTCACGGGCCAAGCAGCAGTGCTAGAGCATAAGGACTTGTTATAACTGGGGCTCTTCAGCTCTCAGCTGAACTGCTCTTTTAAAAACAAGGTATATAGAAGTTACTCCCTGCCACTCATCATCCCTTCATCCTCTGGAAGCAACGCATTGCAGACATGCTTTGCTTTTAGCAACTGCATTCAGCAGTAGATTTTAAAATGATAAAAAGCTCTTTCATGTGAAATGGTGGAAAATGTCTGAAGCATCGGCAAACTATGTAAACTCAACACAGAGAGCAGTTTCCTTATAAATTGTTACCTTATTGAGGTTGCTTACCCAATGTACCAAATACCATGGCAACCTGCTGTAAAGAACTGATGTGAAGAAGTGGATCAGCAGATGTTAGCCTTAGTTATGTTATCCATTGAGTAGATAATCTAGCATTCTATAGGTAGATGGCTCTTTTGGGGTAATCTGATTTCAGATTTGAAAGCTACCATGCAGACAGACTCTTTTCAAGAATGTTTTTGATATGAAACTGTTTTCATAGAAAACATGCAAAGAGTGAGCTTGATTTCATCTTATGGCTGTCTGTATAATCTTCTTTTAATTTTCATTCAGATCGACTCGCTTGCAGGAATGGCATCTCTGAGTTTAGGTGGCTCAGCTGCTCCTCACACCCAGAGCATGCAAGGCTTCCCTCCAAACTTGGGCTCTGCATTCAGTACTCCTCAGTCACCAGCAAAAGCATTTCCCCCTCTTTCCACCCAAAACCAGACAACAGGTTTCAGTGGCATTGGAGGACTCTCTTCACAGCTTCCAGGTACTGCTATTTGGCCAGGAGAATTTTGTATTTTTGATACATCAGAGTTAAGTCACCCATTATTTACTGTGATTGGAAGCACTGGACAGACAGCTGTCTGTTGTGGGAGGGAATTATACATCCTTGTTCTTAGATCAGTGCTGAAAACAGCACTTTCAAATATTGTGACTGCAATAGATAGAACAGGCTGTGTGTTTTTGACAGATTTTAGCAGCATCATTTTAGGCTGGGACAGAGATGAGGAACTGCTGAGGTAAAACTTGAATGCTGGATAGTTATGAAGCTCTATAGCTCAGATAACTTATTGGAAACAGTAAGGTGATGCAAGTGATACATGCATAATATGAAGGGTGCAGCTGAGGTGACATACCTTGTCTACTTTCCAGTAGGAGGTCTTACTACGGGTAGCCTGACTGGCATAGGAACTGGAGCCTTGGGCCTTCCTGCAGTGAACAATGACCCATTCGTGCAAAGGAAGCTGAGTACATCTGGACTGAGCCAGCCTACATTCCAGCAGAGTAAGATGAAACCTTGTAAGTGGTAGTGTTGTCTGTGACTGTGAAGTGTGACTGTGGTTAATCTGCATTTCCTTCAGGGGGTGGCTTTGTTCTGGAGGTGATAAGTAATAGAAATGTGGCTCTTGTAATGCACTGTTAGTCTGAAAAAGGTGCTTCTCAACTTCTATGCTAGCAGCTTGCCAAGTAACTGCGGGTGGGATTGAAAAAAAAAAAAGTAAATAAAACACATTAAGGAATTGCATGAACAGCATGCTTCTGTCCTTTTTTTCTAATTGTGCTATATTTTGAACAGAAGTCTTATCCTACTCTTTAGTGAGTTGTTTGTGTTGTAAAAGGGTGGGATGTTTGGTTTTTGTTTGTAAAATGGCTAATCATAGCTAGCTGAGTCCTGCTGCAGCACAGCAGTGAAGCAGCCTGCAGTGCTGGGAAAGAAACACAACTAACATGAGTTGGTGGGAAGCTGCTGGGTTCTTTTTCTCAAGAGAATGATTTGGTCCTCAAAATGTAGTCATATCTGTTAGCTCCTTTGTAACTCTAAATATGCTCACATGTTTAAGCAAACAGACATTGCTTTTAGGAAGCCTGCCCATATGCTAAATTTTCCACCTATCTGTAGAAAAGCAAAGTTATAGGTGTCTATAGACAAATGGTGGAGGCAGCTTTAGTGACCACTGTGGTGGTGTTTTTTTCTTTGGGGGCTTGAGCATTCAGTAAAAACCTGCTTGAAGCTCACTGGCTGGCCTGAAAGTCTGTGTGAAAGTTTGTCTGCATGTTAGTGTTGTGTAGCATGCTTTATCCTAGTTTGTTTACATTCATTTGGTTTAGGTGCCAGCTGAGGCTAGCTTGGGTTGCAGTGGGTTCTCGGAATACAGCACTAAGAGACTAATTCCTTCCTGGGATTCAGTTCTCTTGTGTGAACGTTTTGAAAACAGATCTTTAAATAAGAATTCCTAGTTACTAGGGAGACTTAGTAACCTGATTTTTTAAGATTAACTAGCAGGTTATTTACAGATTTCTGAAGAGGTGAAGAGAAGAGACATTGACTGTCTGAAGTTAATTATGACCTATTGCCTTTTTTTTAACAGCTGACTTATCTCAGGTGTGGCCAGAGGCTAATCAGAACTTTAGCAAAGAAATAGATGATGAGGCAAACAGCTACTTCCAGCGTATCTATAACCATCCACCACATCCAACCATGTCTGTAGATGAGGTGAGTTCCCTTCTGTAACAGTTGTCACCTGCCTCAGGTAGAGACAGCAGCAGGACTTCAGCTGGAGTAGAAGCCTGAATATTCAAAATAAGTTCTAGTGTGCCTTTAAACTGTCTTGAATGTATTTGTTCTTAAAGCATGTGAAAATGACTGCAACTTCTAATTGTATGCACTGATGCTCCTGTTTTAGTTAGACTCTGAGAGTAATCCTAAGTATGTGATATACTTGCTCTTCCAAGTACTACTAATTTAGTTTAATGTATCTGTGTGTATCTCTGGCACAGAACATTAACTTTTGTAGTTTTGAAGTACTGGGCTTGCAGGTAGCAAGAAGTTTTACCTGAAGGTAGTTACTTAAAAGAAAGGGGAGAGAATTCAAGTCTGAAGATAAAAGGCTGGTTGTAGTTGTAGTGATGTAGTACCTACCAGCTAAAATGTGTTTTTGTGGAAATGCTGACTCTGCAGTCTGGTCTGTAGTGCACCCACCTTACCTTAGTTATAGGTGTACTTGAAACTCATAGATGCAGAAGAGCTGAAATAAAACATCTGTTGGTAAAGATTTCTGCTTTCTTTGCTTGCAGGTCTTGGAAATGCTGCAGAGGTTTAAGGACTCCAATATTAAACGGGAACGAGAAGTGTTTAACTGCATGCTGAGGAACTTGTTTGAGGAATACCGTTTCTTTCCCCAGTACCCAGACAAAGAGCTGCACATTACGGCCTGCCTGTTTGGTGGGATAATAGAGAAAGGACTGGTTACTTACATGGCTTTGGGCCTGGCCCTTCGCTACGTTCTTGAAGCCTTACGAAAGCCTTTTGCGTCCAAAATGTACTATTTTGGTATTGCTGCACTAGATAGATTTAAAAATAGGTGAGTGTGGATTTTGGTAATAAACAGTGCATGTAATATCTCGTTAACCTTGAACTAATTATAATTCTGCAATAAATAATGACTTGTGTGAGAAATATACATATGTCAGTGTTAGGATTACTTTAAGACATGCTGAACTGAAACAGAATGTGTTGATGTGCTAGCAAAAGGGTGACTTCTGAAATCAACATGTGAAGTGCAGCACCTGCGTAAATGTGGGACAGACTGAGATGCTGAGAATACTTGGTGGCCTTTGTGTGTAAAAAATAATTCGGGGAAGTGTTGGCTGCAGTTGTCAACTTATATTGAATGTAATTATTCTTAACAGGTGCACTCTATTAGAATGCCATTTGCACTACTCAGTAATAAAAGCCTGGCCAGGAACCTAAGCTCTAGGAGTTTGGTTTGAATTTGAATCTCCAGTGTTGCACCTGAATCATCTGTTGCTCAGAATATTCTGCTTTAAAGTTGTGTAAAATTATGAAGAATATTACTGTAGTGTCATCAATGTTAGAGGCGCTCTGATTTGCTGTGTAAGATGGTGAGCCCTTCTGTGAATCACTTCTCCAACAATCTTATTGTTAATGCTGAATAGAAATGAGATTGTCTTCAGTCAGAAGTGTAGAGATTTACAATAAGCTGGGTTGCTGTGAATTAACCTTCTGTTTTGCTCTTGAATGAATTCATTTAGAGTGGCTTTCACTACAGCAACTGCTTTATAGAAAATGTTTTGTTCACAGCACAGCTGCTGTGAGCAGGACAGAAGTAATTTTGATGTAGCATGTGGATGAGTTACCAGTGTTACATTTGTATTGCTCTGTAATACTGTTTTTGATCTGGGCTTATGCTTCTGACTAACGTGTTTTTGGTTTGGTTTTTCTGACAGATTGAAGGACTATCCCCAGTATTGTCAGCACTTGGCTTCTATTAGTCACTTTATACAGTTCCCTCATCACTTGCAGGAGGTGAGTGTGCTCATTAGCTTTCTGTGGTTTTTAAAGTCTTTTGAGCAGCTTGCTGTTTTCTGTTGGGAAAATGGTCTGGGCTGTCTCACGTTTAGCCATTTGATTTCCTGGATGTGTACTTTCTTATGTTTTACAAAGCTTGTGGATGTAGGTGGTTGGTAATCTGTTCCTGTACACCTGTTTGGTTTGCTCACAGTGAAATAGCTACCTGCATGATCAACCAGGGCACATGGCCATGCACGTGGGTTTTTAAGTGCCTCAAAGGAATCACACTTCAGTCTTTTAAGGATTTGGGCTTTCCAAAACTATGCAGCTGTGTTTGTAGAGTAGCATACTCAGACTTAGTAACATAGTCCAGAAAAAGACAAGAAAAACTTCTTTCCTGAAGGTAGAAATACCCTGCAGTTAAGCAGTGTTGATCATAAGGTGTCTGTCTCAAAAGCTGTTAAGAGAGATAAGAAAAAGTTAAGCCCTGTGGCAGAGCTTGAGAGCATAATCTGAATAAGGAGAAATGTTCAGCTCTAGCACTGGGAATTCATCTACCCAGAGCTGTGAAGTCCAATTACAGCCTTTAATTTCACTGACAGGTTTCAGTCTTTGTTCCTTAAATGACTGTGTATCATCTGGTGTTACAAATATCTAGGTGAAGTGTATTAAGATGAGAAGCTTGTTTTCTATTGTCACATTACCTTAGAGGTTTTAAAAAGTGTAAAACTGTTTTTTGCTTATTTGTTGTGAACTTCAGACTTCACTATTTTTATTTAGCTATAGGAGCCCTTGAGGGAGGAAAGACTTCATCCCTGCTTTGTAGCAAGCTTTTTAGTCCCCCTCTTTTGATTTGCTAACCCTGACCTGCAGGGATGGGAATTTCTGGCTCTGCAAAATGTCTTACAGATGTTGAATCTGATACTGAATATCTGCTTGTGAAGTTAGAGATAGAGCTGATGGTTCTTTTCTGGAAAGAAGGGAACTACATGATGATGAGGTGTATGCTTAATAAGCAGTTTGATTGTATTTTGCAGATTCCCTTAATGGCTTTAATGTTAAGAATTAAAGATTGGCAGCAAACATTTATAATGCTAGTGCTGAAAGTCATTCCCTATTTACATTGTTTTCTGTGAATGTGCTTGTTTACTCTATTCTAGTACATAGAATATGGACAACAGTCTAGAGATCCTCCAGTGAAAATGCAGGGTTCAATCACCACCCCTGGAAGCATTGCACTTGCCCAGGCTCAGGCCCAGGCCCAGGTTCCAGCAAAAGCTCCTCTTGCTGGCCAAGTCAGCACTATAGTAACCACCTCAACCACCACCACTGTTGCAAAAACCATCACCATCACTCGACCAACAGGAGTCAGCTTCAAGAAGGATGTGCCGGTAAGCATCCTGTGACCCCAGGGCCCTTGCTGGGGAAGTAAAGGAGTTAAATTGTGGATGTAGAGTGAGAACATGAGGATTGAGGCCTGTTAAATTTCTGTACTGCCAATTTTTAAGCTGTAACCCAATTGCTTCATGTTTTTCTCTAGTCCATAGGATTGATTATTTCATAGAGGTGCATTTTTTCATTATGGAGCTGTGGAATTACTGTGGTGTTATAGGAAGGCCTTTTTTTTAAATGGTGTTTATACTGTCTAATTCTAAACTTGAGTTACAATCACTGTAGCAAACTATCTCTTGCAGCATACCAGATGCTAAAGCCCTTAAATTCACACCTTCAGCTGTAGGTGCACATTTCATTGGCCTATTCTGTTGACATGCTTTGTCTCAGGTGAAGCTGAATTCTCTGAAGTGGAATTCTCTCCCAGTTTAGTGTTGAGGTGCTTTTGGAGACTTACTGCTGTACCAAGGACTGCTCACTACTGCACTGTTGTTTCTCCAGGCTGTGTACTTTATGTCCACATGGACATATGCATATGTGAGGGGTTGGTTTCTGTACAGTGGCATTCTTTTGCTCAGTATTAACCACTGTTTATAGTGTAAAATTGCTTCCCTTGAGCACTGGTAAAAGTGCATTAGGGGCAGTAGTTGTGCTCTCATAAAGCTCAGTTCTTTTTGGCTTGACAAAATGAAGCAAAACTTTACTTGCTATTGCCCTTAGGTATATTATCTGTTCTTAACTTCTTGGTCTCCCTACAGCCTTCCATTAATACTACCAACATTGATACGCTGTTAGTTGCAACAGATCAAACTGAGAGAATTGTGGAACCTCCAGAGAATGTCCAGGAAAAAATTGCTTTCATCTTCAATAATCTGTCCCAGTCAAACATGACACAGAAGGCAAGTACAAAAGAAAACCAGTAAAGTGTTTTTTAACTATTTCTAAAATTGCATTCTAAATTGGTAAATAATGGTGTATCTACAAACAATGTTAACTTGTAAAATAAAAAATGGGGAGGAAAAAAAATACCCTAAGGAAATGGCAGTTTCCATCACTTGTTGCTTTTGAACCTTCAGAGAGATACTTTTTCATGGAGTAGAGAGAAATGAAAGATAGCTGTTCTTAATCTTGCTTTTTCCTACAAATTGCTTTATTTCTCTGTAGCCAAATCCCTTGTGCTCAAGTGCTGTAAGTCTTCAGGAAAGCACTTGTAGTAGATACATGGAATAATTGTACTTTGTGATGTTTTTGTCACCTGTAGGGATTGTAAAATACTATTTCAAATGCGTTGATATTCTTTCAGAGGCTTCTGCAGCCTTTCACATAAATGGGCTGGGTACCATTTGGTGCTGCATGGTTCTGCTGCTAGGCTCTTGCATTTCTATCTGAAGTTCATGTTAGTTTTTCTGAGCTAGTAGAAATCTGCAATACTGCTGCCACCTGTGATTTCTGTCTTGTGGATAGACTGCATTAGCACAAGGTGCTGACAATCCTAGGTGTTCTGAAATTCTGTTAGAAAGCAGAGAAGTGAAGGAGTGGTAAAATACTGTGCCTTGCTCACTTTCTGATTAAATCCTTACTGGCTGACCAGATCTTTAGATAGAGAAATCCACTGATTTCAGAGCCATTTAAAAATAAAGCCCCCAACTATAGTGCTAAAAGCAGTTGAGTTTGTGGTTGTCTCATTCTTTTTTGTGGTGTGCTTTTTCTCTGCTATGGAGACAGGTTGAAGAACTGAAGGAAACAGTGAAAGAAGAGTTCATGCCTTGGGTATCACAGTATCTCGTGATGAAGAGAGTCAGTATTGAGCCAAATTTTCACAGCTTATATTCAAACTTCCTTGACACTCTTAAGAATCCAGAATTTAATAAAATGGTTCTGAATGAAACTTACAGAAATATCAAGGTGAGTAGCACAAGTTCTCATACTTGGGTAGATTTCAACATTTAGAGGTATGCTGTTCTCAGGCCATTGATTCCTATGCTGCTGATCTTCAGAAATGGAGTATCTTGGAAAAGTCTACTTTAGCTTACGCTAACAGCTTACTGTATGAATACTGGGATTCTTCTATTTTCAGTCAGAAATAATTAAAAAGGTATATATGCTTTTTTTTTTTTTAAGATGGATTCTAAATCTGTGTGAGGCCTGCAAACTACAGCAGGAAGAATTTCTATGTGGTCTAGTTAATTTGTGTGGGGGAGTATCAGGATGAGAACCCCACTCTGCTGCTTTAGTCAAAGAATAAAGAGGATAGGGAGCGAGAGAAAACAGATGTGTAACAACTAAAAATCACTAGAGGACTAAATTAACATGAATGTGAAGAGGTCAAGAAAAAATAACCCTGATGAGATGAGTGAGTGAGTAAAGTTGGTCAAGAAAGCACTATTTTTAAACCTGTTGGTGGATTTTCCTGGCCACCATGGGTTACGCTGTAGTGCAAAAGAATCTCCTGGCTTTTTAGAGTATAGTTGGCCTTCTGTTTGGCTGATGCTGCTCTGAAGCTAAGGGACAGAGCTAATAGTAGAATGTTGGAGCATGCTTTAGGTCTTGAAGTAAGAATTAAATCATTTCTCAGGAAATGCCTTCAGGCCTGCAAGGAAGTGTTAAGAAGCACTGCCTTCCCAAGTTATGCTTTGCTGGGTAGTCATGGCAGCCTTATCAGTAGCTGGAAAGCTCTGGGAAGGCATAATCCTTCCTGATCCTCTTCAAGTGAAGGAATGTTAAAATCATTACAAGGCAGATTAGTAGGGTGCTACCTTGAGGTAAAGGCTGCTCTTGACTATCTCTGTAATGGGACTGGAGCTCAGAACTTAGTGTTCTAAAGCTTTGCTTTGGGACAGAGCAGCTGTTTGATTTGGCGTTGTCCGATTATCTTCCAGTTGTTGCTTGACTTGCTTTTTTCATTAGGTGCTACTGACATCAGATAAAGCTGCAGCCAACTTCTCCGACCGTTCCTTGTTAAAGAACCTTGGTCACTGGCTGGGAATGATTACACTGGCTAAAAATAAGCCCATCTTGCACACGGTAAGATTCTGTTTTCACAGACTTGCTTGATGCAAACTACTGTGTTGTTATTTAGCAGCATGGGCTGTTTTGGAAATGCTGTCACCAAAATGAAGGAGGTAATCTTACATCAAAATGTCTTATCTGTGAATCTCTGTTCAAATGAAAGACCAATCCTTAGCAGCCTGTGAAATTTAAGGACTGTCTTGACTCAATTTTGCCATTATATCCTATAAGAAAATAATATGTAAATGGAATTTCTGCAGTGTTTTTGGTGTTTCTCTCTGCCCTCCTACCCTTTTTAATTGCTGATGGTGTTTTTCAGGATTTGGATGTGAAGTCACTACTACTGGAAGCATATGTTAAGGGACAGCAGGAATTGCTTTATGTAGTACCATTTGTTGCCAAAGTCTTAGAATCCAGTGTCAGGAGTGTGGTAAGTGACTTTATGCTGGGGGTTATTGCTCAAGTGGCAACATAAGCATTGCAGAAATTCAGTGCTTCTTGTTATCAGGTTAATTTCATGTGCAGTGGGGTGTTAAGGGATATCGGGGCTGAAAGTGAGTTCCATTTTTGAGGGGAAGTATGTGTCTTGTCTGGTTTTTTAGTTGTTCTGTTTTTTATTTGTTGGTTTTTTTAGCCTAAACAGATTATGTTGGCTGAACTGTACTGTAACCAGACTGTATAACCAGACACAGACCTCTGTTGAGAAACAAAAGGATGTCAATGTGAAGGGGTTCTAGGATCTATTTCTTATTTGGGTGGATTTATTTCCTTCCACCCTCAACGTGCCTCTTTTGTCTCTGAGCTCTTCTTAATTCTGCTTGGCTGAACAGCTGATCTCTCAGAAGGACCCAGTCATTGTGTTTCCAGTTCAGTGTTCAGCTTGCTTGTTCATCTGGTTCCTCTCAATGCTGAAAGCAGTTCTGCCTGCGACTGCAAACTTCAGTTTTCCCTGTCTGTATGTGCACATAATGTTTCAGTGTCAAAACGTAGCAGTCTGAAGTTAACTAAACCATTCCAGAACAGTGTGTAATGCTGCTCTCCATTTTCTCTTGTAGGTCTTCAGGCCTCCAAACCCATGGACAATGGCCATCATGAATGTTTTAGCTGAGCTGCATCAAGAACATGATCTAAAAGTAAATTTTCTGCTTTGCTGTACCTACTGAGTTTGAGGTTTTCTTGATATACCAGTCAGAAAGATGTTGTGAAGGACCAAACTTCATTTCTCACTTCATTGTGTGAGGAACTGGGCATTGCTAACTTAGTAAGAGTGTGGATGAATCTTGTTTTCTGTGAGGTTAATGTGCAAGTTGTTTGTCTAACCATCACTTGCTTATGCATGTCTTTAAAAAAAAAACAAAAACCATGAGCTGGAACAGGAAGCTTGGGATTTGAGCAGCCAGTAAATGATTGGGTTTTTTTCCTTGTGACATAACCTAAACTAAAATTGTTGTGCAGTTGAATCTGAAGTTTGAGATTGAAGTGCTCTGCAAGAATCTTGCACTGGACATCAATGAGCTGAAACCTGGAAGTCTCCTGAAAGATAAGGATCGTCTGAAAAATCTGGATGAGCAGCTGTCTGCTCCAAAGAAAGATGTGAAGCAGCCAGAAGAGCTACCACCCATCACAACCACCAGTAAGCACGCCTCAGATCGAACTCCAAAACAATGCTGTATGAAGTTTATTAAGACAGGTTGTGCTATTGCAGGGAAGAGTGTGAAGCCATCTGCACCACTGAGCATTACTGAAAGCTTAGAATCACTAGAATAGTTTTGTAATAAAAGGATGCTAACAGAATTAGGAGATGGGGGAGGGATAAGAGCTATCCTGAGGACTAATTCTGCTTGTGCTGTAGCTGCTCTTTAGAAGAGTGAAGCTGGGAGATAGATAAGTGAGATTGTAGCAGGGTTCAAACCCTGCTGTAACAAACAACTGCCAAAATGCACTGAAGTTAACATGGTACTAGACACTGCTAGGTACCTGTAGGAACTTCCTGATCAAAACTTCATTACTTACTGATTTCAATTAGGTACATGCTTTCATTATAATCACTTGTTTTTCCCTCATGGTTCAAAATAAACATCTTTATATTCTTACAGCTGCTTCTACAACTCCAGCTACCAGCACCACTTGTACAGCCACGGTTCCTCCTCAGCCCCAGTACAGTTATCATGACATCAATGTCTATTCATTAGGAGGGTTGGCTCCACATATTACCTTAAATCCAACGGTAAGTGCTGATTTGGTTTGTGAAGTGTTCCTAGCACTGACATTGCCACAGATCTTAGCTTAGTGAGTTTGGCATTTTAGAATTTGAAGCTGTTTCTTGGAGAATCACTTCTCAAAAGTAACCGGGAGGGTGAGTGCTAACAAATAGCTAGAGGGAGAATTTGGGGAGTTAGTAGTGATTATATTAGCTAACAGGCTCTCAAATGGTCTTGCTCTGTAGCATGTGCATTAATATATACATTAATTCAGGCAGTAGGTGTCAGCTGGGACAGGTGCCAGGGCTTCCTTCCTCCTTCTGACCAGTCACTGACTTAGCTCTTAATTCAGTCTTTGCTCTGTGATCAGCTGTAGCTTTGGAAGAAAACCTGTCCCGTGTTTCAGAATGATCAAACAGACGCTGGAATAGCTGCATAGAAACACTGTGAGGGCATACTTTAAAAATGTTTGGAAAATGTGAATGCCTAGAGTAGATTGAGCCAATAGTAAGCCAGAATACTAACATAACTTTCCTAATGCTCCTCCAGATCCCACTGTTTCAGGCCCACCCCCAGCTGAAGCAGTGCGTGCGGCAGGCTATAGAGCGAGCGGTGCAGGAGCTCGTCCATCCCGTGGTCGATCGGTCCATTAAGATTGCCATGACTACTTGTGAGCAGATAGTCAGAAAGGACTTTGCACTGGATTCTGAGGAGTCACGAATGCGTGTGGCTGCACACCATATGATGAGGAACCTGACTGCTGGGATGGCCATGATCACCTGCAGGGAACCTTTGCTCATGAGCATAGCTACCAACTTGAAGAACAGTTTTGCTACTGCGCTGAGGGTAAGAGTTGCATCATCAGAAACTTCCTTCCAACTTCACAGATATCCAGCATTAGCAACTCTGTTCTCTACACAGAGAGAGTTCTCTATTAATACTGCACAGGCTACACAGCTTATCTGGCGTGGAGATGAACTGTGCTGGAATAACAGTTCACATCGCATAGTCTTAAGCCTGTAAGGTGGATGTGGCTACATTGCACTCAAGCTTCCTGAGCTGTTTGTCCCTGTGTGCTATCAAGTTTGATCACATCACGGAAGCTTTGGAGTGCTTATCTTTCTGTGGCTTTTCAGGTAGATAAGCAAGGGAGGACAGGATTGAATTGGTTCTGGGATTTTCTGGTGATAGATTATCATGGTATGCATGTAAGCTTTGGGCGGATTTCTTTCAGTCCTGCTGTTAGCAGATAAGTAGTTAAGACTTCTGAACAGCTTTTCCACTCGCTGGCTTCTTCAGAGGATATTTTAAAATATTTTTTCTAACAAGCAAAGTCTGAGCTGAAGTCCTAGTTTTGCTCTCTTGGTTAAATGTAATACAGTTCAGGAACTGCTAGCCAGAACAGTAGCTGTACCCCAAAGACTTGCTCTGCATGCCATTGGTGTCGCAACAGGCACAGATCTTGGAAAGACTAAGACATTTTATTACCTTGAAGAGTAGCAAAGTTGAAGGGCTACCTACCTCTTAAGGGTGTGTTGCTATTGCCCATCTGGTAGGGAGTGGCACTGTGAAGGCCCTTTTGCAATGCAGTTGCTCTCTGCTCGAGGGGGCAGACTGTAAAGGTCTGAAGGGAGTAAAAAGTGTTAGTAAGGCTCCCAAGCCCATGGACTTGTGATGTAACTTACATGCCTCAAGCCATGTTGACCCTCTGTTCAGAGCTTCAAGTAACCTGATTGCCGAGATCAGAAGCTGGTTGCTTTCTCTGCAGTAGCAAGTCTGGGCTTACAGATGGTGTAGCAGAAACGTACGAGTCCTGTACCATCAATCTTAAATACAAGTTAAGGATGGGAGTTAACTGCTTTGTTAACATGGGAACTTACCCTGTGAGTGCTGTTAGCACCTTTTGCTTATTATTCCTTAGAGCTTGGGTGTCAAGGTAGTAACCATAAAAAAGCAAAGAAACAAAAACCCTAAACCTCTTGAGAGAGAGAGACTGTGCTGTTGCTGTGACTCATTGGACATGATTGCAGTTTAGACAGGGAAGCAACGAAGGAATGCTTGTTATCTCTTGGGTGGCATGGGATGGCAGATGTGAGGCAGGGTGAATGTAAGCCAGTGGTGTTACAGCTGTTAGTATTTGCCGGGTTCCTACGTGTGTAGGAAAAAGTAATTCATGCTTTATGGAAGACTTAGTGCTAAAGTATTCTGTATTTGCAAAATGTCATGAATTTATTGATATAGGCTCAATTGTAATCCAGGGAAGCTTTTTGATAGCATAATTGCACAGAATTTTTTGCTGCAGGAGAAGATGCTGCACAAGATGTTTCAAAAATTTGGTTAACTAATGAAGTGGGTTAAGAAGGCAAGAGTTTTTGTCTGAAAGAAGCAGTATAATTTTCAGAGAACATTGAAGAAGCGAGGAGATTGGACTGTTTGCATTTGTGTATTCCAGTGGAATAGGCTGCTTTACACCCTGGCACATAAGTCCCTCTGTTTGATTTTTCTCTTAAAGCAGACTCTCAAGGGAAGGGGGGAAAAAATGCATGAGAAAGGGAGCCCACTGCAGAAATACTTAGCACCTCAGCTTTGCATTGAGTGAGGCACTCATTTCTGATTGCAGCCTAGGTGTTGGAAAAACCCTCGAGCCATAACAGATGGGTTTCTTTTCCTTCATTAGCATCTGTTGTGAGTTCACTTGTGCTCTAGAGATAAGCTGGGGGGGAAGGAGGAAACCTCCTGCTGTTCTGTTCCTAGCTGAAAGTCTTTACTGTGGTCTTGCTTATGTTTTATTCAAAGCTATGCAAAAAGTAAATTTATTACTGTGTATTCCGTGCAAAGACAGCACATTCCTAAGAAGGCTCCTTTATTATTTCTGGTGTTGAGTACAGCAGTGCACATGTTAAGAGTGGCTATATTGAAGGAAAATGCCTTCACTGATTGTCCTGGTTTTAAATAGGCAGCCTCCCCACAACAGAGGGACATGATGGAGCAAGCAGCTGCCCAACTGGCACAGGATAACTGTGAGCTGGCATGCTGCTTTATCCAGAAGACAGCTGTGGAAAAAGCAGGCCCTGAAATGGACAAGAGGCTGGCGACTGTAAGTATGGGACTGCTGCCTTCTCAAAGGTTTGTATTCTCGTATACATCCAGACTCAGCATCTAAAATGCAGTGCATTTGGCTCTCTTCACCAGGAATTTGAGCTCAGAAAACATGCTAGACAAGAGGGTCGTCGGTACTGTGATCCTGTTGTGTTAACTTACCAAGCTGAACGGATGCCAGAACAGATCAGGTTAAAGGTGAGGATACGAAGTGAGCTATTTTCTGATACTGTGCTTCCTCTTCTGATAATGAAGAGAGAACCACTAAGCAGTTCTGCATGTTGTTAGTCATGTCTAACATTGAAGCTGTTATTAGCTTGATTGGCAATGGAAGCACACTAATACATTGTTCAGAATGTACTCATACCATTTTCTTCAATTGCTTGAGGAAGTTCTTTCTCTTTTTCTCCTCTGCTCTTCCTTTTGCTAAAAGAAAAGGCTGTTGTGTTGTTTCCCATTCATCCCTTTAAAAGGCATTCTCTTGTGCCTCTGAGAAGCACAGGGCCAATGTTCAATTCTTTGTATTTCTGGGAGTAAGTTGCTGTGATCCAGCAAAATTCTTGTGTTAGGAGGTCTGGCAGGAGGGTATTGCCTCAGCACAGAGCAGCAGAATCTTACTTCTCAATATTAGGTTACTATTTATACAAGTGAGTGAGCAGCTACCTGTGTACAGACTGCCCTCATTCCTTCCTGCCGTGGTGCTTAGTGAAGATGTTAAATGTGTTTTCTTCTATATTGCAAAGGTTGGAGGTGTGGACCCAAAACAGCTGGCTGTTTATGAAGAGTTTGCACGTAACGTCCCTGGCTTCTTGCCTACCAATGACTTAACTCAGCCTACAGGATTCTTGGCTCAACCTATGAAGGTAGAGATTTCTAATTGTCTTAAGTAGCCCTTTTGAGTGTTGCAGTGCTTGTGTGTCTTTTGATGGAAAGCTAGTAAGAATCAGACATTTGTATTGCTTGGGAATACTGATTGAAAGGTTTGTTCATCTTAAATTGTCTTAAAGTCCAACTGATGGCAACATAAAGCTATTCTTAAAAGCAGTGTGAGGCTTTTGAAGAATAGATTGGAACCAGATGTACAAGTTAGGATTACTACATGTAGTTTTAATAGCAATGAAAAGGTTACTTTTGGGGAAGGTTGTGTATAGCAAGCACTCATTTTGAGATAATTAACAGGTTCTTGAGTGCATTCTTGATCTTAAGGACTACTAAAATTGTTTGCTTGTTATTTCTAAAGCATAATGTGATCATGTTTGTGTGTTTGAAATGCATTTAAATTAATGAAAGTACTGTAGAGGACTATGTTCTGGGTGCTATGAGTTCTGAAGCAGAAGAACCAATCAATATGAATTTCACAGATGTGGTCCTTGTGAAAAATGACTAATTCCCACTTTCTCTTAAGCAGCAAGCTTGGGCCACCGATGATGTAGCACAAATCTATGACAAATGCATGACAGAACTGGAGCAGCACCTACAGTCCATTCCCCATACTCTGGCCATGAATCCTCAAGCTCAAGCATTACGCAGCCTCCTGGAGGCTGTGGTGGTTGCTCGGAACTCCCGTGATGCCATCGCTGCGCTCGGACTGCTGCAGAAGGTGTTAACAATTCTGCCCCAACTGGCCTCAAGTTTATTGCTTGTTAAGCTTGTCAGTTGTCTTGTGGTGACTTCATGTCTTCATGCATCCTGTGGAGCTTGCTCAGTGAATGATGCTGAAGAAATGCTGCCCTTGGAGATTAGTAAATAACGCTGGAAAAGGGCTCTGTTTGCTTGGTGTGGTGCATGCTGTGGCTGGGTTGCTGCAGGAAGAAGTGGGTAGAGAAGTAGAAAGCTGGGAGTGGTTGCTGATTTGAAGATGGTTTGGAGGCTAGTAAGACGTTTGAACTGCCCTTATAAGTGAGTAGCACTGGGCTTTTTGCTGGATTTACAGCAGAACAGATTTGCTTTGTTTTTAGTGGTAATTGATGAATATGTTCTCATCTGCCCATGTGTTCCCCTCTCCTGCTGGACAGGGGAGATAGGAGGCAAAATGACTTGTGCAGTGAGATGACGACGACTTAACAGGGGAAGGAAAAACTGTGTGCATAAACATAGCAAAAATGAAAAACTAAAACTAAATAGAACTGCATCCCATCAGCAGGCAGATGGTGAGCTGCTTCCTGGAAATCAGCCTCAGTGAGCATAACAGCTGCTTGGGAAGACAAACATCTCAGTGACTGCCTTCCCCTAATCATCCTTTCCCTAAGCTTTTAGTGCAGAGCATGATGTCACACAGCATGGAATATTCCTGTGATCACTTTGTGCCAGCTGTGCTGGCCCTGCACCCTCCCAGTCTGTTGTGTACTACCAGCCTTCTCACTGTGGGGGAACAGAATGGGACAGAGAAAACCTTAACACATTGTACACACTGTTCAGCAGCTGCCCAGATATTGTTGTCAACACTGTTTCAGCAGCAAATCTTAAATTTAGCACCATATGGGCTGCTCTGAAGAGAATTAACCCCATTGCAGCCAGACCTAGTGAGCTGTACCAGGTGGGGAGTGTTGTGGTAAGCTCTGTGACATGAACTAGCATCAGTGCCTGTGTAGTAACTTCCATTTCATACAGATTACTACAGACTGATATCAGAGTGCAGCAGCTCCTTGTCTAAAGAATCTGGAAGGTGTTCTCTGTCAGGCTATCTTCCTTCACATGGTTTCCCATGAGGCATGCACAGAATTGCTTTTTAGGAGGCTTTAACTTGTGCAGAAGCTGCAGCAGAAACTGACGATGACTAGACTGGTTATTTGCATGACTGCTGAGTGGTAGCTGCAGCTGACGTGGTTTATGTAAGATTTGGAAGAGGGTTTGTTTTTTTCCTCTGCTAACAGGTTGCATCTATTCTAGGCTGTAGAGGGCTTACTGGATGCCACCAGTGGGGCAGATGCTGACCTCCTGCTTCGCTACCGTGAGTGTCACCTGCTGGTGCTGAAGGCTCTGCAGGACGGCCGTGCGTACGGATCTCCGTGGTGTAACAAGCAGATTACTAGGTCAGTTGTGACACAGCAGGGGTATGATGTAGCCTTTCCCATCTCTTGGGAGTTACTGTGTTATTCTGAATCGCTTGCTTGTTAATACTTTCATTTCCCTCAATTTGGGCACAAAAAAATAATCTTTTTAATGTTAAAAGTAACTAAAGTTTCTGCTAATACAGATTCATCCTAGAATGTGATAGGAATCTGTCATGGATTTAAGCATTGGAGATGCTCTGCTTTTTCCCATTTTGTAGAGACTCTACATACTGTCACAAATGATGTGACATAGTATATGCTTGCAGCAGGAGCACTTGTGCTTCAGCTAGGCAGCTGTGCCACTTTGTGCTCAGAAGAGGAGCTTCTTGTGCTGAATAAAGTGAAGCTCTTGCTGGGTTGTTGTGGCCAGTAGTGCAGGGCAACAAATGCTTGACCCAAAGCAATACCTCCCAGAATGCTCCAGAAGAGACTTCTGAAGCAAGTAATGAGTTGCAGTGGGTTGCAGAGACTTGCACGTATTTGTTAGACTTGATCTGCTTCACTTCAACTGTGTGGTTTAAGTTCACTTGTGAAAAGAAATGTCATTCTTTTAGGTGCCTGATTGAATGTAGAGATGAGTACAAGTACAATGTGGAAGCTGTGGAGCTGCTAATCCGCAATCACCTGGTTAACATGCAGCAGTATGATCTTCACCTGGCACAGGTAAAGAGAACCTGCTTTTTTTGGAAGGGAGAAGTTTCAGTCAGCCATGAGCTGAATGGTTGAACTTCATGATCCTAATGCCTTTTTAATTTTGGCAGTCAATGGAGAACGGCTTGAACTATATGGCTGTGGCATTTGCCATGCAGTTGGTAAAGATCCTCCTTGTGGATGAGAGAAGTGTTGCCCACGTAACAGAGGCAGATCTGTTCCACACCATTGAGACGCTCATGAGGATTAATGCTCATTCCAGAGGGAATGCCCCAGAAGGGTGAGCCTGAAATACCATGCAATATATTATTTCTGTTGTGCCCATTCATGGTTTGAAATGTTTACATAGAGTTGGTGTCTCGATATCAGTAAATCATAGAGCTTTAAACTTCCTCTATGGCTGCAATCCCATGCTGGTTTAAAATGTTTTGTTATTTTTATGTAATTGCTCTGATTTCCTCAAAAGAGGCAGCTGCAGCATGCATGACTTCAAATTGAATATTTGTGCAGCAAAATTGCTGTGTGCTGTGCTCCTAAGAACCACGGTACTGTGAGATACCCCCTCGAATTCCTACTTTCTCAGTTCTAGGCAGTGTTGTCACCCTTGAATTTTTAACTCTTATGTATTAATGTGTTAATCACAAGATATTAATCAGATTATACTAACTCCAGTGCTTCAGCCAGGCTCTTTAGCATTGGCATATCAGAATCTCAGCCCTTTAGGGCTTTCCAAGTCCCCAGAAGTGAAGCTGTTTGTAGTGCATGCAGTGTTTCCCTGCAATACATTGTTTCATGGATTGGTGTAACCTCAGAGCTCACATGATGTCAGTGTTCTTTGCTTTTTGCCTTTGCTCGTAAATGCACCTGCTTTCCAGACTTACTGCTGCTAATGAAGAAGATAAAAAGGTTGTGTGTGTGTGGAATTTGCTTTCTTTTTACTATATTTGGTGGAGCTTCCATTTTGCATGCCTTCTTGGGACTGGGAGAAAGAATTCTCACCCAGCTCTTGCTCTGATCTGTCACATTAGGTTACCCCAGTTGATGGAAGTGGTCCGATCAAACTACGAAGCAATGATTGACCGTGCTCACGGGGGTCCCAATTTCATGATGCATTCTGGAATTTCCCAAGCCTCTGAATATGATGATCCACCAGGTCTGAGGGAGAAGGCAGAATACCTGCTGAGGGAGTGGGTGAACCTCTACCATTCGGCTGCAGCGGGCCGCGACAGTACCAAAGCGTTCTCTGCTTTTGTTGGACAGGTAGAGCTTTTGGAAAGAAAGGTGCTTTTTATTCAACATAAGTAGGGTGTGATGCCCTCCATTTTAAAGCAGTTATAACCAATGTTAGACATCTTCTTTGAAACTTGCAGGGGTATGTTGCAGTTGACTGTCAAAATTCTGCCTTCCTTTTGACGTTTTGTAGAAAGCTCTGCCCTTTGGCTGATGGTGTTCTTCAGATATTCTAGTGCTAAGCTGTCCATTCAGGCCCAGGGTTTTGATACAAGTCCAGTGAGATAAGAAACTCAAGTGAGGTAGCTGTTAGCAGTAGTTCTTGCAGACTCTCTAATGAAACTTGACTAATGTTGCTCCTTGTAAGTAGCAGTAAAACCTCTTGACAGCTTACAGGGTGAATTACCTGTAGAGATGCAGCTGAATTGTTTCAGATCACGTAAACAAGGACATCTTTTCTAACTGGAATCATTAGAGAATAGAAACTCGAAATTTCATTAGCTAAAGTGGAATCTAAATCTAAACAGCCAACCCCTCCAGCAGTTTGCTCTGGGGCATCCTGACAGATGGGATGAGCTGTGCATCTGCCATTCAGATGTGACTAAGAGGAGATGCACTCAGTAAGCCAAAATGTAGGGCTACAACTCCCTGTGCACCTGCAGTCATTATCCTAGTTTTAGGATATTCCTTAAGTATTCCTAGTCGCTGCACAAGTGCAGCTGCAAGGAAGCCCCTGATTTGTTCTGTTGGGTATTATTTTTTCATTCCTGTAATATTAGCACTAAATTTTAGTTTTTGCTGCCAGTTTTAGCAGTTCAAGCTTGGAAATATGCATAAAGACCTTGACTGCTGCAGTGTTTTGTGTTTTTTATTTGCCTTACGTGGCTTGTAGCCCCCTTTGTTACTCTGGTTTCACACTGCAGAACACCTTCTCTAAATGTTTTGTATTAAACTGGCTTCTTTAAAGAGACTTTACCTCTTAGTCCCATCTCCTGTGACCCCATTTTATACCATAACAGTATACTTATACACTGTACTATAATTCAGTGTACTTCTAATACTCAGTGCACTTCTGGCATTCTTCACTGTTTGACCACACTTATTTGCTTACCTCTTAAGTGTTTGATCAGGTATGAAATAGCAATCTAAATACATGGAACTGGAGTATTTGTACCTAATTTTTTTTCCTTTCAGGCATCAGATGTGGTTTTAAAAGAAGTATTTTGTAATAAATGCATTAAACAAAGTTTTGATTTAAATTACCTTAATCTGGTTACTTGGAGAGATGAGGCTTCCTTTGCATTGGGTGTTGGGGTAAGAAGTCTGTGAAGGCAAATATGAATTCTCTTTTATCAAAAAAAAAACTTCTCCAGAAATATTAGAAGTTTTAAGTTTGTGGTTATGCTACTTCTATAGTTTCATTTTTGTGCAGTAGGAGCTCAGATGTAAGATGCTTTTCTGAAAACCTGTAGAGGTTCTCTTAAACTTTTAAGTTTGGCTTTAATACTGTAGGGAACAAAGAGGTCTCTTGATGTGTAAATTATTTAATAGCAGTTCCCTCAGATGGAGGGAAAAACCAAAACCCACACCTAACCACTTTCTGCATGCTGTGTTCCTGTAAGGAGGGCTTGTTATGCACTTGCAGTTTGTACAGGGTATTGCCACAAAGTAGTGATGGTTCCTGAGCTGGTGGCTGAATTCTGCCCCTTCCCACAGCTTGTGCTGCCCTTTGTGGGCTCTTGAAGGCCCAGCAGACCAAACTGCTGCTGCCTTTACTGCCCTTCATGCAAGGCTGAGTGCTGGTAGCAGAACTGCTACTAAGCAGGCTTCTCAACTCTGCTGGTGGTTGAAAGGTTTTTAAGATCAAAGACTATTTGGGAGCAAAAGACCTTGCTGAATTTTGGTGCCACCATCAATTGCATTGAAAACATTCACCTTGAGGAAGAATAGTGGAGGAATAATGCTTGTTAAAACTGTTTCTAATAAGCTGTAGGATGGATTTCTTGTGTTTACAATTCTGAGGGTTTTTCCTTTCCCTGACAGATGCACCAGCAAGGGATCCTGAAAACAGATGACCTGATCACCCGCTTTTTCCGGCTTTGCACTGAAATGTGTGTTGAAATCAGCTATCGTGCTCAGGCTGAGCAACAGCACAACCCTGCTGCCAACCCCACTATGATCCGAGCCAAGTGCTACCACAACCTGGATGCCTTTGTGCGGCTCATTGCACTGCTGGTGAAACACTCTGGAGAAGCAACCAACACTGTGACAAAGATCAACCTCCTGAACAAGGTTGTGAACCATCTTTGTAGTCCTTGCCCTTAAAGTGAATAATGGTGTGTGCTTTGGCTGGCATAGATATGTTGAGCTTAACGTGGGTTACTGCTAAATTATCAGCTGGGGACTTGAAAGCACTGGTCATTGAAGCAAGAAATTGAGTGGAATATCAGGGTCCCAAGTGGCTTTCTCTCAAAGATTTCTATCTGACCTGCAGAGTTATTCTTGCTGTCATCACTGAATGATGTTGCTCTCTTTAGGTTCTTGGTATTGTGGTGGGAGTTCTTCTGCAAGACCATGAGGTTCGGCAGGGTGAGTTTCAGCAGCTTCCTTACCATCGCATTTTCATCATGTTGCTGTTGGAATTAAATGCTCCTGAGCACGTGCTGGAGACCATCAACTTCCAGACACTCACAGCATTCTGGTACGTATGTGATCCCAGTACTTGTCCTTTCCTGCTAGGATCAAGATTTTATTGTATTTTTTTTAATCTTAAAGGCTTATCTGACTGTTCTGTGTGGTGGCTTAACCACATTCAGGATAACTGGTCTTCCTTAGACTGTCCACTTGCTTGTTTTAAGGAAGGTCACTTGTAAAATGAAGCAGAAATACCTTGCTTTTTAGGGCTGTGTATGTATTTGCTCAATGTCATGGAAAGCTGTGCACTTCTAACCTGCTCTAACTTTTCTTTCAGTAACACATTTCACATCCTGAGGCCTACAAAAGCTCCAGGTTTTGTTTATGCCTGGCTGGAACTGATCTCCCATCGGATATTTATTGCAAGAATGCTGGCACATACACCACAGCAGAAGGTGTGGCTGCAGTTCATCTTTTCTGAAATAAAAAGCTCACCCAGAAGGATGCCTGGCGTGATGCTTTCACATCTCCTGAAGTGCACTAGTAGCATGGCTGTCCTGTTTTTGTCTTCTGTATTCACAGTAACCTAACTGCATGGAGGAGAGGCTTGATGTCAATAAGCTATTGAGTATAGGGTGGTTGGAATTTTAACAAACTCATCTTTGCCAAAGTCTAGAAGAGCTGTAGCCTAGACTGAACGCTGTCAGTACAGTGTGTTGAGTGTTCAGGAAAAAGCCATAACTTACAATGCACAGCCAAGCTCCTTGAAATGAGCTGTGCTGCTGTCACTGCAAGAGCTAGCAGTAGGACTAAAGTTGGGATCCAGGTTTATATGAACACCTACCCAATTATGGCTTTGAACTAAAGGTTGCTGCTCTTCATTGTACACTTACCACTTGCTGTTTCTTTTCTTGGCAGGGTTGGCCTATGTATGCCCAGTTACTGATTGATCTTTTCAAGTACTTGGCTCCTTTTCTCAGAAATGTGGAACTCACCAAACCTATGCAAATTCTTTACAAGGTAAGTTGAATAGAGAGGTGATAGGTACTTCCAAACAAAATCTTCTGGAAGTAGAATTGGAGTGGGAAAATATATTCTGGTAGGGAGATAGTGTTTGCTGTTCTGTCAGGGTTTGTTTTTCTAGTTAGATGCATACTGGGTGTGGGACAGAAACAGGCTATCTTCGTAGATTGCTTTCTTTCTGTTAATGAATAATAACCACACAACCTAGAAGGGTGGTTTTGCAAGGGCAGTTTCAGCAATTTGGAACCTCTTGTATTGATATTAAAGCTGCTGTATTTTGTTTTGCAGGGCACTCTGCGTGTGTTGCTGGTCTTGTTGCATGATTTCCCAGAATTTCTTTGTGACTACCATTATGGGTTCTGCGATGTCATCCCACCTAACTGTATTCAGCTAAGGAATTTAATCCTGAGTGCCTTCCCACGGAACATGAGGCTTCCAGACCCTTTCACCCCCAATCTAAAGGTAGGGCTTGATGCAGCTGGAAGCATAAAACTTGCCTCTGTTCTGAATTGGCTTTGCTAGCAACAGATCTTTACCTTACCTGCAGAGCAGATGCAGATTTAACCTGTAAGGATGGATTGTTGAGACTTATTACCTGTAAACTGCATCAATGAGAGCCTGCATGGAAAGCCAGAGGGCTTTTCCAAAGGGAAACTGATGTTGTGGTGTCCCTAGAACTGATCCGTGGTGTTGGAGCAAGGGCATCTTTGTCATTGCACTAATTGCTCACTGACAGATTACTGAAGTAGCCTTTGTGGCTTTGTTTGAAAGTTCAGCTAACAACTGTTAGAATTTTGTTCAGCACGTGTTGAGCTGTACAAACATTTCATGCTCTGCAGGATGCTTGAGGCCTCGAGTGTAATGGTCAGAGAGCTGGCGTGTCTGAGCACTAAATCAGAGTTATTAATGAGAAACAGACACCATCCTGTCTTAATAATGAGATAAATTAGCATTCTGAAGCCAGCCTCTTGCATAATAAGGACAGACTTTGAGAAGGGTTGATCTAATTAGATGCTTGGGTGTACACTGGTCTCCCAGTCATGGAAAGATTGTGGCTGCACGAACTTTCTCTCACTGCTTTGATACTGATCTGCTTTTGTGATCTGTTCCTTTACCAATTGCTTATGGTTTAGCTGACTGGGCTTTCTCTTAACAGGTGGACATGTTGAGTGAAATTAATATTGCTCCACGAATCCTCACCAATTTCACTGGAGTGATGCCACCTCAGTTCAAGAAAGACTTGGATTCCTATCTCAAAACCCGTTCTCCAGTCACTTTTTTGTCTGACTTGCGCAGCAACTTACAAGTGAGTGGTTTCTGAGGATGTTGGATTTAAGAATTATTGTGAGACAAATGATCTTGTTGGCTGAGTCACCTTCCTTCCTAGCAGGAATGATGTTGGTGTGTAGCAAGCATGCATTCCTGGCAGTAGAAAAGCCCCTGAAATTGCACTCCTCCAAATACTTAACTCCCAGGCTAGGGAGAAGAACTAAGTACTTCATCAAGAAGGAACTTAGGTGGAAACAGGAATGTTGGTTGTGTGTTTTGTTTTTTTTAGCAACCCTGAGCTGATCTAATCTAAAAGCAGTTGATTTTATCTACTGAGCTGACAAATACTTTAAGTGAGAAGTAAGGGTATCTAAACCTTGGCCTTTTCAGTTTGCATGCCTCTAGTGCAGTGTTGCAGACCAGAGAGAATATCATCAAGCTGGCTGTGTCAAGCTCACTGTTGTCTCATACCAGATAAAGGAGTTCTGTGGCTTCCATCACCTGATTCCAGCACTGTTTGCCCAGGCCATTGTCTGATATTCAACATTTTGAGTATCAGTTCAAGTTTATTTAGATTCTAAAAAAAGCCTGCAATCAAGTTAAACTTTGACTGCAGGTGAATTCATAGTTGGTAGTTCTTGACATCTGTGGATCTGCATGCTAATGCTCTGGAGGAAGGAGTGCACAGGGAGGGGAGGGCAATTAGCCTAAAGCCCAGTTCTGAGCTGTTAGCCAGCTCTACTCATTGAATGCATCACATGGTAGAGCTTACAGCAGGATTCAGGACTGAAGTCTCTGAGAATTGCTCCAATGTAAGCCTTCACACAACTGCTGGCTATTTCAGGCAGCCCATGGCACAGCTGGTGCATTCAGATTGCCTTTACCTGATCTTTTTTCTTCTTTCAAGTAGGGAGTACAATGGTTGTACATCTTGACTGTCAGCACTTTACTGGTACTATGTAGAATACAGAATGCCTTGGATTGGAAGGGACCTTAAAGCCCATCTAGGTCCGATTCCTGTCATGGCAGGGACATCTCTGTGGTGCCCACAGCCCCATCCAGCCTGGACCTGGGTACCTCCAGGGATGGGGCAACCATTGCATTACGAATGGATAAATGCCAAATTGCATTTGTGGACATTGTTGCCTTCTGTATAAACAAAGAGATCTGGATGCTGTTGTTGTACATGTTGTCCTTTAAATTACTGAAGGAACATAGGACGTTAATGCTTTCTATATCTTTCCTATTAGGTATCAAATGAACCTGGCAACCGCTACAACATCCAGCTGATTAATGCCCTGGTGCTCTACGTAGGCACTCAGGCTATTGCGCACATCCACAACAAAGGCAGCACGCCCTCCATGAGCACCATTACCCACTCAGCACACATGGACATCTTCCAGAATTTGGCAGTGGACCTGGACACCGAAGGTGAGCTGGTTTGTCATGCCTAACTTAAAGGAGATTGAGCTATGAGAAATGCAGATCGTTCCGTGCAGCTGTTAGTGAATTCACAGTGAGTGGTGCTACGTTAAATACAGGAGCAGTATTAAAAGCAGATGCTCAAGGGAATGAGAAATCAGTTTAATGAAGGATTATTATTACTGCCCCACCAGCTAGAGTTGGTGAGGCTTTTGCATATCTTCAGTTTCTTGTACCTGAATGGGGGTGCACTTAAACTTTAATTTTAGGCAATACTACTTGTTTCTTTTTCCCTCTTGCATTTGGAGCAGTGGTCACCATATGTACTCACAACTCTTCTTCTGCAGGTCGGTACCTCTTCTTGAATGCAATTGCCAATCAGCTGCGATACCCCAACAGTCATACCCACTACTTCAGCTGCACCATGCTTTACCTGTTTGCAGAGGCCAACACTGAGGCTATCCAGGAGCAGATCACGAGGTGAGAGGGAATGCATTTAACTTGCCTGCATTCAGCTTCTTGCTTTCATTCCTTTTTTTTTTTTTTCAGACCTTTCTGTTCTAATTGTTTTGTTCTTGGACTGCAGGGTTCTCTTGGAACGACTGATTGTAAATAGGCCTCATCCCTGGGGTCTCCTCATTACTTTCATTGAGCTGATAAAAAACCCAGCATTTAAGTTCTGGAACCATGAATTTGTTCACTGCGCTCCAGAAATTGAGAAGTGAGTATAACTTAGTAACAAAGTCACTAAAGAAATGTATTAGAAGCTGGTGCTGAGTTACACCCTGAGCTGTTGGTGTTTCACAGTAGAAGCACCATTTCCTGCCATAAGAGGAGGGAACACAACCTGAGAGCAGAATGCAAAGTGGTTACTAGAAGTCATAGCAAGCTGCTATGAGAGATGTTGATTTTTTTTTTTTCCTGTCCTCTGTGTGTGGAAGTTTGTTCCACAGCAAAACATTACATTGCAGAGGAGATTCTGGAGATCTTTTTTTTTTAAAAAAAAAAAAAGATAGTAGTGAAGCTGGAAACAGAGCTGCCATCAGTATTGTAGAATCATAGAATGGCCTGGGTTGAAAAGGAGCACAATGCTCATCCAGTTCCAACCCCCTGCTGTGTGCAGGTCACCAACCAGCAGCCCAGGCTGCCCAGAGCCACATCCAGCCTGGCCTTGAATGCCTCCAGGGATGGGACATCCACAGCCTCCTTGGGCAACCTGTTCCAGTGCCTCACCACCCTCTGGCTGAAAAACTTCCTCCTCATATCCAACCTAAACCTCCCCTGTCTCATTTAAAACCATTTCCCCTTGTCCTATCACTATCCACCCTCGTAAAAAAATAAAACACCCTCCTGTTTTATACACTCCCTTCAAATACTGGAAGGCCACAATGAGGTCCAGAGCCTTCTCTTCTCCAAGCTGAACAAGCTCAGTTCCCTCAACCTTTCTTCATAGGAGAGTACAGTGCAGTACAGAGGGCTCAGAGCAGCCTGCTACACAATGCATGTGCTGTTCAAACACTGCTCTTCTGTGTTCTTAGGGGGACTGAGCTGAGCATACTGCGTTTCTGTGATGCAGTAGCACTGCAGACAATCAGAGCCTGGCTCCTTTGCCCACACGTTTGCTAATGCACATGGAACTGGGGAGTGTTTGCTCCTGTGGTGCCATGCATTGTGATGTATTGGGTTCCAAGTGGAGAGCAGAGTTAACAACTAATGCTGCTCTGCTTCTGTGTTCAGGTTGTTCCAGTCGGTTGCACAGTGCTGCATGGGGCAGAAGCAAGCCCAGCAGGTAATGGAGGGGACTGGTGCCAGTTAGATGAGCTGCATCTTGTGTTGTAAATGTGCCAGCCTGGAGGCCCCTGTCCCATCGACTGACAGAAGAATCTGTAAGGCTCCTCCTGACCTTCCCAGCTCCCTCGATTGGGTACATGCAACCGACCTGGCGTGAAAGTCCGTGGGCACGTTCCAAAGTTTGAAACAAATTTGTGACTTTTGGCCAAAATTCAGAAGATGCTGTGAATATCATTTTGAACTAGTGTAAATACAAGGAACAGAAACGTTTGTCTGGACTTCTGGGTTTGTGCAAAGTGTGTAAAAGGCAAGTGGGTAACTGGTGCCTGTCCAGCTTGTAATAAAGGGGCAGCTGCTGATGCCAAGTGCTTGTCTGGGGCAGACCTCCTTGTCCTGACATTGCCAGACTCCCAAAGAATATTGAAAAGCCAGTTATATTATTATGTAACTTATTTTTTTCTTTATGTGGATGGGGGACCTTTAAATCACTAAGTTGTTTTACAGGAGAAAAAAAAAAAGTGGATATGTTTGGAATATGGGAATACTACAGAGTAAGGGGGGGGTGAGGGAGGGATTTAAGCTTCAGCGTTATTTTTCCCATTTCCTCCCAGTGCTGACAGAACCGTGTGGCAGTCAGAACACCTCCTTTCTGTTGGAGAAGACACACCTCAGGCCCTTTGGGAGAGGGTCAGCTGTTTTTAGTAAAGAAACCAGAGACCAGGCCTATAGCTTTTTCTTTTTTTTTTTTTTTCTTCTGACACTTGTAAATTTTGGAGAAGGGGGGACTAAATCTAGACCTTTCCCTACCCTATGACAGTATAAGTTTGTAAAAAAAAAAAAAAAAAAAAAATCAAAAAACAACAAAAACAAAAAGAAACAATTTAAAAAAAAAAAAGAAACAAAGGACCAATACAGCCCATTTTGTAAGGATTTTGAATGTTTTGTAAAGTATTGGTCCATGTGTTGTATTTTGTAGCCTTTCTAGTTCTTGGGCTTTAGTTCTCCCACTTCTTGTATGTATGCATACTGTAGTTACACATTAAAGTCATGACATGCAGCACGTGCCACTGTGCTTATTCTCTCCAGTTCCATCCTACCTGGCCAGTCACTGTCTTTCAAAAATCTTATTTCCAGCCATCCAAAATTTGCAGTTTTCCACGGTATTTTGGATGCTGCCTGGTGAGAAGAGGGAAGACTTGTTATGGATAGATGAAGCCTCGATTCTTAGTGCCAGGAGGGAGATGGAAATATTGGAAGTTGACAAGCAGAGTGTTAGAAAGGAGACTGCAGTGGAGGGACACAGAGCACAGGTAGCAGACCAGTTTTATTTCTAATGATGCTCCCTGATACAGCACTCCCTTCATCAAGTGTCTATGCAAGCTTGCTGGTTTACCTAGGTTAACCTGTAACCTGTAGGGATGAATACTGCAAGCTCCTCTAGCCTTACAACATAGGAATGATAAGAAGAGGGATTCACTGCAAGTTGGAACATTGTGGCTATGGAGCTGAAACTCCAGCTTGCTCTTCCCTCCAGTAGTGGGTTAGGATACAGAGAACTAACAGCAACCAGCTTTATCCAGACCAGATTTGGCAGGGTTTTTCTGCCATTTAACTTCAGCAAGCCAAGCTCTGCATATGAGCTTGTTGACTTGTCCTGCCAGCTCCCAGTGCTGGCTCTGCTAAAGCTCAAAGGTCTCTGTGCTTCTGTACTAATACTGCTGTACACATCTGGTTCCCTTTAGGCCTTAGGAGCTGTCAGGCTGGTATAAAAGAGGGTGAGAGGCAGATGGGACTCTGCCAAAATCCCAACCTGTGTTATGTGAAGTTAATGGGCTGGTAGGAGGGTACAGGTGACCTTGTTTCTTTGTAATGAGGGAAAGAACCCACAGCTGGCACTGTGATGGTGCCAGCTCTGGGGGGATTCCAGTGTCCTTGCCAGCAGGGACCCTGGGTATAATGCCCTCTGGTTGTAACGCCCTTTGTTTGAAAGAATAACCTTTCCATTCACTTCTGTGTGCCTAGTTTGAAATCTAACCTGCTGTAGAGAGCCAAGCCAGGATGGCAGACTGGACTCTGAACAGTCAATGCATTACTCCATTACCAGCAGTAATGTTAAAGCACTCTGGACCTCAGCAGTGCAGGTAGGGCTGCAGCTAAGCTTTGCTCATTTGCTGTCACTGCAGCTAAAATTATTGCAGAGATCTTCTTGAGGGGGGTTTTGTATCCTGCTGAAGTAGACAGCATTGGCTGGGTAAGAAACTCTATCTTTATTTAACATAGCTTGGCCTGCAAACCTCCAGCGTGTTATCTTACAAAGCTGCCAAGGGAAAAATAAGGCTATATGTGGATGTACAGTAGTGGTGCCTTAGTTAGGGCATGTATCAAAAACCCAACCTGCAGCACCTGCAGATCTGTGACTGCTCTCAGAATCTCAAGCACTTACAGAATGCCTTCTGCAGAGGTGAGAGGAATCATTGTGCTGTACTGAGCCTCCATGAAAGCCAGAAACAGATGGGCTCCTGCTTGCAGTATTGAAGTATAGGTGAGCTGTTCAGTTCTCAGCACTTCTGCTCTGCCTTTCTGTGAGGTAAGAGCTACCAGCTGGATTTCTGCCTTGCTTGCCTGGACGAGGCACAGTGATGGCCTCAAATCTCTGATGCTGAGTGAGGGAACCCACTTACAATGATGGTGTATGCCAGTCTTCACTAAGCAGCCATGACAAGACGTGGGATTTACCAAGTCCTCTAGATGAAAGGGATGGCTGTGCTCCAGCCCTCTCACTGTAAGGTCACCTAAGACTACTCTTGTGCTCTGCAAAATTGTTCTTTATGCAGAGGTAGCTAAAAAGCCAGAAGCTGTATGAGGGGCAAGTGGGCACATCTTGCCTCCCATCCTTGCTGCTGCAGAAGAGATGGCTGAAGGCTGACCTTCTGTCTGAGCACTGGGCAGCACTGAGTTCTGGGCAGCTGATACCCAGGGGCAGCGAGGCTTTTATTGTACAAGCTCTAGCAGCTGATGCAAGATCCTTTTCTGTCCGTAGCGTACATGCAAGGCTTGCTGTTCTCTTCGACTCAGTTTCTCGTAAACCTCCTTATTGAGCAAGTCCTGCTCTGCTCTCAGGTCTGACCTGTATGACTCCAGGGTCAGCAGCACGCTGTCATAAAGGAGCATCTTACAAGGGGCTTTCAGTCTGGAGAGAGCTGCGTTAGAAAGGGTTGAGTTTTCCTCTTCCTCACTGTCCTCCTCCCAGCCATCGTGTTCCTTGTACTCCTTGAACTCTTCTTCTGACATGCACAGCACCTGCAATGACCCAACCAGAGACAGCTCAGGGGAAGTGTGAGTACCTCAGGCTTTCTTCCCTAGAGCAGTGCAGTCTTTGGGTCACATGGGGCAGGTGAGTTATTCCCCAGCTGAGGAATTATGCCTCAGTGAGAGAGTAATAGCTAATGCCAAGGGATGTGGAAGAGCATCCAGACAGCAAACCTCAGCCAAAGAGCTGTTTGAAGCCAAAACTTAAGTATGGAGGGGAGGGAGGGGGAGGGTTCATCCAGGAGAGGAGGGCAGTCACACCGACCACTTCTCACACCAAGAGTTCATGTGCTTGTCTGCCTTCATTTCACTGTTCTGCTATGGTTCTAAAAGCTGCAGTATAGTCTGTGCCCTTTCCTGTGCAGCTCTTTATCCAGGTGGTCATCACTCAACACTGCTCACCTTCAGGGTTGTGGACAGCTCCTCCTCTGTCAGCACTTCATCCCAGCCCAGCACAAAGGCGCCTTCCTCACCCACCATCTCCAACTGGCACAAGAAGTCCCACTGTTCAGCAACCAGCTGCTGCTGTGCTTTGCTTTTGGCACCTGTTTTGAAGACAACAGAGCTGCAAACCCAACTCAGTTTGCAGTAGCGGTGATGGCAGAAGGGGAAACAGGAAGCAGAAAGCTGTAGCATAGCCCCAGCACCTAAAGTGCCATGGAACAGCCTCATTTCCCTTCACCCTGAGCCCCGTTTCATTACATCACTGCTTAACAGGAGTGACCCCTGCCCCATCCTTTCCCAGCATGGCTGTGGGTGCCACTCACGCTGCAGTGCTGCCTTGCGTACGGTCACCATCTGGATGTCAGCTGTGTCGTTGGTGTTGCCTGGATATGGCTCTGCAAAGCCATACATGTGCAGGAGCTGCCAGTTGGCCATCTGCCCGTAGGTGTTGAAGATCTCCTTCCCTTTGCTGATGGGTTGTGTTGTAACCATCCGTAAACAACTCTGCAAGCAGAGAGAGTAGAGGCTCTGAGAGCTGTAGCAATCCTACTGCTCCTTAATGGGGTGCTTCTTGGAGCATGGTGTTGGTTTTCCCCAGGAAAGTGATCCAGGTATGTGCCTAACGTGTGATATTCTGTGTACAACAACAGTGAGCAACAGGAGAAACAAGCTTCAGGTCCTGCCCTACAGCAAGAGCATCTTTAGGAAGGTTCACCTGATCCTAAATTCTTCCTGGCTGTAACAAAGCAAACAGCAGCTGTGTGTGTCACACAGAACAGCTTACAATGAATAAGATCCATGTCCACTTGTTGCCCTGGCAGTGGGCAGTGCTGCTCTGGCCTCAGAGAGGCAGTCATGCAGGGAAGGGGCACAGGGCCCTGGCACTCACAGGAGCATATTCCAGGCTGGCGTTGTGGTTGGCCACATGATTCAAAATATCAGCTACAGGCACCATCATGGGAGGATTGGGGCCCTTCTCATCTTCATCTTCCTCCTCCAAGGGCTCCTGAAAGCTATGACCAGGGACATGAAGACAATCCTGTTTTATACCTTGCAATACAATAATACAAGGGCAAGCTTTAGCTTATTCTTGCTCTCTTAAATCATAAAGCCTGCAATCGCTTACCACCCTCTTCTCCCCTTGCTCATCTTTCCTCCCCTACATCAGAGCAAACCCTCACTGCTCACCTGTAAGCCATGACAAAAGCCACCAGCTGCTTGTACAGCTCCAGCGTGTGCAGCTCAGGGTCAAAGATATCGGGGTGGGACTTCATGAAGGGCAGGATGATGGAGCTGTACTCCAGCTGGATGTTAACCAGGTCCTTGTCCACTGCCTCGGGGATGCCAGTGCCCTGCAGGAGCTTCGTTCGCTCTTCTTCTGGCCTGTTGCAAACAAAACTAGCAGCTCTATCTCCATCTGCCCCTAAGGAAGAAGGGTCTGAACTCCTTCAGAACAGCAGCTTCTTGTACTCTGTGGAGCTCTGTTTTCTGTTCCAGGGAGTTGCAACCTCATTTAGCGCCTCACAGCGATCTTAGGCTGCTGCCCCTCACAGCACGGGGCTGGAGCAGCTGAAGTCACCCAGCACACCCACATCCCTTCAGCTGCAGCACCGGGCCCTCCGCAGAGCTGCTGGCTTTCGCCTTACCAGAACATGGGGTGATCCAAGCTGCTGAAGTCCTGCCAGAGGGAGAAGTAGGGCTGCCAGCGGGAGGTGCTGGTTGTGTATTCGTGCAGCAGGGCCAGCAGCAGCGGCACCCACCCAGACTGGCTCTGCAGGGACTCCTGGGCTACACAACCAGATGTATCAAAGAAAACATAAATAACTGAGGTTGATTTGAGATTTTAATCAATTGCTCCGAAAAATGTATTTTCCCAGAACTAAAGTGTGCAGCAGCGACTCAGAGCAACGAGAAAACGCCCTGGTTTATAGGCTGCCTTCACAGCTAGCGGGCAACATCCCAGTACAGGGCTGCAAATGAGATGACCTTCAAGGTCTCTTCCCCCTCACGCCGTTCTGTGCTTCCCCCCGGCCTGGCTGCTGCAGGACCGGGAGCTGCCGCCCCGTGCTGGCACTTCACCCACGTGCGTGAAACCAGAACGGCTTCCTCCCAGCACTGAAGCGAGCCCTGGGCCGGGAGGGCCGTGCTGTCCCCTAAGAGAGGAGCTTTTCCATCGCGGTGCAGGCAGCAGGACCGAGCCCTGCGCTTCACCGCAGCCCCACTCGTACACAAAGCACAGAACCCCAGAGCCAGTACCGCTCCCCGGCCCCGCTTACGGACAAGACGCGGTAAGGTGGAGCAGCGGGAGGCCCCGCGCGGCGCTCACCGTCGTGCAGCAGGGCTCGGATGGCGCACGTGTGCTGGGACAGCAGCGCGCTGCGCGGCACGGAGAACAGCAGCTCTCCCGGCTCCAGGTCGGCGGCGGCCAGCAGCCCGTAGCCCGACACCGTGCCCCGCCGGCTGATGGACACCTGCGGGGACAGCCCCGCTCAGCCCCGCGGCTTTCCGCCCGCTCCGGGGTCGGGCCCGCTCCCCGCCGGCGCTCACCTTGGGGCTGAGCTCCACGCCCGCCGCCTCGCACCACGCCACGAAGCCCGCCGTGGGGTCCGGCCCCGCCGCCCTGCGCCGCTTGGCCGGGGCCGCCATGGCCGCACGTGGGCCGCGCGCACTTCCGGGCGGCGCTAAGCCCCGCCCCCCCGCGGACGGTGGCCGCGGCGGGACAAAAAGGCGCTGCGGGGCGAGAACGCGTCCGCGTCCCTCTGCGGTCCTCCGCGGGCCGTGGCGAGCACCGCCCAGCAGCCCCACGTGAGCCTGGATAGCTCAGTTGGGAGAGCATCAGACTTTTAATCTGAGGGTCCAGGGTTCAAGCCCCTGTTCAGGCGCCGCTTTATCCTTTAGGCGCCCGGCGCCGCTCCCCGTCCCGCCCGCAGCCCCGGCAGACGCAGCCCGAGCCGTCAAACCGAAGCGCGGTTTTATTGCACCGACGAACTTTGCTTCCCGGCGGCTCCCATCCACTCCGTGCAGCGCAGCCCGGGCCGAGCGGCGGCCCCCGCCTCGTGCGTTCATTTCTTGCCAGCAAGAAAACAAAGAGGTAATAAATAGGAAGCGCGTTGTGGGGGGGCGAACGGGGGGGGGGGGGAACAGCGCAGGCTGGGGACGCGTGGCCGTGGCCCACGGGAGCTCAGGCAGGGGATATAGCCGTCTCTATGTCGTTACATTAAAATAGACTATTTAAAAAAATCATTTCTAGTAGTTAAAAAACGCCCGGCCGCGGGGCTAAATGACGTGGCAGCAGTTGAACTGCCCCAGGGACAGCAGGCTCTCCTTGGGGCCGGGGTGGATCTTGAAGGCCAAAGCTTTCTCGCACAGCGGGAACTGCATCAGCCGCTCCCTCAGGCTGCCGCTCTTGCCCTTACCCGGGTCCAGCTTTATCACGTTCTCCGCCTCCCCCTCGCTGCCCCCCGCCCCCCCGCGGACCCCCGTCGCGCGTTTCTCCTTCGGCCCCGGGGAGGCGGCGGGGTCGGCTCCCCCCCTTTCCCCGGGACGCCCCGAGCCCTCCCTGCCCTCGGGGGTCCCCGCGCCGCCCCTCCCGTCCCCCCGCGGCTCCGGGGGCCCTCGGGCTCCGCCGGCACCCCGGTACCCCGCCCGGCCCCCCGGCTCGGCCCCCCAGCCCAGCACCTCCCCGCGGCACGGCGGCCGACGGGCCCCGGCACGGAGGAAATCTCTCATCTGCTCCTGGTTCAAGGAGCTGCTTTTCCTCTCCGTCACGCCGGGTCTGCATTCCTCTTCCTCCTCCTCTTCTTCCTCCTCGCAGATTTGCTGCAGGGCCGGGGTGCTTTTGGTGATGGCCGTATCGATGGTGGGAGCCTTCAGCAGCACCCGGGGGGGCTGACGCCCGCTGCTGGGCTGGGAGCCGCCAGGAACCTCTGCTACGGGCTGACGGCCCCCGGTGCCGTCCCCAGGGCCGAACGTGTCCGAGAGGTCGGTCCTGAGCGTGGGGAAGGGCACGGAGGGGGGTCAGCACCCAGCCGCGTGGGGCTTGGGGTCCTGGGGGGCAGCTGGGGCTCACCTGCTTTGCACCTGCTTGGCCAGGTCGTAGACGAGGCTCTGACGGCGGCTCTGTTCCTCCTGTTTCTCCCGCAGCATCCTCTCGGCCAGCAGAAAGTAGGTGGCCGTGATGTGGTTGTAGCGGTCGGCCTCCAGCGCCCTGCGCGACACCGGGAAGGACGAGCATCAGAACCCGATGGCCGCGCTCACATCGGCACCGCCGGACCTCCCTCCCTCCGCCCCCCTCTGGCTGCCGCTCACTCCTGGATGGTGTCGCGGTCGGCGATGTGCCCGCACGTCATGGCCTGGATGATGATCTCGTGCTCCTCCTGGGACACGCGCTTGTGCGAGGTGAGGGGCAGCAGGCAGCGGCTGGCTGGGGACGGATCCACCCCCTGCAGCCACGCGTGGCCCTCGATCTGCTCCAGGGAGGCTCTCTGCCGGGGGTCCCGCTGCAGCATCCTGGAGATGAGGCTGCCCGGGGAAGGAAGGGACACCGGGATGAGCACAGCCAGAGCCTTCCCCCGGCCCCGGCCCCATCCCTCCGGCTCCCACGGGGCTCCCATGGGGACGGGGAGAGCTGCCTACTCGGAGCACTGTGCGGAGACGTGTGGGGGCACGGTGTAACGGCAGTCCATGATCATGGTGAGCGTCTCGCTGTCGTTGGCCTCCTGGAAGGGCGGCTGTCCGCACACCAGCATGTAGAGGATGACCCCCAGGCTCCAGATGTCTGCAAGAGGAAGAGGAAGATGAGAGTCAGTGAGCTCCTGAGGAAGCTAAAATGTGACGGCTGCCAGCCCATTAGGGAAAATCCCAGCTGGCAGGGATCGGGGACCCCCCACGGGACACAGCCCCCCGTGGCACTTCAGCTCCTCCCCAACACACATAGGGATGGCTGCATACAGGCCCCCCAAATCTGGCCGTGGGTCTGGTGCCCAGGTGCCATAAGGATGGGGCTCCAGCACGCACCTGCAGCCTTCACCCCAGTGCCAGCCCCTCTGGAGGAGGTCCCCAGAGCAGGGCAGCAGTGTCACCAAAACTCCCCACACCCCAGGCTCTGGGTCAGCCCTTCCCAGCTGTGCAAGCACACCCCAAATGGGCTGCCCCACCCCGGGGCCGGGGCCAGCCCTGTGCCAGCTGCAGCAGCACTCATCTTCACGTGCCTCCTTGTGACCACACGCAGCCCCGCTGCAGAGACAGCCCTGTGCACAGCTCCCGCCCCGCCTGGCAGAGACTGATTTTCTTCCTATTGCAAAACCACTTATTTTTAGGATGCTGAGCGCAGGCTCTCCCTTAATACCTTCAGCTTCTTAAGTGCCTGTGCATTTTAAAATTTCTCATCCGTGCCAGTTTCCTTGCTTGATTTGCTTTTGCAGAGCCCCGTATTCGTATTCCCACCACCCCTCCGAGCCCTGACAGCTCTCAGCTTAGAATCCTTCACCTCGCCCCATGCTGAAACCGGGCTGTTTCCTTGCAAAGCTCCAGCACTGTGTTTTGCCCAGACCTCCTGCCCCAGCTCCCCGCAGGGCTGGCTGGACTCCCAGTCCTCCTTCTCCTCCCATGGCCCAAAGCACCAGCAGGAAGCGCCCGGAGGAAACTTTGGGAGCTGGAGGCGGCTGCATCCTAAGCAGGTTTCCTTCCCACATCCAATTGCTGCCAGGGCCATGATGTGCTCAGCCGAGCATCGCTGGGGCAGGGTTTGTCCCACAGGGCTCTGAGGATGCCCAAAGAGCCACAAGAAACTGAAACACAAGCCCACATGCATACCAAGATGGCAATAAATGGGAGCGCAGGAGGCATGGGAGACCTCCAGACCCTTACCCACAGCTGGAGCATCGTACTCATCCCCAAGCAGGATCTCTGGTGCCGAGTATGCCAGCGAGCCACAGCTGGTGGTGAGCATCTTGCCGGGCTGGAAGCGGTTGCTGAAGCCAAAGTCCGTCAGCTTGACCACCCCCTGCTCCTGGAAGAAGACCACGTTCTCGGGCTTGAGGTCGCGGTGCACCACGTGCAGCTTGTGGCAGTAGGAGATGGCGTGGACGATCTGGGCGAAGTAATGCTTGGCGCGGGGCTCGGCCAGGCCGCTCTCGTGCCTCATGATGTGGTCGAACATATCGCCGCCGTCGCCCAGCTCCAGGATGAGGTAGAGCTTGGCGTGGGTGTCGATGACCTCGTAGAGGCGCACCACGTTGGGGTGCTGCACCAGCTTCATGCAGCGCACCTCCTGCAGCAGCTGCCCCGCCGCTTCGCCCGCTAGCTTGCTCTTGTCGATCACCTTGACGGCCACGCGCTGCC